>NC_092769.1:31093090-31398776 GCF_047496795.1 Chiloscyllium punctatum | reverse complement strand
GATATTTCAGCACATTCTTCAGCTGCTGCCTGAACTTAGTCTGGGTCACGGCATAAATCGCGGTGTTTGTGCAGCAACTGAGGAGCTGCAGCATGAAGCCCAATTCCTGCAGAAAGGCATCGAGATACACAGACCGATACCCAATCCACCACATCCGTCTCGATATAGAATACAGCATTAACATTGACCATAACAGGATGAAATTGGCCGAGATCACAAACAGTAAAATGATGGATTTTTTTCGGTTCCTCATTTCAGTGTCAGACTGAGCGTCCCCATTGGTGTGAGCGCGGAGTCTCCTGCGGGCTCTGCTGGTCACTAAAATGTGTCTGACGGTGAGAACATTGAGCAGCAGAATCAGGAGAAATGGGACACACGGGGTTAGAATGTGGTGGAGGAACTCGATTGTGACCCAGACAATGGAGAATCGAACAGCGGCTGTTACATCACAAAACCAGGGGTCGTTCCCCAGCCAATACCGAGCCTTGAGCATAAAATACCAGGAAATGTTCTTTAAACAGCTCAGCACAGTCACTGCTCCCAGAACCACAGCCGCCGTTTTCTCACTGCAATATTTACTTTTCAGCTTCTGGCAACAAATTGCCACAAACCGATCAAAGGTGAAAGTGACGGTGAACCAGACAGAGCAGTCAGTGGCTGCATAAAGCAGGACGGCGTGGATATTACACACGGGGACGGAGTCCCTCAGGAAATAAAACTGTTCCTCATAAACAATGGGAATGTGTCTCAGGATCAGGTCGAGGATAATGACCAGGAGATCCGCCGCTGCCATGGCCCCCAGGTAACGTCTGACACATGGAGACAATCCACAATCTTTATAAAGCAGGACGTAGATGGTCACTACGTTAACTGTGAGGAAGGAAAACAAACCCATTATCCATCAGCCTGGAGGCAAAGGGACCCGTTTGATTGGGGACCCAATGAGATTTTCAAATGTGTCCCTGTATTCAGGGATTTATTAAAATAATTGGAGCTGGAATAACAAATGGGAAGGTCGGAATTACTGACAAAAATGTGACATCAACCACAAGAAACCCTCCCTCCCCAAACACACAGAGACACATCCATCAGGACAGATGGTTTCTAGAACATTCCCACACACTCGATCACTCGAGAGCAGACACAAGTCACTCCTTCCCAGTTCCTAATACGGAGGGTGGGAACGTTGCTGTCCTGAAGGATTCTCTCCCAGTTTCCTGAAGACAAACGGAGTTTGGGAATTCCTGTATTTTGGTCTAAATTGTGGTCGATCCTGTGTCGGGGAGAAATGTAAACGCAGGGAAAATATATTCACCCCTTTAACTGCCTGAGGGGCCTTCGGAACAGTGTCTCCTTCTCCCTGGAACGGGATCTCTTCCCTCGGGATCTTATCGTTTGTTCAATTCACTGACGTCCGGCCGTTCACAAACAATGTCAGGGACAGAACGTGCCAGGGAATGTCAGTTATAGAATGTCAGGGACAGAACGTTCCGGGAAATGTCAGTTATAGAATGTCAGGGACAGAACGTTCCGGGGAATGTCAGTTATAGAATGTTGGGGACAGAACATTCCGGGGAATGTCGGTTATAGAATGTCAGGGACAGAACGTTCCGGGGAATGTCAGTTATAGAATGTTGGGGACAGAACGTTCCGGGGAATGTCAGTTATAGAATGTTGGGGACAGAACGTTCTGGGGAATGTCAGTTATAGAATGTCAGGGACAGAACGTTCCGGGGAATGTCAGTTATAGAATGTCAGGGACAGAACGTTCCGGGAAATGTCAGTTATAGAATGTCAGGGGACAGAACGTTCCGGGGAACCCCTTGACCTGTCCATGACCTTTCCCCCCTCCCCACCCCACCAACACGATGTACTGTGCCTGGACACACTGTAACATTAATGGGGTGTGAGAGGGAGGGTCCAATCACAGGAATGGGAACGAAAGGCATTGCCAGATCAGCTGAAATGGTGAGATATACCACATTCTCAATCCACCTCCCAGAACCAGCCCAGACACCATACACCCAGAGGAGATATCTGTTCACCGTGGAACACTGTACAGACCAGGCCAGTGTCCTGCTCAGTACAACCCAGCAATCTGTCCAGATTCATCCATTACACTGGTCAATACAACCCAGCAATCTGGCCAGAGTGGAACACTGTGCATATCAGATCAGGGCACTTATCTTCAAAGGCAGGCTAGACATCTGTCCAGTTTGGGAAGCTGTGAAAGAGAGAGAAAAGCTGCAGATGCTGGAGTCCCATGTAGACAGTCAGGAAGGTGGGAGAACACAGCAATCCTGCCAGCATCAGGAGGTGTAACCATTCTGTAAGGATCCTGAAGAAGGGCTACACCTGAAACATCAAATTCTATACCTCCTGATACTGCCTGGATTGCGGTGTTCCTCCAGCAAGTATTCAGCATGGGAAGCAACGCAGACCACAGCAGTGCATTGATCTATAAACCCGGACTAGATATCTGTCCAGGACAGGGAGCTGTGCAGACCACAGCAGTGCATTGATCTATAAACCCGGACTAGATATCTGTCCAGGACGGGGAGCTGTGCAGACCACAGCAGTGCATTGATCTATAAACCCGGACTAGATATCTGTCCAGGACAGGGAGCTGTGCAGACCACAGCAGTGCATTGATCTATAAACCCGGACTAGATATCTGTCCAGGACAGGGAGCAGTGCCGACCACAGCAGTGCATTGATCTATAAACCCGGACTAGATATCTGTCCCGGACGGGGAGCTGTGCAGACCACAGCAGTGCATTGATCTATAATCCCGGACTAGATATCTGTCCAGGACGGGGAGCTGTGCAGACCACAGCAGTGCATTGATCTATAAACCCGGACTAGATATCTGTCCCGGACGGGGAGCTGTGCAGACCACAGCAGTGCATTGATCTATAAACCCAGACTAGATATCTGTCCAGGACGGGGAGCTGTGCAGACCACAGCAGTGCATTGATCTATAATCCCGGACTAGATATCTGTCCAGCACTGAGAGCTGTGCAGAACAGAACAGGACATTCATGTCTAAACCAGAAACAAATATCCATCCAACATGGGGAGCTGCACAGACTACATCATTGTATTATCTATAAACCTCAACTGGATAGTCTGACCAGCACAGGGACCTGTGCAGTGATCACCCATGAATTCATCTGTAAACTAGGAGCAGCTACCCTCCCAGAATGTAGGATTATGCACACCACCGCATTGCATTAATCTGTAACCCAGGAGCAGTTACCCTCCCAGCATGTAGGACTGTGTACCCCACCCCAGTACATTGATCTGTAACCCAGGAGCAGTTACCCTCCCAGAATGTAGGATTATGCACACCACCGCATTGCATTAATCTATAACCCCGGAGCAGTTACCCTCCCAGCATGTAGGGCTGTGTACACCACCCCAGTGCATTGATCTGTAACCCAGGAGCAGTTATCCTCCCAACATGTAGGACTGTGTACACCACCCCAGTGCGTTGATCTGTAACCCAGGAGCAGTTACCCTCGCAGCATGTAGGGCTGTGTACACCACCCCAGTGCATTGATCTGTAACCCAGGAGCAGTTATCCTCCCAACATGTAGGACTGTGTACACCACCCCAGTGCGTTGATCTGTAACCCAGGAGCAGTTATCCTCCCAACATGTAGGACTGTGTACACCACCCCAGTGCGTTGATCTGTAACCCAGGAGCAGTTACCCTCCCACCATGTAGGGCTGTGTACACCACCCCAGTGCATTGATCTGTAACCCAGGAGCAGTTATCCTCCCAACATGTAGGACTGTGTACACCACCCCAGTGCGTTGATCTGTAACCCAGGAGCAGTTACCCTCCCAGCATGTAGGACTGTGTACACCACCCCAGTACATTGATCTGTAACCCAGCAGCAGTTACCCTCCCAGCGTGTAGAGCTGTGTACACCACCCCAGTACATTGATCTGTAAATCAGGAGCAGTTACCCTCCCAGCATGTGGAGCTCTGTACCCCACCCCAGTACATTGATCTGTAAATCAGGAGCAGTTACCCTCCCAGCATGTAGGACTGTGTACACCGCCCCAGTGCATTGATCTGTAACCCAGGAGCAGTTACCCTCCCAGCATGTAGGACTGTGTACACCGCCCCAGTGCATTGATCTGTAAACCAGGAGCAGTTACTCTCCCAGCATGATGGACTGTGTACACCACCCCAGTACATTGATCTGTAACCCAGGAGCAGTTACCCTCCCACCATGTCGGACTGTGTACACCACACCAGTACATTGATCTGTAACCCAGGAGCAGTTACCCTCCCAGCATGTAGGACTGTGTACCCCACCCCAGTACATTGATCTGTAACCCAGGAGCAGTTACCCTCCCAGCATGTAGGACTGTGTACACCACCCCAGTACATTGATCTGTAACCCAGGAGCAGTTACCCTCCCAGCATGTAGGACTGTGTACCCCACCCCAGTACATTGATCTGTAACCCAGGAGCAGTAACCCTCCCACCATGTCGGACTGTGTACACCACACCAGTACATTGATCTGTAACCCAGGAGCAGTTACCCTCCCAGCATGTAGGACTGTGTACACCACCCCAGTACATTGATCTGTAACCCAGGAGCAGTTACCCTCCCACCATGTCGGACTGTGTACACCACACCAGTACATTGATCTGTAACCCAGGAGCAGTTACCCTCCCAGCATGTAGGACTGTGTACACCACCCCAGTACATTGATCTGTAAACCAGGAGCAGTTACCCTCCCAGCATGTGGAGCTCTGTACCCCACCCCAGTGCATTGCTCAGTAACACTGTGAGAGATCCCTGCCCAGTGTGGGGAAACTTGCAGCCCGCGCTGGAAGTGTCAGGATGTGCAGCTCCCACCCATTTACAGCTCCATATCTCCATTGTTGCCATGATAAGGGGGTGCTGTGGGTATGAACCTCACTGCCAGAGAGAGATGGCGGGGGATTCAGTTTAAATATCACCACATGGGAGGGGTTTGGGGTATAGACAGAGAAGGGGGAGACTGTGAGACAGTGTCATGGAAGGATGTGTTCCCAGGTTGCAGAATACTGAAATATAGACACTTCGATAACATCCTGTAACATGAGCCAGTCTTCCCAGGAAAGATGGGAAAAAAGGATCTTGGTGTGAGGTCAGATGAAACAACAGCTGCTGTGTGGGTTTGAAATTACGTTTATGTAATTTTAATAAGTGTCTTTTTGAAACAGTACATTACTGTAGAGTTGGAGTAGGGTAATAAGCAGTTAAAGAAAGGGGGTCTCAGAGTTGTGAATAGTTGATGAAAAATGTTCACTTTCAGAGTTAAAAAAATAAATTGATGTTTTTATTTAAACAGTGGAATTTGGGAGTTCTCTGTCACTCATATTTTAACAGTTTACAAAGCCAATTGACCATTTCTTTATGTTTAGTTTATATTACCAGATGAGCTCAATGTTGTGTCCTAACAATTGCTGTGTGTATCTGTGTGTCTCTGTATGGGGCAGGTCTGGCAGTCTCCGTGGTGCTAAAAGTGATGCAATGCCACCCTCTGCTGGCCTCCCCACGCCACTGCACAGACATTGGCAGAGGGTGAAAACCAACAGGGATACATTCAGAGAGGGGGAGGGAGAAGGCAGCTGCTCACAGCACCATCCAAACTGATGTCTTATCCATGGACTGATCTAAATGTCCTTTAAATGTTGTAACTGTCCCTGCTTTCACCACTTCCTCTGGAAATTCATTCCACACACAAGCCAGATTCGGTCTAAAATAATTACCTCTCGTGACATTTGTGAATCATTTTTCCTCGCAACTTAAAATATCCCTCAGTTTTGAATCCCCAACTCGAGGGAAAAGACATCAGCCCTCCCTTCAGCTTCTCTGTACCCCCCATTATTTTATAAACCTCTGTAAAGTTACTGCTTTATCTCATATTCTTCAGTGAAAAAAAACCCAGCCTAGCTCAATCCCTCCTTTCCTAGCAACATCCAGGTTAATCTCTTCTGAATCCTCTCCAGCTTAACAATATCAAGGTCAGTAATATCAAAGTGAATAGTCAAGGTATTTTCTTCGGGTACGGGGAGACCAAAACTAGCGGACATCAGGTTAAGGTGAGAGGGGAAACATTTAAAAGTGACCTAAGGGCAGCTTTTTCACCTAGAGGGTGGTGTGCCTATGGAATGGGCGGGCAGGATGACCAGACCGGACACAGTATTCCAGTAGAGGTCTCACCAATACCCTGTACAACCACAACATGACGTCCCAATTCTGATACTCAAAGGTTTGACCAATGAAGACAAGTGTGTTAAACACTTTCTTAACCGCACTATATATATGAGATGCAAATTTTAAAGAATTAAATCTGACGGCCTAGGTCTCTGTTCTACAACACTGCCAAAGGCCCTGCTTTTAATTGTATAGGTCCTGCTGTTGTTTGATTTACCAAATCCAATGCCTCGCATTAATCAAAACTAAACTCCATCAGCCACCCCTCAGCCCAGTGTGTGATATTACTGCCACCTCCCCCTCCCCCCTTCAATTTTAAAGTGCCCATCCCTCTCCAGGATGCCTGCACACTCCGGCCTTGATTTTCACAAAGACCCTGAGCTTGGTTTACCTTGTGTGGTTAGGGGGAGGAGGGACAGATTGCAGACACAGTCAGTGGGGAGGAGAGGATGGACAATAATCAGCGGCCTGGTGTCACTTCATGGTTTTAGGAAGAGGGCAGTCGCACGTTAGAGGTGGGTAAGAATGATCGGTGTTTTGGGACCAGAAATTAAGCTCTTCCTTCGTCTCTGGTGTTCAGTAATAAATATCTATTTGAGACCCTTCATTGGGCAGAGTGTGGCTGCAGGATTTCTTTCCTTAATATTGCAGACTTCAGATAATAGCAATTAAAGATGGTCATAGTTAATTTCGATAGCATAGAATATAGACTCAATATCCTACAGTTGAGACAAATATCTTGCATTTGTTTAATAATACAAAGTGTTTTTTGTAATTCAGTAATGGCAACCTGATTATAATCATCCACACCGAACTGAAAATGGGCACTAAAATATGACCCAAAATCTGAGTATGGTAGTTGTATTGGGTAGTGTCCCTGTCTCTGAGACAGAGCTCTGGATTTGATTCCAATTCCTGAACTTGTGTGGTAGTGTTCCTAGCTCTGGGCTAGAAGGCCTGGATTCGAGTCCTGCCTGTTGCAGAGGTATGTCCCAGCATGTCAGGACAGTCTGATGAACAAACACACAAGAGAATAATGTTACAGCTTTGTGGGTATTGTCGAGTGATGCTCGGGGGAGGTGGCAGTAATATCACACACTGGGCTGAGGGGTGGCAGATGGAGTTTAGTTTGAATTAATGCGAGGCATTGGATTTGGTAAATCAAACAAGAACAGGACCTAAACAATTAAAAGCTGGGCCTTTGGCAGTGCTGTAGTACAGAAAACCTAGGCCGTCAGGTTTAATTCTTTAAAATTTGCATTTCATATCGATAGTGGAGTTAAGAAAGTGTTTAACACACTCTGCTCCACCAGGATAGGGGGTTCCAAAACAAGAGGGCATAGGTTGAAGGTGAGGAGGATTGATTTAGAAGGGACCTGAAGATAAATGTTTCACACAGAGAGTGGTGTGTATACAGAAAGTGCTGTCCGAGGAAGTGCTGAAGGCGGTTGCAATCGCACATTTAAAAAGTATCTGAGAGGAGGGATATTGACCAAATGCTGGCAAATGGGACTGGATCAGATTTGATATCTGATCGGAGTGAACAGATTGGACTAACGGGTCTGTTTCCGTTCTGCATGACTCTCTGAGTCTATAAGAGGGATGACAAAAAATTCTGAAAGGACCTTTCAAGTCATAATTCTCTTCGCTGGATGTTTATCGTGCCTTGATGTTCATGTTGATTGAAAGCTGCGTTAGGTAAATATTTGACAGAGAAGTGAGTCACAGATAATGGGATATAGACAGGAAAGTGAGGCTGAGACCCCAACCTGATCAGCCACAATCTTAGTGCCTGGTGGAGAAGGCTCAAAGAATCTAATGACCCACTCCTGCTCCTCAGTCCCATGTTCCTGTGTTCCATTCAGCCCATCAAAACTGTTAGACAGGAGCAGTTGGAGGCTACTTACTCCTATAACCTGGTGCACAGAAACAGAGGAGACCATTCGACCCTTCAAGCATGTCCCACACGGTTTGAGGTGATTTGGGAAATGTAATTGGAAAACCCAGGCTGGGTATGAAAGAGGCCCCTCATCTCTCTTTACAGAGCTTCCCCTCTCTGCAACTTGTGATTCATTTGTTGGTCATGTTGTAGACCCAAATTCAATGAGAATACAGCCCCCATACCTCACCCAGAGATGGCTCACAAAATCCTCTGGTCTCCATGACTGCAACATTCAATAACAGAACTTCCATAAAAATAACACCCACTAACTTTCCAATAACAGAATGTGAGAACATCAGAAACAGGGGCAGGTCATTCACTCCCCAAGCCTGCCTTGCCCTTCACTAAGATCGTGACTGATCTGCTCTCGGTCTGAAATCCTCTTCAATACCCAATTCTTCATCGCCCTCAACTCTCTGACAGGTCAATATCCATCTACCCCCTCTTCAAACACTTTCAGTTGTCTTGCTCCCTAACTTTCTTGAGAAGAGAAACCCTGACATTCAATACCATTTGTTTCAAGAAAACACGTGTTGTTCCTATACCATGGCCCATTGATATGAACAAAAGAGGTTGACTCAAGGGTTCAGGTAAAAATGACTGGCCCTGATATCAAGGCAGTGGTTGACTTCTGTTGACATCAAGGACCTTAACAAAACTGGACTTAATGGGAATCAGAGTAACCTCTCCAGTGTTTGGGGTCAAACATGGCACAAAGGAAGATGGTCACCATCTCAGTCCTGGGTCACCTCTGTGGGAGATCCTCAGGGTAGCGTCCTCTTCACAAACATCTTCAGCTGCTCCAGCATTGTCTCCCCGCCCCCACCCTCCACACCATAAGATCAGAAGTGGGATGGTCACTGAAGATTACACAATGTTCAGAACATTTTGTCCCCCGTCAGCTCCTGAACTGGTTTGTGTCCATGTGCAACAAGACCCAGACTCCATTGAGGCGTGTGCTGTTGAAATGTCCACAACATTCATGTAATAGCACTTTCTGACACTGCACATTGCCCCAGTAAAACAAGAGTTCATTCACCACCTCACGCAGTTTTCACAGGAATATGAGGAAGCCATTTAGTCCATTGAAACTTTTGGAGAAGAACAAGGACAGCCCATTCAGTGCCTCCAGCCTATTACTCAGGAAGAGAAGGAGTCTCGTGTGATGGACCACACCAGAGCCCCTCGAAAATATTTGAAGGCGGGAGCCTAGACTCTAATGTTTTCTTATTTTAAAGGAAATATAAAGTGTCTGTCGCAGATGCAATGTGACTGGTCAAAATACTCGGTGTGAAGAAAACACCATTTATATAAACACGGAAGATAAAATAAAACCAAAGAAAGAGGAATTTAGAAGAACGTAATTGTATTGGGCAACTAAACAGAATAATCGATCTAGGAGCTATTACTAATGAACTAGTCCAACATAAGAAATTCCCATAAACACAGCCCTTAGCAAAAAGGAAAATTCAGGAATTGAAAACAGCATCAAGAGAAAATTCAGATAGAGTAGCAGCCAGGAGACATTCCCTGAGGCTTCCAACTCTTTGGAGACCACTATAGTTTTTGATGTTACTGAGAAACCAAAACCCAGAGATCCTAATCTGTGAGAGCTGGCCACACCCATTCAGGCTGCATTAAAATTAACCTAAGGCCTCCCTAGCTGTTTACTCAAGTGGTCTTAACTATCCAGCTTGGTAACGATCGTTCAATCTCTCACTTAAAAGAAACCAGGATAAAAATAACCTCTTAAAGCTGCAGCATTGTCACACTTGTCAGCACATCTAGCTGTTAAACAGGAACCAGGGATAACCCAGTCAGCCCCTTGGCCCTGTCCAATCGGACGAGGAAGAAGCCAGTCAGTCCCTTGAGTCACTTATACAGGAACAGTAGGAGGCCATTCCCACCTCAATGCACTTACACGGGGGCAGAATGAGGTAATTGATGCTGATTCCTGATGAATGTCTTATTCCCGAAACGTTGATTCTCCTGCTTCTCGGATGCTGCCTGACCGTCTGTGCTTTATCAGCGATTGATGCTCTCCTCTGATCTCCAGCATCGGCAGTCTTAAGGGTCTCCTAAATGATGCTCTAACATGATGAACAAGTGGGGCAGAGGCTGCACAGACAGATTGCTCCACGTTGTTCCTCTTGGCTCCGTTGCTGATGATACACACGTGGGACTTTAACGTGGTTTTCTAGTGGTGAGGAGGGAAGCCATATGTCTTGTGTGAAGTCTCAAGAAGGTACCTTCCATCTCCGAGAAGCCAGCCTGGTGTTGTTTATGCAGGGTGGAAGCTGGTGGGAATGGCTACCTGTTTCAGATGGAAGGTATTGTGGCTGCTGTTGGGGATTGTGAATAACCTGACGTTCAGTACAGGGTTCACTCACCGACTGCACATTAACGTGGGGAGAGTTAATTTAGGCATATAATCTATGAGGAAAGTCACGTTAGACTGATGAATGGACTCTCTAAGTTCAAATAATGGTGATCTTGTTCATGTTGATCTTGTCTAGTACATGTCCTGTTCAGTGTATCCTGTATGCCTTACTCTGTCCAAGTCTATTTCCACCCTATGATCTGTCTGGCCATGCTGACTATGATCTGCCTGCACTGCTCATAAATAAAGTGTTTCCCTGTACTGAGGTACACGTGACAATAAATCAAACCAATCAATCCTGGGTAAGGTATGGAATTTCTCACCCTATCAATGTCTCTTTTGGAAATAAGTGATCGCTGCCACTCCTCGTGTTTCAGTGTCACCATTTCTTCGTCTCTCACAGCTCTACAGATTAAACACTCAGCTTATTCACTCTATCCTCATGTTACCATCGCCTGTGTCTGTGGTAAGGAGATCATTCCTTACAAAGGAGATCAAATCTGTCCAGAGTGCCTCAAATGCTCTCTCAGCAAGGCTCTACAACAGCAGGAAGATGGCTTTACTGATGTACTCGAATCTTCTTACAATGAAGGACAGCATACCATTGACTGCACCCATTACTTACACAGGGTTTGATTCGGAGCAGTCAGCATAGACTTGTGAGTGGGAGATCATGCTTCCCAAACTTCTTAGAGTCCTTTGGTGAAGTGACCAAGAATGTTGATGAGGGCAGAGCGGTTAACGTAGTCTCTATGGATTTCAGTAAGGACTTTGATAAGGTTCCACATGGCAGGCTGCCCTGGAAGATTACATCACGTAGAATGCTGGGGGAACTGGCAAATTGGATACACAGTTGGGTTGTTGATAGGAATCAGAGGGATGAATGGAAGGATACTTGTCAGACTGGAGGTTGGGTCCAGAGCTGTTTGTTATCTATGATTTGGTTGAGAATGTACAAGGTATGATTAGTAAGTTTGCAGATGACACTAAAATAAGTGGCAGCATGATCAGTGAGGAAGTTTATCAGAAATTGCAGCAGGACTTTAATTAGGTGGGCAACTGGGCTGAGAAATGGCAAATAGAATTTAATATATATGTGTGAGGTCTTGCAGTTTGGAATCTCAAATCAAGGCAGGAGTTTCATGGTGAATGGGCGGGCCTTAAGGGGTGTAATGGGCAGAGAGACCTTGGAATTCAGGTGCACGGTTCTCTGAGAGTGGAGTCACAGGTAGACAGGGCAGTGAAGAAGGCTTTTGGCACATTGGCCTTCATCAGGCAGGATATTGAGGATAGAAGTTGGGAATTTGGCACATTGGCCTTCATCAGGCAGGATATTGAGGATAGAAGTTGGGAATTTATGTTGCAGTTCCACAGGACTTTGGTAAGGCCGCACTTGGAGTATTATGTTCAGTTTTGTCACCTTGTTATGGGGAGGATGTTATTAAATTATAAAGAGTGCAAAAGAAATTTACAAGGACATTGTCAGGACCCAATGGTCTGAGTTATAGGGAGAGGTTGGACAAGCTAGGACCTTTTCTTTAGCGTGTAAGAGACTGAGGGGTGACCTTATAGAGCTGTATAAGATCATGAGGGATATGGATAGGGTGAATGCTCTCAGTCTTTTTCAAAGTTTAGAGAATCGAGGACGAGACGGGACTAGTTTAAGGTTAAAGGGGAAGGAATAAAAGGGAACCTGAGGGACCACTTATTTACATAAATGGCTGGTACTTGGATGAGCTGCCAGAAGATGTGGCTGAGGGGGATGTATTAACAATGTTTCAAAAGCATTTGGATAAATATGTGGATAGGAAAGGACTGGAAGGATATGGGCCAACTGCAGGGAAATGGGGTTAGTGTGGATGGACATTTACAAGGTGGAGTCAAACCACTTTGTTAATTAAAACCAAACACCCAGAAAAGCTCGCCTCACATCGTAATCTGTTAAAATATGGGCGACACAGATCTCCCACATTCCACTATTTAAACAAAAATTAGCAAGTTAGTTTCTTAACTTTTATAGTGAACACTAAACAAAAGCTATTCGCAAATACAAGCCCCTCTTTTCTTTGCTACTTACTATCTGACTCCAACTCTGTAAAAATATGCTGTTCCAACAACCCACATATTAAACGTTACAATCTCAAGACCACACAGTCTCCATCTTCCCCGCTGTGTTCACTCTTTCAGCTGCTGATCTCACGTGGTCATATTTTTTTAAAATGCAAGTATGTTTTAGATGAACATGTATCTTTGATAGAGAGTGTTTGAGATGGTCAGTTAGCACTCCTGCTCTACAGCAGTTACTCTGCTGTTGGATGGCAGCAGCTCTCCCTCCAGTGTTCAAAATTCTGGATTTATATACGCCCCATGATATAATAATTCTCATAATTTGATTGATTTCCAGGTGTACGAACAATAATATTCAAATTCTATTGGCTTCAGATATTCTGAGCATTATTTAAAGTCTTTGATTGCTTTTGAACTGCTGTCAAAACAGCAACCAAAACCTCAGGCTTCCATTTCCCAGCTAATTGTTACATTTGGAACAGTCTGACCTTTAGCTGGCATCTGTGGCTGTACTTTCGATTCAGCAAAACCCGTCCTATCTTAAAGTGAACAGACATTGATTAGATTCCAGGCAGTAACACACCCCGGCTATCTGTTATTCTGTATACTAATATTCTTGACCCCTCGATTAGATTCCAGGCCGTAACTCATTCTGGGCTATCTGTTATTCTGTATATAACCCACCCTGAACCCCTTGATTAGATTGCAGGCTGTAACTCACTCTGGGCTCTCTGTTATTCTGTATATAACCCACCCTGAACCCCTCGATTACATTCCAGGCTGTAACTCAGTCCGGGGTGTCTGTTATTCTGCAGATAAACCACCCTGAATCACTCAATTAGATTCCAGGCTGTAACACACCCCAGAATATCTGTTATTCTGGATATAAACCACCCTGAAACCCGCGATTAGATAGCAGGCTGTAAATCACACCGGGATGTCTGCTGTTCTGTATATAAACAACCCTGAACCCCTCGATTAGATTCCAGGCTGTAACTCACTTCAGGTTGTCTGTTATTCTGTATATAACCCACCCTGAATACCTCGAATCGATTCCAGGCTGTAACCCACTCCGGGCTATCTGTTATTCTGTATATAACCACCATGAACACCTCGATTCGATTCTAGGCTGTAACTCACACCGGGCTATCTGTTTTTCTGTATATAAACCACCCTGAACCCCACGATTAGATTCCAGGATGTAACTTCCTGTCAGGATTAAAAGGGAAGGCTGGTAGTTATAGGGAATGCTGGTTGACTAAAGAAATTGAGGGTTTGGTTCAGAAAAAGAAGGAAGCTTATGTCAGGTATAGACAGGATAGATCGAGTGAATCCTTAGAAGAATATAAAGGAAGTTGGAGTATACTTAAGAGGGAAATCAGGAAACAAAACGCGGACATGAGATAGCTTTGGAAAATAGAATTAAGGAGAATCCAAAGTGTTTTTACAAATATATTAAGGACAAAGGGTAACTAGAGAGAGAATAGGGCCCTTCAAAAAACAGCAAGGCGGCCTTTGTGTGGAGCCACAGAAAATGGAGGAGATATTAAATGAATATTTTGCATCAGTATTTACTGTGGAAAAGGATATGGAAGATGTAGACTGTAGGGAAATCGATGGTGACATCTTGCAAAATGTTGCAGATATACAGAGGAGGAAGTGCTGGATGTCTTGAAATGGTTAAAGGTGGATAAATCCCCAGGACCTGATTAGATGTACCCGAGAACTCTGTGGGAAGCTAGAGAATTGTTTGCTGGGCCTCTTGCTGAGATATTTGTGTCATCGATAGTCACGGGGAGGTGCCAGAAGACTGGAGTTTGGCAAACGTGGTGCCACTGTTTAAGAAGGGCGGTAAAGACAAGCCAGGGAACTATAGATCGGTCAGCCTGACCTCGGCGGTGGGCAGGTTGTTGGAGGGAATCCTGAGGGACAGGATATATATGTATTTGGAAAGGCAAGGACTGATGCGGGATAGTGTACATGGCTTTGTACGTGGTAAATCATGTCTCACAAACTTGATAGAGTTTTTTGAAGAAGTAACAAAGAAGATTGATGAGGGCAGAGCAGTAGATGTGATCTATATGAACTTCAGTAAGGTGTTCGACAAGGTTCCCCATGGGAGACTGATTAGCAGGTTAGATCTCTTGGAATACAGGGAGAAATAGCCATTTAGATACAGAACTGGCTCAAAGGTAGAAGACAGAGGGTGGTGGTGGAGAGTTGTTTTTCAGTCTGGAGGCCTGTGACCAGTGGAGTTTCACAAGGATCAGAGTTGGGCCCTCTACTTTTTGTCATTTATATAAATGATTTGGATGCGAGCATAAGAGGTACTGTTAGTAAGTTTGCAGATGACACCAAAATTGCAGGTGTAGTGGACATCGAAGAGGGTTTCCTCAGATTACAACAGGATCTGGATCAGATGGGCTAATAGGCTGAGAAGTGACAGATGGAGTTTAATTCAGATAAATGCGAGGTGCTGGATTTTGGAAAAGCAAATCTTAGCAGGACTTCTACATTTAATGGTAAGGTCCTAGGGCGTGTTGCTGAACAAAGAGACCTTGGAGTGCAGGTTCATTGTTCCTTGCCAGTGGAGTCGCGGGGAGATAGGATAGTGAAGAAGGCATTTTGTATCCTTTCCTTTATTGGTCAGAGTACCGATTACAGGAGTTGGGAGGTCATGTTGCGGCTATACAGGACATTGGTTAGGTCACTCTTGGAATATTGCGTGCAATTCTGGTCTCCTTCTTATCGGAAAGATGTTGTGAAACTTGAAAGGGTTCAGAAAAGATTTACAAGGATGTTGCCAGGGTTGGAGGATTGGAGCTACAGGGACAGGCTGAACAGGCTGGGGCTGTTTTCCCTGGAGTGTCAGAGGCTGAGGGGTGAACTTATCGAGGTTTACCCTGGTCTAAGGGAGTCCAGAACGAGAGGGCATAGGTTTAGTTTGAGAGGGGAAAGATATGAAAGAGACCTAAGGGACAAAAATTTCACGCGGAAAGTGGTACGTTTATGGAGTGAGCTGCTAGAGGAAGTGGTGGAGGCTGGTACAATTGCAACATTTAAGAGGAATTTGGATGAGTATATAAATCGGAAGGGTTTGGAGGGACATGGGCCAGGTGCTGCCAGGTGGAACTAGATTGGGTTGGGATATCTGATCGGCATTGACAGGTTGGACCGAAGGATCTGTTTCCATGCTGTACATCTCGATGATTCTATGACTCTATAACTCACTCCGGGCTACCTGTTATTCTGCATATAAACCACCCTGAAACCCTTCATTAGATTCCAGTCTGTAACTCACTCTGGGGTATCTGTTATTGTACACATAATCGTCCTGAATCCCCTTGATAAAATTCCAATCTGTAACTGACTTCCAATTTTAAGGGACTCTGTTCATTAGCCACTTCAATCGTTTGATTAGATTCCAGTCTGTATCACACTCCTGGGTATCTGTTATTCTGTATATTAACCATTCAATCCAAAGCTGTTAAAATTGTCCACAGTGTTCAGGGATGTGTATGTGAGGTGTATTAGTCAGGGGTAAATGTGGGGAAATGGATCTGGATGGGTTATTCTTGTGTGTGTCAGTGTGGTCTTGTTGGGCTGAAGGGCTTGTTTCCCCACTGTCGGGATTATATGAATCACCCGGAACCCTCTCGATTAGATTCCAACGTGTAACTCACTTCCATCTATGTGTGACTGGCATGTTTCAAAAACACCCCAAAACCTTCAATTCTATTCCACTTCGATAAACACGAGGAGCTGCATTTTGGGAAAGCAAATTTGAGCAGGGTTTATACACTTAATGGTCAGGTCCGAGGGAGAGTTGCTGAACAAAGAGACTTTGAACTGCAGGTTCGTAGCTCCGCGAGAGTAGAGTGGCAGGTGGATAAGATAATGTAGGCAGCGTTTGGTATGCTTTCCTTTATTGGTCAGTGTTTTGAGTATAGGCATTGAGAGGTCATATTGTGGCTGGACTGGACATGGGTTAGGCCACCGTTGGAATATGGCGTGCAATTCTGGTCTCCTTCCTATCGGAAGGATGTTGTGAAACATGGAAGGGTTCAGAAAAGTTTTACAAGGAGGTTGCCAGGGTTAGAGGATTTGAGCCACAGGGAGAGGCTGAATAGGCCTGGGCTGTTTTCCCTGGAGCATCAGAGGCTGAGGGGTGACATTATCAAGGTTTATAAAATCATGACGGGCATGGATAGGAGAAATAGACAAAGTCTTTTTCCTGGGGTAGGGAG
This sequence comes from Chiloscyllium punctatum, assembly GCF_047496795.1. Lineage (NCBI taxonomy): Eukaryota > Metazoa > Chordata > Chondrichthyes > Orectolobiformes > Hemiscylliidae > Chiloscyllium > Chiloscyllium punctatum. The sequence goes on along the minus strand of NC_092769.1, from coordinate 31,381,914 downwards.
TAAAGAACTAAATGGAATTGGTTTAGTGTGAGAGGTAATATGAAAGAGACCTAAGGGGCAACTTGTTCACTCAGAGGGTGGTACATGAATGGAATGAACTGTCAGAGGAAGTGGTGGAGGGCAGTACAATTGCAACATTTAAAATGCACCTCGATGGGTATATGAATGGGGAAGTTTTGGAGGGAGATGGTCCAAGTGCTTGAAAAAGAGTCTAGAGTAGGTTAGGATATCTGGTCGTCATGGACGGGTTGGACCAAAGGGTCTGTTTCCATGCTGTACATCTCTAGGACTGTATGACTCCGTGATTTTGTGACTCACTACTTGTTATCTGTTATTCTGTATGTAAACCACCCTGAACCCCTCGATTAGATTCCAGTCTGTCCCTCACTCCTGGGTATCTCATATGCTGTATGTAAACCCTAAACCACTCAATTAGATTCCAGTCTGGAACTCACTCCTGGGGATCTGTTATTGGATCTGTGAAATGATCCTTGTTGGATGTTAGACCGAAGACAAGATAAACTAAATGGTCAAATGTTACGTTGGGAGCAGGAACACAGAAAGCTGCTGGTTCATTTCTGTCCTGTTACATATCTCCAAGTTTCAGATTGGGGCTGAATTTCTGTCACAATGTGGAAAGTCTCAAAAGCTGTTTACTGCCCTGCACAAATGCATCATCATGACATGAATTCTCTTGCAAGATAGGAAATGGAGACAGCTTATGGAAGGTGTCTGTATCCCTGTGTGTGTGATTCGGTGTGTCTGTGATTCTGTGTGCATGTTCAATGTTTTATATATTTTCAAACTGTATTGATGTTGCCAGTCTCTCTTGCTTTTCCTTATTTATAAACTCAATGTCATAGTTTTGCTGATATAAAATGATGGCTGTGGACAAATCTAAAATGTCTGCCTGACTGATTTGTGTCAGGAAGACTTTCAGCAAGGGAGAGGGAGCAATGTGTCAAAAGTCATTTCCATTCATTGATGCCAGCAGAGATAGGAAATGGAGACAGCTCTTTGAAGGTGGTTAAAATGTAGTTCCCAGAACCTTTTTACAGTGAATGCGGAGAGACGATGTGACATTCCAGTAAGGTCTGCCTTACTTTCCAAGCTCCTAATATATGAGAGAAACATAATATACAAAACCTGAAAGAGCTCAGCCACTGAATTGTAGATTTGCAGCGTTGGATCAGAATAATGCCTGGCGAGGCGTTATCCCAAATTGAAGGGTTTCTCAAATCCCACACTGACCTTCTGTGGGTTCAAATTGGGAACCCATTGACTAGATTCAAGGCTGTAAATCACTCCGGGCTATCTGTTTATTCTGTACATAACCACACTGAACCCCTTGATTAGATTCCAGGCTGTAACTCACCCTGGGCGACCTGTTATTCTGTATATTAACCACTCTGAACCCCTCAATTAGATTCCATTCTGTAACTCACTCTGGGCTACCTGTTATTCTGTATATAAACCACACTGAACCCTTGATTAGATTCCAGGCTGTAACTCACCCTGGGCTACCTGTTATTCTGTATATTAACCACTCTGAACCTCTCAATTAGATTCCATTCTGTAACTCACTTTGGGCTACCTGCTATTCTGTGTATAAACCACTCTGAACCCCTCAATTAGATTCCAGGCTGTAACTCACTCTGGGCTACCTGTTATTCTGTATATTAACCACCCTGAACCCATTGATTTGATTCCACTTCCTGTCGTGTTAAGCTCATGAGAGAATATGTGTGCGAAAGAGAATGGGGCGTGAGAGAGAGAATGAGTGTTTGAGGGACAATGAGTGTGCGAGAGAGAGAATGCGCGTGTGTGTGTGAGAGAGAGAGAATTCGTGTGTGTGTGAGAGAGAGAATGCCTGTGTGCAAGTGCGTGCATGAGATAGTGTGTGCGCATGAGAGAGAGAAAATGTGCGCATGTGAGTGAGAAAGAGAGTGAGCGTGTGTGAGATATGATGTGCTCATGCATGAGAGTGTGTGTGAGTGTGAGAAAGAAAGGGTGAAAGTGAGAGAGGAATTGTGTGAGTGTATGTGAAAGAGTGAGTGCATGCGAGTGTGTGTGCATGTGAGAGAGAGTGTGTGAACAAGTGAACGAGAGTGAGTGCGCACGTGAGAGAGAGGGCATGTGTGAGCGATTTTGCAAGTGTGTGAGAGAGACAGAGTTTTGGAGAGAGAGAGAGTGAGTGTGAGAAAGTGAGCATATATGAGATGATGAATGTGAGTGTGTGGGGGTGCGTGTGTCAGAAAGTGTATATGAGAGTGTGTGTAAGAGTGTGTGTAACTGAGAGAGTATGTGGAAGCGAGCGTGTGAGAGAGAGTATAGAGAGAGAGAATGTAGAGAGAGAGAATCAGTGAGTGAAAGTGTGTGTATGTCAGAGAGACAGAGAGAGAGTGTATGTTTGTGTGTGAGCGTGAGAGAGAGAAGGTGATGGTGCGTGTGAAAATGTTTGAGTGTGCATTTGTGAGTGACTGCGTGTGTGTGTGTTTGTGTGCATGTCGGTGTGGATGTCTGCAAGCGTGTGAAAGGGCATGTGTGCGAGGGACTGAATGTGGTGTGTGAGGGTGTGTGTGTACACGTGTGAGAGATGTGAGTAAATGAGAGTGAGGGACAGTGTATAGTTTAGTGGATCATTACTGGGACAAGGACATAAACACGTGGTTTATACACAGTTACGTTATGGAGGGACAGCACTGACACGGAAACTGGGCACTCCGATGGAAACACACACACAGTCTCACTCTCTCACACACCCACACAGAGGCGTGGTCTCATTCTCTCTCACACACAACCACACACACACACACACACACACACACACACACACACACACACACAGAGGCTTGGTCTCTCTCTCTCTCTCTCTCTCTCACACACACACACACACACACACACACACACACAGAGGCTTGGTCTCACTCTCTCTCACACACACACACTCTCACACACACACACCCACACAGAGGCTTGGTCTCACTCTCACACACACACACACACACCCACACTCTCACACACACACACCCACACAGAGGCTTGGTCTCACTCTCACACACACACACACACACACACACACAGAGGCTTGGTCTCACTCTCTCTCTCACACACACGCACGCACACACACACACACTCTCACACACACACACCCACACAGAGGCTTGGTCTCACTCTCACACACACACACACACACACTCTCACACACACACACCCACACAGAGACTTGGTCTCACTCTCTCTCTCACACACAGCCACGCACACACACACACACAGAGGCATGGTCTCACTATCTCTCACACAGAGACAGTTTTGTGATGATACTTGAGCTCAGACCCTCACTGACTCTCTCCCCCCACCCCCAGACTAAATCTGTGCACAGTGCCCATGTCCTGTGTTGGGGTGTGTCTGTGTGTGTCGGTGCCTGTATTTGTGTGTGTCTGTGTGTGTGTGTGTCGGGGTGTGTGTCTGTCTCTGTGTGTGCGTGCGCGTGTAAGTGTGTGTCTGTATGTGTGCCTTTGCGTGCGTGTGTCTGTGTCTCTGTGTGTGTCTGGGTCTGTGTCTGTGTGTGTGTGTGTGTGTCTGTGTGTGTGTGTGTGTGTGTGCGTGTGTGTGTGTGTCAGTGTGTGCCTGTGTTTGTGTGCGTGTCAGTGTGTGTCTGTGTCTGTGTCTGTCTGTCTCTGTGTGCGCAGGTGTCGGTGTGTGTCTGTGTGTGCACGTGTCGGTGTGTGTCTGTGTCTCTGTGTGTGTCGGTGCATGTCTGTCTCTGTGTGTGTGTCTGTGTCTGTGTCTGTCTCTGTGTGTGCGCGTGTCGGTGTGTGTCTGTGTGTGTGTTGGTGTGTGTCTGTGTATCTGTGTGTGTCTGTGTGTGTCGGTGTGTGCCTGTGTCTGTGTGCTTGTCGGTGTGTGTCTGTCTCTGTGTGTGTGTCTCTGTGTGTGTGTGTGTGTGTCTGTGTGTGTGTGTGTCGGGGTGTGTGTCTGTCTCTGTGTGTGTGTGCGCGTGTCGGTGTGTGTCTGTGTGCGTGTGTCTGTGTCTCTGTGTGTGTCTGTGTCTGTGTGTGGGTGTGTGTGTGTCGGTGTGTGCCTGTGTTTGTGTGCGTGTCAGTGTGTGTCTGTCTGTGTGTGTCTGTGTCTGTGTCTGTCTCTGTGTTCGCGCGTGTCTGTGTGTGTGCCTGTCGGTGTGTGTCTGTGTCTCTGTGTGTGTGTGTCGGTGTGTACCTGTGTCTGTGTGCGTGTCGGTGTATGTCTGTCTGTGTGTGTGTGTGTGTGTGTGTGTGTCTGTCTCTGTGTGTGTGTCGGTGTCTGTCTGTGTGTGTGTGTGTGTGTGTCGGTGTGTGCCTATGTCTGTGTGTGTGTCGGTGTGTGTGTGTCTGTCTCTGTGTGTGTCTCTGTGTCTGTCTCTGTGTGTGCGCGTGTCGGTGTGTGTCTGTCTCTTTGTGTGTGTCTGTGTGTCTGTGTCTGGCTCTGTGTGTGTCTCTGTGTCTGCCTCTGTGTGCGCACGTGTCGGTGTGTGTCTGTCTCTTTGTGTGTCTATGTCTGTCTCTGTGTGTGTCTCTGTGTGTGCGCGTGTTGGTGTGTGTCTGTCTGTGTGTGTGTGTGTGTTTGTGTGTGTCTCTGTGTCTTCTCTGTGTGTGCGCGTGTCGGTGTGTGTCTGTCTCTGTGTGTGTGTCTCTGACTGTGTGTGTCTCTGTCTGTGTGTGTGTCTGTGTCTGTCTCTGTCTGTGTGTGTCTGTGTGTCTGTGTGTGTGCCGGTGTGTGTGTCTGTGTGTCTGTGTGTGTCTCTGTGTCTGCGCGTGTCGGTGTGTATCTGTCTCTGTGTGTGTGTCTCTGTGTGTGTGTGTCTGTGTGTGTCTCTGTGTCTGACTCTGTGTCTGTGTGTGTCTCTGTGTCTGACTCTGTGTCTGTCTCTGTGTGTGCGTGTCGGTGTGTGTCTGTCTGTGTGTGTGTGTGTCTGTGTGTGTGTGTGCCTCTGTGTGCGTGTGTCTGTGTCTCTGTCTCTGTGTGTGTCTGTGTGTGTGCTGGTGTGTGTGCGTGTCGGTGTGTGTGTGTCTGTGTGTGTGTCGGGGTGTGTGTGTCTCTCCTCTCTCTTTCTCTCTGTCCCTGTGTGTCCCACTCTCTGTCTCGCTCTCTGTCTGTTTTCTGTGTGTGTGTGTCTGTGTCTCTGTGTGTGATGGGGTGTGTGTGCGTGTCTACCTGTGTGTGTGTCTGTGTGTGCGTGTCGGTGTGTGTCGGTCTGTGTGTGTGTGCGTGTCGGTGTGTCTCTGTCTGTGTGCGTGTCTCTGTGTGTGTGTGCCTCTGTGTGCGTGTGTCTGTGTCTCTGTTTGTGTCTGTGTGTGTATGTGTCGGTGTGTGTCTGTGTGTGTCTGTCTCTGTGTGTGTGTCGGGGTGTGTGTGTCTCTGTGTGTATGGGGGCAGGGGAGCTGTGAGGGTGAAATGTGGGTGTTGAGGGGCAGGCACGTGATCTATGATTTAAATTCCCAAACTCTGCCAATATTTTTGAGAAAGGGAAGGAAATAAAAGACTCAAAATCAAGTTAGAAATGGCTGGATGTAGAGCAGGGCAGGGAGAGACAGAAAGAGAGAGAGAGAGAGAGAGAGAGAGACAGAGAGTGGGACACATAGGGACAGAGAGAAAGAGAGAGAGAGAGACACACACACAGGAACAGAGAGACAGAGAGAGAGGGACAGAGACAGAGAGGAAGAGAGTGACAGAGAGAGAGACACACACACAGGGACAGATACAGAGATTAATTCTAGGAATCACACATACAGCAGGAAAATCCGAAGAAAACCTCAGCAAATACCCACCCTCTCCATTCCCAGCCCTGTGTGTGTGTGTGTGTGTGTGTGTGTGTGTGTGTGTGTGTGTGTGTGTGAGTGTGTGTGTGTGTGTGTGTGAGTGTGTCTGTGTGTGTGTGTGTGTGTGTGTGTGTGTGTGTGTGAGTGTGTCTGTGTGTGTGTGTGTGTGTGTGTGTGAGTGTGTCTGTGTGTGTGTGTGTGTGTGTGAGTGTGTCTGTGTGTGTGTGTGTGTGTGTGTGTGTGTGAGTGTGTCTGTGTGTGTGTGTGTGTGTGTGTGTGTGTGTGAGTGTGTCTGTGTGTGTGTGTGTGTGTGTGTGTGTGTGAGTGTGTCTGTGTGTGTGTGTGTGTGAGTGTGTCTGTGTGTGTGTGTGAGTGTGTCTGTGTGTGTGTGTGTGTGTGTGTGTGTGAGTGTGTGTGAGTGTGTCTGTGTGTGTGTGTGTGTGTGAGTGTGTGTGTGTGTGTGTGTGTGTGTGTGTGTGTGTGTGTGGTGTGTGTGTGTGTGTGAGTGTGTCTGTGTGTGTGTGTGTGTGTGTGTGTGTGTGTGTGTCTGTGTGTGTGTGTGTGTGTGTGTGTGTGTGGTGTGTGTGTGTGTGTGTGTGTGTGTGGTGTGTGTGTGTGTGTGTGTGTGTGTGTGTCTGTGTGTGTGTGTGTGTGTGTGTGTGTGTGTGTGTGTGTCTGTGTGTGTGTGTGTGTGTGGTGTGTGTGTGTGTGTGTGTGTGTGTGTGTTTAATAATGTTTCCAGCCTCTGGTTAATTACTTTCTTATGATTTGTTTGTATTTTGATGTTGCTGTGAGGTTATGAAGTGCATTTGGGGACGGGAGAAGGGAGTGGTGGGATTGTGTTTAAACTGGGATCTTGCTGTGTAATTTTGCATCACACTGCTCCCCAACCAACTCATCTCTTCTCTCTTTTAACCCGAGGAACTTTGTTGGGAAAGCAGGAAAGTGAAGATCCAAAATGCCTGGGGGGCCAGGAAAGCATTGGACAAGAACAACCTCCAGAGGGCGGGGAGCACAGGGCTGAGGCCTGTTGGAAAAGGCTGCAGCCCGTGGGGCCCAGGTGAGTGGGGGGTCTGTTTCTTCCCCCCGAGGTTTCATCTCCTCTAGGGATGGGCTGGGGGGTGGGAGCCTGGTTTGTCGGGACCTCTGGTTCACTGGGATCTGTCAGATCACGGGTTTGAAGCCTGGGGTTAAAGTCACCGGGGCATCGGTTACACAAACAGGGGAAACCCCCAGGATCTGGGAGACGGGACTCCCTCGGGAGGGAACTCGAACCCAAAATATCTGACCCTCTGGAAAGAATTGTCACACTATCAGAGGAAAGTTGGTCATAGAGAGGGCAGGGTGATCGAATTGGACACAGAGAGAAAGGAGAGTGAGAGAAAGAAATGGAAAATGGTGAGAGCAAGAGAAACAGGAGAGAGAGAGAGGGGGGTAGTGTGAGATTGTGAAATAGCTGCAATATTTGATTCTGGGGTGAAAGGAAATAATAAAAATGATCAGATTATCGAGCTCTGCAGCACTGTCACTTGTGGGATCTTGCTGTGCGTCAATTCCCCTCATGCCATCGTTACAGGCAGTGAGTGGTTTTAATCAGCTAACCCGTCATTTCAAGAACTTTTCAACATGAAAACTCAACTTGTGTTTGTGTTTGGATATTCCTGAGAAATTGTCTGTCTCACTGAGAGGGGAAAAGCCGGGATCTCGCTGTGCTATCTCCCTGTGAAAGATTTTCCTGCTCAGCCTTCCCATTAATGCTGCCTCTTTCCTCCCAAAGGGATCTTCCTGGCCACTTGAGGATTTGAAAAGTGTGTGTTTGGGAGCAGGAAACCTTCAAACAAGAGCTTCCTCCAGTGGGGGGGGGAACGCAGTCCTGAGGCCTGTTTGACAGGCTGCAGCCTGTTGGGCCCAGGTGAGTTTTGTCTGTGTATTACCCCAAGATTTAATCTCCTCTCTCTGGGGAGGGGGGGGGGGCTGTGTCTGTGTCTGTCTGTCTCTGTGTGCGCGGGTGTCGGTGTGTGTCTGTGTCTCTGTGTGTGTCGGTGCATGTCTGTCTCTGTGTGTGTGTCTGTGTTTGTGTCTGTCTCTGTGTGTGCGCGTGTCGGTGTGTGTCTGTGTGTGTGTTGGTGTGTGTCTGTGTATCTGTGTGTGTCTGTGTGTGTCGGTGTGTGCCTGTGTCTGTGTGCTTGTCGGTGTGTGTCTGTCTCTGTGTCTTGTCAGATTGTGGCCTTATCGTTTATGAACAGGTTTGAAGCCTAGGGCTAAGGCAACTGGGGCCTTGTTTTTTGACACAAATATGTCAACCTTTAACCAGCATCACCCACGATGTGTGTGGGGTTAGATTGCTGCTTGTGGGATCTCACTGTGCGTATGTGGTTATTAATATTTCTAGCCTCTGGTCAACTGCTCTGCGGTGATGCCTGTGTATTTCAATGTCGCTGTGATGGTCAGCAATTCATTCATTCATTCATTCTGCGATAATTAAACTGAACCAGGGTCACCTGGGAGATTGGGGAAGGCAGAGAGCTGTGGGATCTTGCTGTGCTTTTGGTGCCACTGTTGTATTTTATTTCAAATTGATTTGTTTTTATTTCTCAGTGTGTTTCCCCACCCCCCAATCCCCCGAACCCTGGGGGTGAGGAGCATATTGGATCCAGGAGCTGAAGCTCAGGACGACGCAGAGACAGAGAGAATTAAATCACTTCTGCCGCAAGGAATCATCAGACAGAGAGAGAGAGAATAATCAGAAACTGTCCTGTCTCCTTGTTCATTTACACACAGAGACACACACACACACACACAGACACAAGAATGGTGGGGTTCAGCGTGTCTCTGGGATTTTTACCACAAGGGGGTGTGTTTGGGTCTGGACGGGGCGGCGGGGAGGGGAGATAGAGGAAGAGCTGCTGCAGTCTGATCCCACAGATGTCACTGCCTCCCCCTCTCTTACTCCAATGGGGGTGTGAAGGGGGTCAGACTGACAGAGAGAAGTGAAAGAGCGCTGACTGTGCTGTCGGAAGGTTTATCGATTTAAAATGGATTTGAGGCCTGGGGTTAAAGGAATGGGGGCCTTGGGTTTGTGACCCAAACTGGTTACACCCCCAGGGTCTGGGAGGAAGGACGCCCGGAGGAGGGAATGAATACCTTATCATGAGAAACTCTCTCCAAAGCCACATTCTAATGTCAGAGTCATGTGCATAGGCCAGGGGGATAAAATGTGAGAAATCTGAGAGACAGAGAAAGATCTTCAAGATGGACACAGCGAGAGGGAGGAATACAGGGGAAGAGATTTCAGAGATAGAGGGAGAAAGGGGAGGAACAGAGATATCTCTGAGATGGAGAGAGTAAGAGGGGGAACAGAGAGAGGGAGGGAAGAGAGATCAGAGATGGAGACAGCGAGAACAGAGAGAGAGGGAGAGAGAGAGAGAGGGGGAGAGGGAGAGGGAGAGAGATCTCAGATGGAGAGAGAGCACAAGACGGGGATCAGAGAAGAAAGGGTGAAATGTTTGGAATTTGTTCAACAGGAGGATTACTCCCTCTTGTCCAGGAGACCGAATCAAACCCTTAACCTGCACCAGGGAGACACACGATCTGTCTGTGGTTACACTGCTGCTCGTGGGATCTTGCTGTGTGTGTTTCAAGCAAGCATCTGGTTAAAAGCTCAACGGTGATCTTTATATTTCGATGATGGAGATGTCAGTGTTGTACTGGGACAAAAGCTAGTGTTGTGTGACGTTTAACGTTATATATCAATATATATATAGACACAGAGGGGAGGAGGGGCTTATGTGTTTTTGGGCGCATTTATGTGAGGGTGCTGCTGTATTTGCAAGGAGAAAGAACACTGAATTAAAAGAGATGATTTTAATAATGCGTGGGGGGGAATGCGTGGGGCGGGGGGAATGTGCCCCTCTCACGCTCCTGCGCTCTCTTCCGCCTTTCTCTCCACACACTCTCTCTCTCTGTCCCCTATCTCTCCTGTCTCTCTCCCCTCTCTCTCCCTGCTCTCTCTGACCCACTTTTTCTCCACACTCTCTCTCACTGCCCCCTCTCTCTCCCCCTCTCACCCTCTGTCTCGCCCCTCTCTCGCCACCGTCTCTCGCCACCCTCTCTCGCCCCCTCTCTCTCCCCTCTCTCTACACCTCTCTCTTGCAACCTCTCACTCCCCCTCTCTCTCCCCTCTCTCTCATCCCCCCTCGCCCACCTCTCTCAATCCCTCGTGCCCCCTCTCTCCCCTTTCTCTACCTCTCACTCTCGCCATCTCTTTCCCCATCACTCTCCCCCTCTCTCTCCACGCTCTCTTGCCACTCTCTCACCCCATTTCTGTCCCGCCTCCACCTACCTCGCCCCCTTCGTCTCTCTCCCCCGTCTCTCTCCCCCGTCTCTCCCCCCCTCTATTTCCCTCTCTCTCTCAACCTCACTCTCCACCTCTCCCCCTCTCTGCCCCCCTCTCTCTCATTCCCCGCGCTTTCACCTCCGCTCTCTCAGCCCCGCTCTCTCTCCCCCTCTCCCCCTCTCTGCCCCCTCTCTCTCATTCCCCGCGCTTTCACCTCTGCTCTCTCAGCCCCGCTCTCTCGCCCCCTCTCCCCCTTCTCTCCCCCTCGCTCTCCCCCACTCTCTGCCCCCTCTCTCTCATTCCCCTCTCCTCCTGTCTCCCTCCCCCACTCTCACCCCTACACTGCTTCTCCCCACTCTCTCTCCCCACTCTCTCCCTCACTCTCTCCCCACACTCTGTCTCCCCTCCTTCCTTCCCCTCTCTCTCTCCCTCTCTCTCTCCCTCCACTCTCTGTCCCCCTCCCTCTTCCCCTCTCTCTGTCCGCCACTCTCTCCTCTCTCTCCCCCCACTCTCCCCCCTCTCTCCCCAATTCTCACCTTCTCTCCCTCACCCCCTCCCTCTCCCCTCTCTCTACCCCACTCTCTCATCTCCTCTCTCTATCCCGTCTCTCTCTACCCCGCTCACCCTGTTTCTCTACCCCTCAAACTCTCTCCCCCTCTCGGTCTTCACTAACTCTGTCGCCTAAATCTCTCCCTTCTCTCTCCCTCTCTCACTCCCGCCCTCTCACTCTCTCCGATCTCTCCCTGCGCTCTCTCCCTCTCTCTCACCCCCTTTCTGTCCCCCTCTCTCCACCTCCCTCGCCCCCTTCCTCTCCGTCCCCCTCTCTCCCCATCTCTACCCCGTCCCCGTCGCTCTCCCTGTCGCTCTCGCCCTCTCTCTCTCTCCCCCTTTGTCTCCCCCGCCTCCCCCACTCTTTTCCCCCAACTCTCTCCCCTGTCTCTCCCCTCGCTCTCACCCCCTTTCTGTCCCCTCCTCCCCCTTCCTCGCACCTTCATCTCCCTCCCCCTCTCTTGCCCCGTCTCTCGCCCCCTCTCTCTCCCCCTCCCTCTCCCCCTCTCTCCCACTCTCTCCCCATCCCCCTCTCCCCCCTCTGTCCCCCTCTCTCTCTCCCTCTCTCTTCCCCCATTATCTCCCCCTCTCTCTTGCCCTCCCTGTCTCTCTTCCTCCTCCCTATCTCACTCTCTCTGCCGCCTCTCTCTCTTCCCCCTCTCTCCACACCCCTCTCACCCCTCTAACCCCTCTCTCCCCCTCTCCCCTCCTCTCTTGCCTTCTCTCTACCGTCTCTCTCTCTACACCTCTCTCTTTCACCCACTCACACACCTCACTCTCTCTCTCCCCCTCTCTCTTCACTAACTCTCCCCCAACTCTGTCACCTAAATCTCTCCCCTCTCTCACTCCCTCCCTCCCTAACCCTCTCCCTCTCTCCCTCACTCTCTCTCTGCACTCTCTCTCCACACTCTATCTCCCCACTCTCTCCCCCACTCTGTTCCCACACTCTCTCTACCCCTTCCTCTCTCCTCCTCTCTCCCCCTCTGTCTCCCTCCACTCTCTGCCCCCTCCGTCTGTCACCCTCCCTCTGTCCGCCTCTCTCTCCTCTCTGTCCCCCACTCTCCCCCTTTCTCCACCGCTCCTTCTTTCTCCCTCCCTCTCCCCTCTCTCTCTACCCTGCCCACCCCCTCTCTCGACCTCCAATCTCTCTCTCCCCTTCTCTCTTCACTAGCTCTCTCTCCCACTCTGTCGCCTAAATCTCTCCATCTCTCACTCCCTGCCTCTCATGCTCTCACTCTTGCCTCTCTCTCCCCCACTCTCTTTCCCCACTCTCTCCCCAACTCTCTTCACCCACTCTCACACCATCTCTCTCCCCTCTCTCTTCACCCCCTCTCCCCCTCCCTCTCTCACCATCTCACTCTCCCCCTCTCTCTTTCCCACTCTTTCTCCACTGTCTCCCCCAGTCGCACTCCCCCTCTTTCTCTCTCCTTTCTCTGCCCCCTTCTCTCCCCACGCCCCCTGTCTTTCCCCTTTTCTCAACCCCCACTCTCCTCCCCCTCCCCCCTCTCTCACAACCTCTCTCTCACACCCTCTCTCTCACCCCCTCTCTCTCCCCCTCACTCTCTCCCTCTCTCTCACCTCTCCTTCTCACCTCTCTATCACCCTTTCTCTCTCCTCCCACTCTCTCTCCTCTCTCTCCCCACCTCTCTTGCCCCTCTCTCTCGCCTCTCTCTCTCACCCCCTCTGTCTCCTCCACTCTCTCCCCCACTCTCTCCTCCAAACTCTCTCCCCCTCTCTCTCCAGCCTCTCTCTCCCTTCTCTCTCCCCCCCTCCGCCTCTTTCCCCAACTATCTCTACCCCGTCTCTCCCCCTCTTTCACGCCCCCCTCTCGCACCCTCTCTCGCCCCCTCTCTTGCACCCCAATCTTGCCCCCACTCTCGTCCCCTCCCTCGCCCCCTTCTCACCCCCTCTCTCGCCCCCACTCTCGCCCCCCCCCACTCGTCTCCACTCTCTCCCCTCTGTCTCACCCCCTCTCTCATCCCCACTCTCACCCCCTCTCTCACACCATCTCTCTCCCCCCCTCTCATCCCCCTCCCCCATCCCACTCTCCGACCTCTCTCGCCCCCCCTCTCCCCTCTCTCCCTCTTACACTCTCTCTACCCCCTCTTGTCTCTCTCTCTCCCTCGCTCTATACCCCTGTTTCTCTCACCTTTCTCTCTCTCCCCTCTCTTCCCACCCCTCTCTTTCTCCCCTCTCTCCATCTCCCCTCTCTCCATCTCCCCCCTTTTTCACCCCACTCTCTCTCGTCTCTCTCTCCTTCACCTCTCTTTCTCCCTCCCCTCTCTCCCTCCCCTCTCTCTCTCACCGGTCTCTTACCCTGCTCTCTTACCCCAATCACTTACCCCAGTGTCTCTCCCTTCTCTCCCAACGCACTCTCACCCCCACTCTCCCCATCCACTCTGCACCCCACTCTACCCACCCACTGTCCCTCCTCCACTATTTCCCCCCACTCTGTCCACACCACTTTCTCCCCCCACTCTCTCTTCCCCCACTCTCTCTCTCCCCCACTCTCCCCTCACTCTCTTTCCCTCATTCTCTGCCCCCTCTCTCTCCCTCTCTCTCCTCTCACTCTCCCTCCTCTCTCTCGACCCCCCTCTCTCCCCCTCTCGCTTCACATCCTCTCCCACCCCTCTCTGCCCCCGCTCTCTACCCCACTCTCTCACCCTCCCTCTCTCCCGCTCTTTCTTTCCCCCTCTCTCCCCTCTCTCTACCCCCTCTCTTCCCACCTCTCTCGCCTCTCTCTCTCTCTCGCCTCTCTCTCACACACCCTCTTTCTCCTCTCACTATCTCCCCTCTCTCACCCTCTCTCTTCCCACCTTCCTTGCCCCCTTTCTCATCTCACTCTCTCACCCATCTCTCTCCTCCCACACTCCCCTCTCTCTCTCTCCCCACACTATCACCCACACTTTCTCCCCCCACTCTCTTGCCCTATCTCTCCCCCTCCCCTCTCTCTCCCGCATCTCTCTCCCCTCTCTCTCTCCCCCTTCTTTTCCCAACACTCTCTCTATCCCCTCTCTCCCCTCCCCCTCTCTCCCCTCCCTCCGCCCTCTCTCGCCCCCATCTCGCACCCTCTCTCTCGCCCATCTCTCGCTCCCTGTCTCGCCCTCCTGTCTCGCCCCTCCTCTCTCTCCCCCTCTTTCGCCCCCACCCTCGCCCCCCTCTCGCCCCCCCACTCTTGCCCCCACTCTCGCCCCCATCGTCTCCACTCTTGCCCCTCTCTCTCCCCCCTCTCTTCCCCTCTCTCTCCCCTCTCTCTACTCTTCACTATTCCCTCTCTCCAGCCCTCTCTCTCCCTTTCTCTCTCCTCCATTTCTTCACCTCTCTCTCCCCCGTCTCTCTACTCTCCTCTCTCTTCCCCCTCTCTTTACCTCCCTCTGTCTCTCTCCCCTTTCTCTCTACCCTCTCTTCCGATCCCTCTCCCCTCTCCCACTCCCCTCTCCATCTCCCCTCTCCCAATCTCCACTCTCTTCCCTTCTCCCCCTCCCCTGTCACCCCCACTCTCCCCCACTTTCTCCCCACTCTCTCCCTGTCCCCGCGCTCTCTCCCCTCTCTCTCACCCCACCTCCCCTCACTCCCTCCCCTCTCTAGACCCCTCTCTTGCCCCCTCTCTCGCCCACCTTCCTCGATCCCTCCCTCTGCCACCTCTCTCTGCCCCCTCTCTCTGCTCCCCTCTCCCTACCCCCTCTCCCTGCCGCTCTCTCTCTCTCCCTCTCTCTCTACCCCTCACTCATCCAGCTCACTCTCTCCCCCTCTCTCTCTCCCCCTCTCCCACTCTCGCTCCCTCGCCCCTCCTTCTCCCCCGCTCTCCCACTAGTTTTCTAACCCCTCTCTCACTTCCCCTTCTCTCTCCACCCTCTCTCTCCATGCCTGTCTCTCTATCCCATCTCTCCTCCTCTCCCCCTTCCCCCTCACTCACTCTCTCTACCCCTCACTCTCTCCCCCTAACTCCCTCTTCACTAACTCTCTCCCCCAACTCTGTCACAGAACTGTTTCCCCTCTCTCTCTCCCTCTCTCACCCCTTCCCTCTCTCAATCCCTCCCTCACTCACCCTCTCACTCTCCCCATCTCTCCCTTCTCCGTCTGCCCCTCATCTTCCCCGCTCTCACCCCACTCTCCCCCTCCTCTCTCTCACTCCTCTCCCCCCTCTGTCTCCCCCTCTCTGTCTCTCCCCCCTCTCTCCCCTCCTCTCTCTCCCCTCGTCGCTCCCCCGCACCGTCTGTCTCCCCCCTCTCCACCACTCTCTTCCCCATCTCTCTCCTCTCTCTTGCCCCCCTCTCTGTATCCCCCTCTCTCTCTCTGTGCCCCACTCTCACTGTCCCCTAACTCTGTCCCCCTCGCACTGTCCCCGAGCTCGCTGTCCCTCCTGTCTCTCTGTAACTCGTCTCTCTGTGCCGCCTCTCTCTGTCTCACTCCTCTCTAACCCCCCTCCTCTTGTCCCCCTCCTCTCTGTCCCCCTCCTCTTTGTCCCCCCTCTCTCTCTGTTCCCCTCTCTCTGTCCCCTCTCTCTGTCCCCCCTCTGTCTATTCCCCTCTCTCTGTCCCCCCTCTCTCTCCGTTCCACTCTGTCTGTCCTCCCCTCTCTGTCGCCCCTCTCTCTCCATTCCTCTCTCTCTGTCCCCTCTCTCTCTCTGCCCACTCCTCTCTGTCCCCCTCCTCTCTGTGCCCCCTCTCTCCAAACCCTCCTCTCCCTCTGTCCCCATCTATGTCCACCTTCTCTCTTCCCCCTCTTTTTACCCCCCTCCTCTCCCTATCTCTCCCCTCCCTCTCTCTCCCCCACTCTCTTGCCCCACTCTCTCTCTGTCCCTTCTCTGTCTGACCGCCTCTGTCTGACCGTCTATTCCCCTCTCTCTGTCACCCAATCTCTCTCTCCCCTCACACAGTCCCTCCATCTCTCTGTCCCCCTCTCTCAATGCCCCCTCACTCTCCGTTGCCCTCGATCTGTCCCCCTCTCTCTGTCCCGCTCTCTCTGTCCCACTCCTCTCTGTCCCCCTCTCTCTATCCCCCTCTCTCTGTCCCACTCTCTCTGTCCCCCTCCTCTCTGTCACCCCTCTCTGTCCCCCCTCTCTCACCGTTACCCTCTTTCTGTCCCCCTCTCTCTATCCCCCTCTCTCTGTCCCACTCTCTCTGTCCCCCTCCTCTCTGTCACCCCTCTCTGTCCCCCCTCTCTCACCGTTACCCTCTTTCTGTCCCCTCTCTCTCTGTCCCCCCCTCTCTGTCCCCCCTCTCTCTCGGTTCCCCTTTCTCTGTCGTCTCTCTGTCAACATCTTTTCCGCACCCCCGTCACCCCCTCTCTCCGTTCCCCTCTCTCTGTCCCCCCTCTCTCTATCCCCTCTCTCTCTGTACTCCCCTCTCTGTCCCCCTCTCTCTTCGTTCCCCTCTCGCTGTCCCCCATCTCTCTGTCCCCGTCTCTCTGTCCCCCTCTGTCTGTCGTCCCCTCTCTGACTCCCCTCTCTCTGACCCCCTTTCTCTGTCCCCCCTCTCTCTGTCCCCCCTCTCTCTGTTCCCCAACTGCCTGTGCTCCCTCTTCCTCTGTCCCCATCTCTCTCTGTCCCCCCCTGACCCTCCTCTCTCCATCCCTCCCCTCTATTTCTCCCCCCCCCGTCCCACTCTCTCTGTCCCTTCTCTCTGTTCCTCCTCTCTCTGTCCCCCCTCTCTCGGTCCCCATCTCTCTGTCCAGAATTCTCTGTTCCCCCTTCTGTCCCCTCTCTCTCTGTCCCCCCCCTCAATACCCCCCTCAGCACCCCCTCTCTCTGCCCACCTCTCTCTCTGTTTGCCCTCTCTCTCTTCCCCCCTCTCAATCCCTCCCCTCTCTGCCCCCTCTCAATCCCTCCTCTCTCTGTCATCCTCCTCTCTGTCCCCACTCTCTCTCTCCAACCCTCTCTCTCTGACCCTCTCTCTCTGACCTCCTCTCTCTGTCCACCCTCTCTCTATTCCCCCTCTCATTACACCCTCTCTCTCCCCATCTCTCCCATACCTCGCTCCCCCACTCTCTTGTCCCCCTCTCTCTCTGTCCCCTCCCTCTCTGTCCCCCCTTTCTGTCCCACCCTCTCTCTGTCCGTCCCCTCTTTCCCCCTCTCTCTTTCCTCCTCTTTATTTCCCCCAGTCTCTTAGACCCCTTCTTTCTGTCCCTCCTCTCTCTGCGCCCCCTCTCTCTGACCCCCCTCTCTCAATATCGCTTCTCTCTCTGTCCCCACTCACTCTCGGTCCCTCTCTCTCTGTCCCCCCTCTCTGTACTCCCCGCTCTGTCACCCTCCTCTCTGTCCCCACTCTCCCTGTCACCCTCTCACTCTGTCCCTCCCTCTCCCTGTGTCCCCATTTATCGGTCCATCCCTCTCTCTCTGTACCCCCTCTCTGTTCCCCTCTCTCTGTCCCCCCACTCTCTGCACCCTTCTCTCTGCCCCCTCTTTCTCTTCCCCTATCTCTACCCCCCTCTCTTTCCACTATCACTCAACCCTCTCTCTCCCCCCACTCTCTTATTCCCCTCTCTCTCTGTCCCCCCTCACTCTGACACCCTCTCTCTCTGACCGCCCCCTCTCTGTCCCCACTCTCTCTGTACCCCTCTCTCTCTGTCCCCCCCGTCACCGCACTCTCTCTGTCCTCTCTCTCTGTCCCCCTCTGCCGCCCTCTCTGTGACCCCCACTTTCTCTGCCACCCACCTCTCTCTGTGTCTCCCGCTGTCTGTCTCCCTATCTTGGTCCCCTCTCTCTCTGCCCGTCCTTCCCTCTGTCACCCCGCTCTCAGTCCTCCCCATCTCTCCCTCTCTCTCTTTCCCCCTCTTTCTATCCCCCCTCTCTCTGTCGCCCTCTCTGTCCCCTTCTCTCTCTTTCCCCTCTGTCTCCGCTCTCTGTCCCCCCTCTCTCAATCCCCCCTCTGTCCCCCTCTCTCTGTCCCCTTTCTCTCTGTCCCACCTCTCTCTGTCCCACCTCTCTCTGTCCCCCTCTCCTTCTCTCCACTCTCCCTCCCCCCTCTCTCTGACCCCCTCTCTCTGTCCCCCTCTCTCTGTCGCCCCTCTCTCTGTCCCCTCTCTCTCTGTCCCCCTCTCTCTGGTCCCCTCTCTCTGTCACCCCTCTCTCTTTCCCCCCTCTCTGTCCCCCTCTCTCTGTTTCCCTCTCTCTGTTCCCCCCTCCGTCCCCTCTCTCTCTCTGTCCCCCATCTCAATCCCCCCCCTCTGAACCACCTCTCTCTGTCCCCCCTCTCTCTCTGTTTGCCCTCTCTCTCTTCCCCCCTCTCAATCCCTCCCCTCTCTGCCCCCCTCTCAATCCCTCCTCTCTCTGTCATCCTCCGCTCTGTCCCCATTCTCTTTCTCCACCCCTCTCCCTCTGTCCCGCTCTCTCTGACTTTCTCTCTCTGTCCACCTTCTCTCTATTCCCCCTCTCATTACACCCTCTCTCTCCCCATCTCTCCCATACCTCGCTCCCCCACTCTCTTGTCCCCCTCTCTCCCTGTCCCCTCCCTCTCTGTCCCCCCTTTCTGTCCCACCCTCTCTCTGTCCGTCCCCTCTGTCCCCTCTCTCTTTCCTCCTCTTTCTTTCCCCCGGTCTCTTAGACCCCTTCTTTCTGTCCCTCCTCTCTCTGCGCCCCCTCTCTCTGACCCCCCTCTCTCAATATCCCTTCTCTCTCTGTCCCCACTCACTCTCGGTCCCTCTCTCTCTGTCCCCCCTCTCTGTACCCACCGCTCTGTCACCATCCTCTCTGTCCCCACTCTCTCTGTCACCCTCTCACTCTGTCCCCCCTCTCCCTGTCCCCCTCTCTCTGGTCCCCTCTCTCTGTTACCCCTCTCTCTGTCCCCCCTCTCTCTGTCCCCCTCTCTCTGGTCCCCTCTCTCTGTGTCCCTCTCTCTGTCCCCCCTCTCTCTGTTACCCCTCTCTCTGTCACCCTCCTCTCTCTGTCCCCCCTCTCCCTGTCCCCCTCTCTCTGGTCCCCTCCCTCTGTTACCCCTCTCTCTGTCCCCCCTCTCTCTCCCCCCTCTCTCTGTCCCCCCTCTCTCTGTCCCCCTCTCTCTGGTCCCCTCTCTCTGTCCCCCTCTCTCTCTGTCCCCCTCTCTCTGGTCCTCTCTCTCTGTCCCCTCTCTCTCTGTCCCCTCTCTCTCTGTCCCCCTCTCTCTGGTCCCCTCTCTCTGTCCCATCTCTCTCTGACCCACCCCTCTCTGTTCGCTCTCTCTCTGTCCCCCTCTCCATCCCTCCCATCTCTGTCCCACTCTCTCTGTCCCCACTCTCTCTGTCCTCCCTCTCATTTCCCTCTCTGTCCCCTCTCTCTCTGTCCCCTCTTTATCAATCCCCTCCCCGCACCTCCTCTTTCTGTCCCCCCTGTCTCTCTGTTCGCCCTCTGTCTGTCCCACTCTCCTTCCCTCCCCTCTCTGTCCCCCCTCTGTCCCCCCTCTCCTTATCACCCCTCTCTTTACCCACCGCTCTGTCACCATCGTCTCTGTCCCCACTCTCTCTGTCACCCTCTCACTCTGCCCCCCCTCTCTCTGTCACCCTACTCTCTGTCCCCATTCTCTCTGTCCACCCTCTCTGTCCCCCCACTCACTATTCCCCTCTCTCTGTCCACACTCTCTTTCTTCCCCCTCTCTTTACTCCCCTCTCTCTCCCCACCTCTCCCCGACCTCGCTCACACCACTCTCTTGTCCCCCTCTCTCTCTGTGCCCCCCCTCTCGGTCCCCCTCTCTCTGTCCCCCCTCTCTGTACCCCCCTCTGTGCCCCTCTCTCTGTCCCCCCCACTCTCTGCACCCTTCTCTCTGTCCCCCCTCTCTCTTCCACCTATCTCTACCCCCCCTCTCTATCCCCTGTCACTCCACCCTCTCTCTCCCCCCCCACTCTCTTGTCCCCCCTCTCTCTGTCCCCCCCTTTCTCTCTGACCCCATCTCTCTCTCTGACTGCCCCCTCTCTGTCCCCACTCCCTCTGTCCCCGCTCTCTCTGTCCCCCCTCTCGCTCTGTCCCCCACGCTCTGTCCTCTCTCTCTCTGACCCCCTCTCTCTCTGTCTCCCCCGAGACCCTACTCTCTCTGTCCTCTCTCTCTGTCCCCCTCTGCCGCCCTATCTCTGTGACCCCGACTCTCTCTGTGTGTCCCCCTCTCTGTCCCCCCCTCTCTGTACCCACTGCTCTGCCAGCCTCCTCTCTGTCCCCACTCTCTCTGTCACCCTCTCAATCTGTCCCTCCCTCTCCCTCTGTCCCCATCTCTCTGTCCAGCCTCTCTCTCTCTGTTCCCCTCTCTCTGTCCCCTCTCTTCCCCCTCTCTCTACCCCTCTCTCTCCCCTGTCACTCGACCCTCTTTCTACCCCACTCTCTTGTTCCCCTTTCTCTCTCTCCCCCTCTCTCTCTGATCCCCCATCTCTCTCTGACCGCCCCCTCTCTGTCCCCCTTCCCTCTGTCCCCATTCTATCTGTCCCCCCTCTCTCTGTCCCCGCTCTATTTGATCCTCCCTCCCTCTCTCTGTCCCCTCCCCTCTCTCGTTCCCCCTCACTCTCATTCTCCCCTCACTCTGGCACCGCCTCTCTCTGTCCCCATTCTCTCTCTGTCACCCCTCTCTCTTCCCCCTCTGCCCCCCTCTCTCTGACCCCCTCTCCCTCCGTTCCCTCCTCTCTCTGTCCCCCTTTCTCGCCCCCCCGTCCCCCCGCTCTCTGTCCCACTCTCTCTGCCCCCCTCTCTCTGTTTCCCTCTCTCTGTCCCCACTCTCTCTGTCCCCCCTCCCTATCTGTCCCCCCCGTCTGTACCCCCCTCTGTTCCCCTCTCTCTGTCCTCTCTCTCTGTCCCCCTCTGCCTCCCTCTCTCTGTGACCCCCACTCTCTCTGTCCCCCCACATCTGTCTGTATCTCCCGCTCTCTGTCACCCTCTCTTGGTTCCCTCTCTCTCTGCCCCTCCTTCGCTCTGTCCCCCCGCTCTCAGTCTGCCCCCTCCGTCCCCTTTTCTCTTTCCCCCTCTCTCTGTCCCTCCCTCTCCTTCCCCCTGTCCGTCCCTCTACTGCATCCCCGTCTCTGTCTCCAATCTCTTAGTGTCCCCACTCTCTCTGCCCCCTCTCCCTGTCCCCCCTTCACACTGTACACCCACTCTTTCTCCCTCTCTCTGTCCCCTTCTCTTTGTACCACCTCTCTCAGTCCTCCCTCTCTCTCTGTCTCCCTCTCTCTCTATCCCCCTGTCTCTGTCACCCCCTCTCTCTGTCCCCCTCTCTCAGTCCCCCTCTCTGTCACCCGCTTCTTGGTCCCCGCCCTCTCTCTGTCCCCCTGTCTCTGTCCCTGTCTTGGTCCCTCTCACTCTGTCCCCTGACTCTGACCACCCTCTCTCTGTCCCCCACTCTCTGTCACCCCCCCTCGGTCCCACCCTCTCTCTGTACCCCCTCACTGTCACCCCCTCTCTCTGTCCCCTTCACTCTCTGTTCCCCCCTCTCTCTGCCCCATCTCTGCACCCCATCTCCGTCCCTCCCCTCTCTGTCACCCTCTCTCTGTCCCCTCTCTCTCTGACCCCCCTCTATGTCACCCCCCTTCCCGCCTTCTCGGTCCCAGCCCTCTCTATGTACCCCATCTCTCTGTCCCCTCACTCTCTCTGCCACCCTCCTCTCCCTATCCCTCTCTCTCTATCCCCCTCTCTCTCTGACCCCCTCTCTGTCCCCATGCTCTCTCTGTCCCCCCTCTCTCTGTGTCCCCGTCTCACTCCGTCCTCTCTCTATTAACTCCCTCTCTGTCCCCCCTTCCCTCCCTCTGTCCCCCACTGTCTCCATCCCACCATCTCTGACCCCCTTTCACTGTCCCCCTCTCTCTTTCCCCCCTTTCTCTCTATCCCCTCTCTCTGTCCCCCTCTCTCTCTGTCCCCCACTCTGTCCCCACGCGCTCTCTTTTCCCTTTGTCTCTGTGTCCCCCCTCACTAACTCCTCTCTCTCTCTCACCTCCTTCTCTGTCTAACCGTCCCCCCCCTGTCGCCCACTCTCTCCCCGTCCCCCCCTCTGTCCCCCACACTCTCCATCCCCAACTCTCTGCCCCCCTCTCTCCATCGCCCTCTCTCTGACCCCCTCTCTCTTTCCCCCAGTCTCTGCCCCCCTCTCTCTGTTCCCCCTCTCTTTGTCCCCCTCTCTCTGTTCCCCCTCTCTCTCTGTCCCCCTCTCTCTATCCCCCACTCTCTGACCCCTCTCTCTACACCCCTCTCTCTCCCCATCTCTCCCCTACTTCGGGCCCCCCATCTCTTGTCCCACTCTCTCTCTGTCCCCACTCTCTCTGTCCCTCTGACTCTGACCTCCCTCTCTCTGTCCCCCTCTCTCGGTCCCCGTCTCTCTCTCTGCCCCCCATCTGTCCCACCCTCTCTGTCCCCGTCTCTCTGTCCCCTTCACTCTCTGTCCCCCTTCTCCTGTCCCCACTCTCTCTGTTCCCCCCTCCCTCTGCCCCCATCTCTGTCCCCCATCTCCGTCCCTCCCCTCTCTGTCACCCTCTTTCTGTCCCCCCTCTCTCTGACCCCCTCTCTGGCACCCCATTCCCGCTTTCCCGGTCCCAGCCCTCTCTATGTACCCCCTCTCTCTGACCTCTCACTCTCTCTGTCCCCCTCTCTCTCTCTGTCCCCCACTCTGTCCCCATTCTCTCTGTCCCTCTCTCTCTCTGTGACCCCTCTCACTCTGTCCTCTCTCCATTACCTCCCTCTCTGTCCCCCCATCCCGCCCTCTGTCCCCGACTCTCTCCATCCCCCACTCTCTGTGCCCACTCTCTGTCCCCCTGCTCTCTGTTCCCCTCTCTCTCCCGTTCTCTCTGTCCCCCTCTCTCTCTGCCTCCCTTTCTCTGTCCCCCCTCTCTCTGCCCCCCCTCTCTGTCCCCCTCTCTCTCCCGTTCTCTCTGTCCTCATCTCTCTGTCCCCCTCTCTCTGTCGACCCTTTCTCTCTATCCCCCTCTCTCTGTCCCCGCTTTCTCTCTATCCCCCCCTCTCTGTCCCCCTCTCTCTCCCGTTCTCTCTGTCCTCATCTCTCTGTCCCCCTCTCTCTGTCGACCCTTTCTTTCTATCCCCCTCTCTCTGTCCCCGCTTTCTCTCTATCCCCTCTCTCTGTCCCCCTCTCTCTCTGTCCCCCACTCTGTCCCAACGCGCTCTCTGTCCCCCCTGTCTCTGTGTCCCCCTCTCAGTCCCTCCTGTCTCTCTCACCTCCCTCTCTGTCTACCCGTCCCCCCGTCTGTCGCCCACTCTCTCCCCCGTCCCCCCTCTGTCCCCCACTCACTCCATCTCCCACTCTCTGTTCCCCCCTCTCTCCATCGCCCTCTCTCTGCCCCCCTTTCTCTCTGTCCCCCTCTCTCTGTCCCCCACTCTCTGACCCCTCTCTATATACCCCTCTCTGTCCCCATCTCTCCCCACCCTCGCTCCCCCCACTCTCTTGTCCCCCTGTCTCTCTATCCACCTCTCTCTGTCCCACCCTCTCTCTGTCCCCACTCTCTCTGTCCCTCTGACTCTCACCTCCCTCTCTCTGTCCCCCCTTCCTCTGTATCCCGTCTCTCTGTCCCCTCACTCTCTCTATCCCCCCCATCCCTCTCTCTCTGTCCCCCTTGTCCACATGCTCTCTCTGTCCCCCCTCTCTCTGTGTCCCCTTCTCACACCGTCCTCTCTCTATTAACTCCCTCTCTGTCCACCCGTCCCGCCCTCTGTCCCCCACTCTCTCCACCCCCCACTCTCTGTCCCCCACTCTCTGTCCCCCCACTCTCTGTCCCCCTGCTCTCTGTCCCCCTCTCTCTCCCGTTCTCTCTGTCCTCATCTCTCTGTCCCCCTCTCTCTGTCCCCCCTTTCTCTCTATCCCCTCTCTCTGTCCCCCTCTCTCTCTGTCCCCCACTCTATCCCCACGCGCTCTCTTTTCCCTTTGTCTCTGTGTCCCCCTCCACTCCCTCCTCTCTCTCTCACCTCCCTCTCTGTCTTCCCGTCCCCCCTCTGTCGCCCACTGTCTCCCCCGTCCCCACTCTGTCCACCACTCTCTCCATCCCCCACTCTCTGTCCCCACTCTCTCCATCGCCCTTTCTCTGACCCCCTCTCTCTGTCCCCCCCTCTCTGTTCCCCCGGTCTTTGTCCCCCTCTCTCTGTCCCCCACTCTCTGACCCCTATCTATACACCCCTCTATCTCCCCATCTCTCCTCTAATTCGTTCCCCCCACTCTCTTGTACCCCTCTCTCTCTGTCCTTCTCTCTCTGTCCCACCCTCTCTCTGTTCCCACTCTCTCTGTCCCCCTGACTCTGACCTCCCTGTCTCTGTGCCCCCTTCCTCTGTCCCCGTCTCTCTCTCTGCCCCCCATCTGTCCCCCCCTCTCTGTCCCCGTCTCTCTGTCCCCTTCACTCTCTGTCCCCCTTCTCCTGTCCCCACTCTCTCTGTTCCCCCGTCCCTCTGGCCCCATCTCTGTCCCCCATCTCTGTCCCTCCCCTCTCTGTCACCCTCTCTCTGTCCCCCCTCTCTCTGACCCTGCTCTCTGGCCCCCCTTCCCACTTTCTCGGTCCCAGCCCTCTCTATGTACCCCCTCTCTTTGACCCCTCACTCTCTCTATCCCCCTTCTCTCTCTCCCTCTCTCTCTGTTCCCCTCTCTCTCTCTGTACCCCTCTCTGTACCCATGCTCTCTCTGTCCCCCTCTCTCAGTGTCCCCCTCTCACTCCGTCCTCTCTCTATCACCACCCTCTCTGTCCCCCCGTCCCCCCTCTGTCCCCCACTCTCTCCACCCCCCACTCTCTGTCCCCCTCTCTCTGTCCCCCACTCTCTCCATCCCCAACTCTCTGTCCCCCACTCTCTATCCCCCTGCTCTCTGTCACCCCCTCACCCGTTCTCTCTGTCCCCTCTCTCGATGTCCTCCTCTCTTTGTCCCCCTCTCTCTGTACCCCCTCTCTCTCTGTCCCACTATCTCTGTCCCCCCTCTCTCTGTACCCCTCTCTCTGTCACCCACTCTCTCCAGTTCTCTCTGTCCTCATCTCTCTGTCCCCCTCTTTGTGTCCCCCTCTCTCTCTGTCCCCCTCTCTTCCCCATGCGCTCTCTGTCCCCCCCGTCTCCCTCTCACTCCCTCCTCTCTCTGTCACCTCCCTCTCTGTCTACTCATTCCCCCTTGTCCCTCACTCTCTCCCTCGTCCCCCCCCCTGTCACCCACTCTCTCCATCCCCCACTCTCTGTTCCCCCCTCTCTCTGTCCCCCTCTGTCTGTCCCCAACTGTCTGTCCACCTCTCTCTGTCCCCCACTCTCTATCCCCCTCTCTCTGTTCCCCTTCTCTTTGTCCCCCTCTCTCTGCCCCCCCTCTCTCTGTCCCACTCTTTCTCTGTCCCCCACTCTCTTTCCCCCTCTCTCTGTCCCCCACTCTCATTTGGCCCTCTCTTTTCCCCCTCTCTCTGTCCCCCCTCTCTATGTCCCCCTCTCTATACACCCCTCTCTCTCCCCATCGCTCCCATACCTCGCTCCCCCCACTCTCTTGTCCTCCTCTCTCTGTCCCCTCCCTCTCTGCCCCCCCCGTCCGTCCCCTCTGTCCCTGTCTCTCTTTGCTCCTCTTTCTTTCCCGCGCTCTCTCTGCCCCCCTCTTTCTGTCCCCCTCTCTCTTCGCCCCCATCTCCCTGTCCCCCTCTCTCAATGTCCCCCCTCTCTCTGTCCCCACTCTCTCTCTGTCCCCCTCTCTCTGTCCCCCCCCGCTCTGTCACCCTTCACTCTGTCCCCAATCTCTCTGTCACCCTCTCTCTCTCTGTATCCTCTCTCTGTCCCCCTCTCTCTCTTCCCCCTCTCTCTACCTCCTCTCTCTCCCCAATCACTCCACCCTCTCTCTCCCCCACTCTCTTGTCCCCACTCTCTTGTCCCTGTCTCTCTCTGACCCCCACTCTGTCTGACCCCCTCTCTCACTCTGCCCGCCCCCTCTCTGTCCCCCTTCTCTCTGTCCCCCCCTCTCTGTCCTCTCTTTCTGTGCCCCTCCCTCTCTCTGTCCCCCTCTCTCTCTCTCCGTCCCCCCCTCTCTCTCTTTCTCCCCCCTCTCTGGCACCCCTTCTCTCTGTCCCCAGTCTCTTTCTGTCACCCCTCTCTCTTCCCCCTCTTCCCCCCTCTCTCTGACCCACTCTCCCTCTGTTCCCTCCTCTCTCTGTCCCCCTTTCTCTTCCCCCAAGTCACCCCGCTCTCTATCCCCCTCTCTCTGTCCCCCTCTCGCTGTCCCCACTCTCTCTGTCCCCCCACCTCTCTCTGTCTCTCCCGCTCTCTGTCCCCCTCTCTCGGTCCGCTCTCTCTCTTCCCATCCTTCTCTCTGTCCCTCCGCTCTCAGTCCTCCCCCTCTGTCCCCTTCTCTCTTTCCCTCTCTCTCTGTCCCATCTCTCTCCGTTCCCCTGTCCCCCCTCTACTGCGCCCCGTCTCTCTGTCTCCCCTCTCTTACTGTCCCCACTCTCTCTGCTCCATCTCTCTGTCTCCCCTTCTCCCTGTACCCCCCTCTGTTCTCCCTCTCTCTGTCCCCCCTCTCCCTGTACCACCTCTCTCTGTCCTCCCTCTCTCTCTGTCCTCCTCTCTCTCTGTCCACCTCTCTCTATCCCCCCTTCTCTCTGCCCCTTCTCTCAGTCCCCTCTCTTTTCCCCCCTTCCCGGTCCCAGCCCTCTCTCTTTCCCCCCCTCTCTGTCCCACTCTCTGTCCCCCTCTCTATATCTGTCCTTCCCCTCTCTGTCCCCCCCTCTCTCTGTCCCCCCTCTATGTATTCCTCTCTCTGTTCCCCCCCGCCCCTGTTCCAGACTTCTTGGTCCCAGCCCTCTCTGACCCTCGCGCTGTCTGTCCCCCTCTCTCGGTCCCCCTCTCTCTCTGTCCCCCTTCTCTCTGTCCCCCCGCTCTCAGTCCGCCCCCTCTGTCCTCGTCTCTCTTTACACCTCTCTCTGTCCCCCTCTATCTGCCCCCCTCTCTCTGTCCCGGTTTCTCTGTCCCCTTCACTCTATCCCCCTTCTCTCTGTCCCCTCTCTCTCTGTTCCACCTCTCTCTGCCCCCATCTCTGTCCCTCCCATCTCCGTCCCTCCCCTCTCCTTCCCTCCCCTCTCTGTCCCCCCTCTCTCTAACCTTCCTCTCTGTTCCCCACCCTCGTCCTGCCTTCCCGTTCCCAGCCCTCTCTATGTACCCCCCTCTCTCTGTCCCCCCTCTCTATCCCTCTCTCTCTCTGTTCCCCTCTCTGTCCCCCAGCGCCCCCGTCCCCCAATCTCACCATGCCGCACTCTCTGCCCCCTCTCTCTGTCCCCCACTCTCTCCATCCCCCTCTCTCTGTTGCCCTCTCTCTGTCCCCCTCTGTCTCCCGTTCTCTTTGTACCCCCTTTCTCTCTGTCCCCCTCTCTTTGTCCCCCTCTCTCTGTGTCCCCCAGTCACTCCCTCCTCTCTTTGTCACCTCCCTCTCTGTCCCCCCGTACCCCCCGTCCCCCACTCTCTCCATCCCCCACTCTCTGACCCCCCTCTGTTCCCCAGTCTCTCCATCCCCCACTCACTGTCCCCCACTCTCTCTGTCCCCCACTCTCAGTCCCCGTCTCTCTGTTCTCCCTCTCTTTGTCCCCCTCTCTCTGTCCCCCTCTCTATGTCCCCCACTCGCTGACCCCTCTCTCATTAGGTCCTCCCCTATTTCTCTCTCTCTTCCTCACCTTAGCTCTCCCTTGCCTCTCGCTCTCTGTGTCTCTCCCTGCTCCTTCACTCTCTCTCCACGTCTCTCACTCTCGATCCCCCGACCTCAGTCTCTCTTTCTCCCTCTGTTTCTCTCTGACTAAATTTCTTTCCCTCGTGCCCCCCCCCCCCCCTCTCTGATGCAATCTGTCTCCCTGACGCGTCCCTCTCCCTCTGATACAGAGATTGGGGAAGGGGGTAGTCCCCATGAAACAACTGAAATCCTGTCCTACTCACGACAGGAAATGGGGAGTCCAGGTTGGAGTGGGGGGTGGTGTCAGAGGGAGTTAAACCCAGCTCCTGAGCTCAGGGCGCGGTGCCCTCCCCTTCCCTGAGGACCAGGACTTGGGGCTGAGTCTGTCTCTCTTCAGCTCAGCTTCTCCAACACAAAGACACACAACAACATCGGTCACTCTGCTGCTCGGCACGCTTTAATCAACATTTTTATTGGTTACAAATGGAAGTGATGGATACAGTCAGTGGGATGGTGCCTTTTCTCACTGGCCCCTGAGTTGTGAGAAACATTGAAATGTTTCCCTGTAACCCCCCTGTGGGATAAGGATGGACAAACCAGCGCTACCCTCAGTCTGTTACCATAGCGACAGGCTGCTCCATCGCTGAAACACTGAACTGAAATGAGAAAATCCCGGATGGATTGATTAATGAGGGAATTTGATGGATGGATGGATTTGGGGGAAGGGATATTTCAGCACATTCTTCAGCTGCTGCCTGAACTTAGTCTGGGTCACGGCATAAATCGCGGTGTTTGTGCAGCAACTGAGGAGCTGCAGCATGAAGCCCAATTCCCGCACAAAGGGATCGAGATACACAGACCGATACCCAATAAACAACATCCGGTTCCATATAGAATACAGCATGAACATTGACCATAACAGGATGAAATTGGCCGAGATCACAAACAGTAAAATGATGGATTTTTTTCGGTTCCTCATTTCAGTGTCAGACTGAGCGTCCCCATTGGTGTGAGCGCGGAGTCTCCTGCGGGCTCTGCTGGTCACTAAAATGTGTCTGACGGTGAGAACATTGAGCAGCAGAATGAGGAGAAATGGGACACACGGGGTTAGAATGTGGTGGAGGGACTCGATTGTGACCCAGACAATGGAGAATCGAACACCGTCTGTTACATCACAAAACCAGGGGGCGTTCATCAGCCAATACCGAGCCTTGAGCATAAAATACCAGGAAATGTTCTTTAAACAGCTCAGCACAGTCACTGCTCCCAGAACCACAGCCGCCGTTTTCTCACTGCAATATTTACTTTTCAGCTTCTGGCAACAAATGGCCACAAACCGATCAAAGGTGAAAGTGACGGTGAACCAGACAGAGCAGTCAGTGGCTGCATAAAGCAGGACGGCGTGGATATTACACACGGGGACGGAGTCCCTCAGGAAATAAAACTGTTGCGGATAAACAATGGGAATGTGTCTCAGGATCAGGTCGAGGATAATGACCAGGAGATCCGCCGCTGCCATGGCCCCCAGGTAACGTCTGACACATGGAGACAATCCACAATCTTTATAAAGCAGGACGTAGATGGTCACTACGTTAACTGTGAGGAAGGAAAACAAACCCATTATCCATCAGCCTGGAGGCAAAGGGACCCGTTTGATCGGGGACCCAGTGAGATTTTCAAATGTGTCCCTGTATTCAGGGATTTATTAAAATAATTGGAGCTGGAATAACAGATGGGAAGGTCGGAATTACTGACAAAAATGTGACATAAACCACAAGAAACCCTCCCTCCCCAAACACACAGAGACACATCCATCAGGACAGATGGTTTCTAGAACATTCCCACACACTCGATCGCTCGAGAGCAGACACAGGTCACTCCTTCCCAGTTCCTAATACGGAGGGTGGGAACGTTGCTGTCCTGAAGGATTCTCTCCCAGTTTCCTGAAGACAAACGGAGTTTGGGAATTTCTGAATTTTGGTCTAAATTGTGGTCGATCCTGTGTCGGGAAGAAATGTAAACGCAGGGAAAACGTATTCACCCCTTTAACTGCCTGAGGGGCCTTCGGAACAGTGTCTCCTTCTCCCTGGAACGGGATCTCTTCCCTCGGGGTCTTATCGTTTGTTCAATTCACTGACGTCCGGCCGTTCACAAACAATGTCAGGGACAGAACGTTCCGGAGAATGTCAGTTATAGAATGTCAGGGACAGAATGTTCCGGGGAATGTCAGTTATAGAATGTTGGGGACAGAACGTTCCAGGGAATGTCAGTTATAGAATGTCAGGGACCGAACGTTCCGGGGAATGACAGTTATAGAATGTTGGGACAGAACGTTCCGGGGAATGGCAGTTATAGAATGTCAGGGACAGAACGTTCCGGGGAATGGCAGTTATAGAATGTTGAGGTACTGAGGGAGTACTTTCTGAGGGTATAGAGGGAGCTACTTATCAGGTATTGAGAGAGTGCTTTCTGAGGTATTGAGGGTGCACTATCTGTAGTGCTGAGGAAGCACTATCTGAGGTATTGAGGAAGCACTAACTGAGGTATTGAGGGAGCATTTTCTAAGGTAGTGAGGGACCGCTATCTGTGGCATTGAGTGACCACTTTCTGAGGTATTGAGGGAGCACGTTCTGACATATTGAGGGTGCACTATCTGAGGTATTCAGGGCGCACTTTCTGAGGTATTGAGGATACACTATCTAATATACTGACGAAGTACAATCTGAGGTATTGAGGGAGCACTTTCTGAGGTATTGAGAGTGCACTATCTGAGGTATTGAGGGAGTACTATCTGAGGTATTGAGGGAGCAGTTTCTGAGGGACTGAGAGAGCACTTTCTGAGATACTGAGGGAGCACTTTCTGAGGCATTGAGGTAGCAAATCTGAGGTACTGTGGAAGCACTATCTGAGGTATTAAAGAAACACTATCTGATGTACTGATGAAGTACTATCTGAGGTACTGAGGGAGCACTATCTGAGGTATTGAGGAAGCAATTTCTGAGTGTTGAGGAAGCACTATCTGAGGTATTGAGCGAGCACTTTCTGAGGAATTGAGGGTGCACTATCTGAGGTATTGAGAGAGCACTTTCTGAGGTATTGAGGGAGCTCCTTCTGAGGTATTGGGCAAGTAGTTTCTGAGGTACTGAGGGAGCACTTTCTGAGGCATTGAAGGAGCACTTCCTGAGGTATTGAGGAAGCGCTATCTGGGGTATTGAAGGATTACGTCTGAGGTTTTGAGGAAGCACTAATTGAGGTACCGAGGAAACACTATCTGATGTACTTAGGCAGCACTATGTGATGTATGGGGGGACATCTATCTGCGGTATGGAAGAAGCACTATCTGAGGTCCTGAGGAAGCACTATCTGGTGTACTGAGGGACACTTTCTGAGGTATTGTGGTGGCATATCTGAGGTATTTGAGGAAGCACTATTTGTGTTATTGTGGGAGCACTTTATGAGGTACTGAGAGCAATTTCTGAGGAATTGAGGAAGCACTATCTGATGTACTGAGGAAGCACTTTCTGAGGTATTGAGGGAGCACTTTCTGAGGTATTGAGGAAGCACTATCTGATGTACTGAGGAAGCACTTTCTGAGTTACTGAGGCAGCACATTCTGAAGTATTGAGGGAACACTTTTTGAGGTATTGAGGGAAGGACTATCTGAGGTATTGAGGGAGCACTTTATGAGGTATAGAGGGTGCACTATCTGACGTACTGAGGAAGCACTACCTGAGGTACTGAGGGAGTAATTTCTGACATATAGAGTGTGCACTTTCTAAGATATTGAGGGAGCACTTTCTGAGGTATTGAGGGAGCACTTTTTGGGTATTGAGGGAGCACGTTTTGAGGTATTGAGGGAAGGACTATCTGAGGTATTGAGGGAGCACTTTCTGAGGTCTCTCTTGTCATCCCCGGTGTCTCTCGCCCCTGGTCTCTCCTCAAACCCGGTCTCTCTCTCTCTCCCCCGTGCTCTCTAGTCCCCGGTCTCTCACCCCCGCTCTCTCGCCCCCCTCCGGTCTCTCTCACCCCCGCTCTCTCTCTCTTCCCCCGGTCTCTCTTGCCCCTGTTCTCTCATTGCCCCCGGTCTCTCTCTCGCTCCCGGTATCACTTGCCCCCGGCTTCTCCCGTTGCCCCTGGTCTCTCTCCTAGCTCCCGGTCTCTCTCTCTCGCCCCCGGTCTCTCTTATCTCTCCCGGTCTCTCTTTCCCCCAGTCTCTCTTGCCCCTGGCCTCTCTCACCCCCCAGTCTCTCTCGTCGCCGTCACTCTCCACCCCGGTCTCTCTCTCCCCCGGTCTCTCTTGTTGCCCCGGTCTCTCTCGTCAACCCCCCTCTCTCTCATCAGGCCCAGTCTCTCGTTGCCCCCGATCTCTTGCCCCCGGTCTCTCTTGTACCCGATCTCTCGCAACCTCCCTGGTCTCGCCCCCGGTCTCTCTCCCCCACCCCCGTCTCTCTCGCCCCGCTCTCTCTCTTCGCCCCTGGTCTCTCTTGCCACTGTTTTCTCTTCGCCCCCGGTCTCTCTTGCCCCTGTTTTCTCTCCCCCCCGGTCTCTCACCCCCCTGGTCTCTTTTGCCCCCAGTCTCTCGTGCACCCAGTCTCTCTCGTCAAGCCCTCTCTCTCATCCCCAGTCTCTCTCGCTCCCGGTCTCTCTCTCTCTCCCCCGTTCTCTCTCACCCCCGGTCTCTCTCTCTCTCCCCCGGTCTTTCTCACCCCCCCTCTCTCTCACCCCCGGTCTCTCTCTCTCACCCCCGGTCTCTCTCACCCCCGGTCTCTCTCTCTCACCCCCGGTCTCTCTCACCCCCGGTCTCTCTCTCTCATCCCCGGTCTCTCTCTCTCTCCCCCGGTCTCTCTCACGCCCCCGGTCTCTCTCACCCCCGGTCTCTCACACCCCCGGTCTCTCTCTCTCTCTCCCCCGGTCTGTCTCTCCCCCGGTCTCTCTCACCCCCGGTCTCTCTCTCACCCCCGGTCTCTCTCTCTCTCCCCTGGTCTCTCTCACCCCCGGTCTCTCTCTCTCACCCCCGGTCTCTCTCTCTCTCCCCCGGTCTCTCTCACCCCCGGTCTCTCTCTCTCTCACCCCCGGTCTCTCTCTCTCTCTCCCCCGGTCTCTCTCACCCCCGGTCTCTCTCTCTCTCCCCTGGTCTCTCTCACACCCCCTCTCTCTCACCCCCGATCTCTCTCTCTCATCCCCCCCTCTCTCTCACCCCCGGTCTCTCCCTCTCTCCCCCGGTCTCTCACCCCCCCTCTCTCTCACCTCCGGTCTCTCTCGCTCCCAGTCTCTCTCACCCCCGGTCTCTCTCTCACCCCCGGTCTCTCTCTCTCACCCCCGGTCTCTCTCACCCCCTGTCACTCTCGCACCCCCCCCCCCGGGCTCTCTCGCCCCTGGTCTCTCTCATCATCCCCTCCCTCTTGACCCCAGTCTCTCTCTCACCCCCCTTTCCCTCTCGCCCACCCCCGGTCTCTCTTGTCGCCCCCAGTGTCTCTCGCCCCTGGTCTCTCTCGCCCCACCAGGTCTTTCTCGACCCCAGACTCTCTTGTCCCGGTCTCTCTCGTTGCCCCTGGTCTCGTGTCCCCCCGGTCTCTCTCGCCCCCCCGTCTCTCTCTTGCTCCTGGTCTCTCTATCGCCCCCGGTCTGTCTCATCACCCCCAGTCGCTCTTGCCCGTAGTCTCTCTTGTCACCCCTGGCCTCTCGTCGTCCCGGTCTCTCTCTCGACCCTGGTCTCTCTCTCGCCCCGGTCGCTCTTGCCCGCAGTCTCTCTTGTCACCCCTGGTCTCTCATCGCCCCCGGGCTCTCTCGCCCCTCCCTCTCTCTCATCGTCCCCGGTCTCTCATTGCCCCTGGCCTCTCGTCGTCCCCGGTCTCTCTCTCGTCCCCGGTCTCTCTCTCGCCCCCGGTCTCTCTCATCGCCCCTGGTCTCTCTCTCGCCCCCGGTCTCTCTCATCGCCCCTGGTCTCTCTCTCACCCCCGGTTACGCTCACCCCCGGTCTCTCTCATCGCCCCTGGTCTCTCTCTCACCCCCGGGTCTCTCTCATCGCCCCTGGTCTCTCTCTCACCCCCGGTCTCTCTCATCGCCCCTGGTCTCTATCTCGCCCCCGGTCTCTCTCATCACCCCCGGTCTCTCTCATCGCCCCTGGTCTCTCTCTCACCCCCGTCTCTCTCATCGCCCCTGGTCTCTCTCTCACCCCCGGTCTCTCTCATCGCCCCTGGTCTCTATCTTGCCCCCGGTCTCTCTCATCACCCCCGGTCTCTCTCTCGCCCCCGGTTATGCTCACCCCGGTCTCTCTCTCCTAGCTCCCAGTCTCTCGTGCCCTCTATCTCTCTCGCCCCTCGCTCTCTCTGGTCCTCCGGTCTCCCTCTCACCTGGTCTCTCTCGCCTCCCCCGGTTGCTGGTCACCCACTCTCTCTCTCGCCCCTGGTTTCTCTTGCCCCAGTATCTCTTTTCACCCCAGTCTCTCTCTCACACCCGGACTCTCTCCCACCCCCGGCCTCTGATGTCGCCCCCGATCTCTCTTATCTCTCCAGTCTCTCTTGCCCCCGGTCACTCTCGTCGCCGGTCACTCTTGCCTCCCCAGCCCCCCCACCCCCACCCCCCCCCCCCCCCGGTCTCCCTCGTCTCCCCCGGTCACTCTCGCCCCGGTCTCCCTCGTCACCCCGGTCTCCCTTGTTGCCCCCGACTCTCTCATCCCCAGTCTCTCTCGTTGCCCCCGGTCTGTCTCATCCCTGGTCTGTCTCTCCCCCGGTCACCCTCGTCACCCCTTCTCTCTTGCCCCCGGTCTCTCTCACCTCCGGTCTCTCTCGCCCCTGGTTTCTCTCGTCGTCCCCAGTCTGTCTCACCCCCGGTCTCCCTCATCACCCCCGGTCTCTCTCACCTCCGGTCTCTCTCAACCCCCTGTCTCTCTCGCCCCCCCCCCCCGGTCTCTCTCTCTCGTCCCCCCCACCCTGGTCTGTCTCACCCCCATTCTCTCTCGCTGCCCCTGGTGTCTCTCGCTGCCGGTCTTTTGTCGCCCCCGGTCTCTCTCTCGCCCCCAGACTCTCTCGTCGATCTTGGTCTCTCTCGACCACCCTGTCTCTTGTCACCCCCAGTCTCTCTCACCCTCGGTCTCTCATCACCCCAGTCTCTCTCACCCGCGGTCTCTCTGCCCCCCGATCTCTCATTTGCGCCCAGTCTCTCTCACCCTCCGGTCTCTCTCGCCCCCGGACTCTGTCATCGCCCCCAGCCTCTCTCGCCCCCGATCTCTCTCGCCCCCTCCCTGGTCTCTCTCACTCCCAATCTCTCTTGCCTCCGGTGTCTTTCAGCCCTCCCCGGTCTCTTTTGCTCTCCCCCCCCCCCCCCACCCACGATCTCTCTCGCCCCCGGTCTCTCTCAGCCCCTGGTCTCTCTCTCACCCACAGTCTCTCTTGCCCCCGGTCTGTCTCGTCGCTTCCTGTCTCTCTCGCACCCGACTTCTCTCGCTTATCGGCCTCTCTCGTCCCCGGTCACTCTCACCCCGGTCACTCTCACCCCCGGTCTTTCTCGCCCACAGTCTCTCTCTCGTCCCCGGTCTCTCTCACCCCCTGGTCTCTCTCTAGCCCCTGGTCTCTTTCGCTGCCCCCGGTCTCTCTAGCCCCCTGTCTCTCTTTGCCCCCGGTCTCTCTCACCCCCCCGGTCTTTCTTGTCACCCCCTCTCTCTCGCCCCAGGACTGTCTCTCGCCCCCAGTCTCTCTCGCCTCCTGTCTCTCTCTCTCTCTCTCTTGCCCACGGTCTCTCTGACCCCTGGTCTCTCTTGCCCCCGGTCTGTCTCATCGCTCACTGTCTCTCTCGCATCCGGCCTCTCTCGCCCCCTGTCTCTCTTTGTCCCCTCTCTCTCTCTCTCTCTCTTGCCCCCATTCTCTCTAGCCCCCCAGTCTCTCTCTAAACCCGTCTCTTGCTCCCCAGTTTCTCTCTCACCCCCTGGTTACTCTCACCCCCCGCTCTTTCTCACTCCCGGTCTCTCATCACCCCCGGAGTCTCGCCCCTGGTCTCTCTCACCCCCAGTCTCTCTCGCCCCCCAGTCAGTCTCTAGCTCCCGGTCTCTCTCGCCCTCGTCTCTCTTTGCCCCCAGTCTCTCTCTCTTGTCCACGGTTTCTCTCACCCCGAGTCTCTCTCACCCCCCGGTCTCTCTCGTTACCCCCTCTCTCCATCCCCGGTCTCTCTCGTTACCCCCCTCTCTCACCCCCGGTCTCTCTCGTTACCCCCTCTCTCATCCCCGGTCTCTCTCGTTACCCCCCTCTCTCACCCCCGGTCTCTCTCGTTACCCCCTCTCTCACCCCAGGACTCTCTCTCACCCCTGGTCCCTCTCACACTCGGTCTCTCTCGCCCACAGTCTCTCTCGCCCCCGGCCTCTCTCGCCCCCGGCCTCTCTCGCACCCGGCCTCTCTCGAACCCGGCCTCTCTCGCACCCGGCCTCTCTCGATCCCGGGCCTCTCTCGCACCCGGCCTCTCTCGATCCCCGGCCTCTCTCGCACCCGGCCTCTCTCGATCCCCGGCCTCTCTCGCACCCGGCCTCTCTCGATCCCCGGCCTCTCTCGCACCGGCCTCTCTCACACCCGGCCTCTCTCGCACCCAGCCTCTCTCGCCCCCGGTCTCTCTCGCTCCCGGCCTCTCTCGCCCCCGGCCTCTCTCGCCCCCGGTCTCTCTTGGCCCCGGACTCTCTCTCGCCCCTGGTGTCTCTCACTCCCGGTCTCTCTCTCGCCCCTGTTCTCTCTCACCCCCGGTGTCTCTCGCCCCCGGTCTCTCTCAAGCCCGGTCTCTCTCGCCCCCGGTCTCTCTTGGCCCCGGACTCTCTCTCGTCCCCGGTCTCACTTCACCCCTGATCTCTCTTTCTCGCCCCCGGTGTCTTTCTCGCCCCCGGTCTCACTCTCGTCCCCTGTCTCTCTCACCCCCGATCTCTCTTTCTCGCCCCCGGTGTCTCTCTCGCCCCCGGTCTCACTCTCGTCCCCTGTCTCTCTCACCCCCGGTCTCTCTTGTCAACCCCTCTCTCTCGCCCCCGGTCTCACTTCACCCCCGATCTCTCTTTCTCGCCCCCGGTGTCTTTCTCGCCCCCGGTCTCACTCTCGTCCCCTGTCTCTCTCGCCCCCGGTCTCCCTTGTTGCCCCCCAGTCTCTCTCGCCCACAGTCTCTCTCACCCCCCGTCTGTCTCATTGCTCCCTGCCTCTCTCGCTCCCCGGTCTCTCTCGCCCCCGGTCTCTCTCTCTCGCTCCTGGTCTCTCTCTCACCCCTGTTCTCTCTCACCCCCGGTGTCTCTCGCCCCTGTTCTCTCTCACCCCCGGTCTCTCTATCGCCCCTGTTCTCTCTCACCCCCGGTGTCTCTCGTCCCCGTTCTCTCTCACTCCTGGTCTCTCTCTCGCCCCTGTTACCTCTCACCCCCGGTCTCTGTCGCTCCCGGTCTCTGTCGTCACCCCGTCTCTCTTGGCCCCGGACTCTCTCTCACCCCCGGTCTCTCTCGCCCCTGTTCTCTCTCACCCCCGGTGTCTCTCGCTCCCGGTTTCTCTCACCCCCGGTCTCTCTCACCCCCGGTCTCTCTTGGCCCCGGACTCTCTCTCGCCCCCGGTCTCTCTCGCCCCTGTTCTCTCTCACCCCCGGTGTCTCTCGCTCCCGGTCTCTCTCACCCACGGTCTCTCTCGCCCCCGGTCTCTCTTGGCCCCGGACTCTCTCTCGCCCCCGGTCTCTCTCGCCCCTGTTCTCTCTCTCCCCCGGTGTCTCTCACTCCCGGTCTCTCTCACCCCCGGTCTCTCTCGCCCCTGGTCTCTCTTGGCCCCGGACTCTCTCTCGCCCCCGGTCTCACTTCACCCCTGATCTCTCTTTCTCGCCCCCGGTCTCACTCTCGTCCCCTGTCTCTCTCGCCCCCGGTCTCTCTCGTTGTCCCTGGTCTCTCGTCACCCCCGGGTCTCTCTCCACCCCAATCTCTCTTGCCCCCAGTATCTTTTACCCCCCCCACCCCCGGTCTCTCTCGCCTCCCCTGGTCTCTCTTGCCTGCCCCAGTCTCTCGCCCCTGGTCTCTCTCTCCCGCCCCCGGTTTCTCTCTCTCGCCCCCGGTCTCTCTCACCCCCGGTCTCTTGTCACCCCCGGGTCTCTCTCACCCCCCAGTCTCTCTCGCCCCCGGTCTCTCGCTTCCCCGGTCTCGCTCGGCCCCCCCCAGTCTCTCTCACCCCCCCTGGTCTCTCTTGTCGCCCCCCGGTCTCTCGTCACCCACAGTGTCTTGCCCCCGGTCTCTCTAGCCCACAGTCTCTCTCGCCCCCGGTCTGTCTTGTCTCTCACTGTCTCTCTCACACCTGGCCTCTCTCTCTCCCCGGCCTCTCTCGCTCCCGGTCTCTCTCTCGCCCTTGGTCTCTCTTGACCCCACTTTCTCTCGCCCCCGGTCTCTACTGTCGCCCCCAGTCTCTCGTTGCCCCCGATCGCTCGTCATCCCCGGTCTCTCACCCCGGTCACCATCTCGCCACGGTCTCACTCACGCTCCCAGTCTGTCTCGTCGCCCCAGTCTCTCTTGTCAACCCCTCTCTTTCGCCCCCTCGGTTTCTCGTCATTGCCGGTCTCACGCCCGCGGTCTCTCTCGCCCCCGGTCTCTCATCACCCCCGTTCTCTTGCGCCCCGGTTGCTCTCAGCACCCCCTTGTCTCTCGTCACTCCTGGTCTATCTCGCCTCCGGTCTCTCACACCCCCGCTCTCTCAGGCACCCCCCTGTCTCTCTCGTCCCCAGTTTCTCTCACACCCCCGGTCTCCGTTATCACTCCCAGCCTCTCTCATCGCCCTCGGACTCTCTCGCCCCCATTCTCTCACACCCTCCGGTCTCTCACACCCCTGCTCTCTCAGGCACCCCCCTGTCTCTCTCGTCCCCAGTTTCTCTCACACCCCCGGTCTCCCTTATCACTCCCAGCCTCTCTCATCGCCCTCGGACTCTCTCGCCCCCATTCTCTCTACCCCCCGGACTCTCATCGCCCCTGATCTCTCGTCAACCCCGGTCTCTCACTCCTGATCTTTCTCGCGCCCGTTCTCTCTCACCGCCCCCGGTGTCTCTCTCGCCCCCGTCTCTCTTTCGCCACGGTCTCTCTCGTCGCCCCCGGTCTCTCTCGTCGCCCCCGATCTGTCTCGTCGCCCCCCGTCTCTCTCTTCACCCCCTGTCTCTCTCTTCACCCCATGTCTCTCTCGCTCCCAGTCTCTCTCTCTCTCGCCCCCGGTCGCTCTCATTGCTCCCGGTCTCTCTCGTCCCTGATTTCTCTCGCTCCCTGGACTCTCACATCACCCCTGGTCTCTGTCTCTCTCTCTCTCGCCCCAAGTCTCTCTCGTCACCCCCGGGTCTTTCGTCACCTCCAGTCTCTCGTCAGCCCCGGTCTCTCTTGACACCCCCGGGTCTCTTGTCACCCCTGGGCTCTCTCGCCTCTGGTCTCACTCACTCCTGGTCTCTCAGGCGGCCCCCGTCTCCCTCGTCCCCCGGTCTCTCTTGCCCCCGTCTCTTGTCAACCCCCCCGATCTCTCTCACCCCCGGTCTCTCTCGCCCCCGGTGTCATTTACCACCACTACCACCCCCCCCACCACCTGGTCTCTAAACGGCCCCGGTCTCTCATCATCCCCGGTCTCTTGCTCTGGGTCTCTCTCGACCCCGTTCTCTCTCATTGACCCCGAACTCTTGTCATCCCCCGGTTTCTCTCCTCACTGGTCTCCCTCGTTGCCCCCGGTCTCTCTCGCCCCAGTTTTCTCTCTTTGCCTATGGTCTCTTGTCGCTCCGGTCTCTCTCACACCCCCATCCCCCTACCCCGGTCCCTCTTGCCCCCGGTCTCTCTCACTCCCGGTCTCTCTTGCCCCAAGTCTCTCTTTTTGCCCCCGGTCTCTTGTCACCCCCGATGTCTTGCCCCCTGTCTCCCTTCTCCCTTGATCTCTCTCGTCCCCCGCTCTCTGTCACCCTCTCTCTCGCCCCCGCTCTCTGTCCCCCTCAGTCTCTCTCACCGCCGGTCTCTCTCATCCTTGGTCTCTGTCACCTCTCACCCCCTGGTGTCTCATCGCCCTCAGTCTCTCATCGACCCGCTCTCTCGTCACACACAGTCTCTCAGCCCGGTCTTTCTTGCCCCCGGTCTCTCTCGCCGCCCCTGGTCTTTCTCTTACCCCCGGTCTCTCTCTTGCCCCTCTGTCTCTCTCTCGCATCTCTCCCCGTCTCTCTCTCTCGCCGCCACCCCCGTCTCTCTCTCTCGCCCCCCGTCTCTCTCGTCAAGCCCTCTCTCTCACCCCCAGTCTCTCTCTCGCCCCCTCGTCTCTCTCGCCCCCGGTCTCTTTAGTCCTGGTCTCTCTCGCCCCCGGTCTCTCTCGCCCCCGGTCTCTCTCGCCCCCCTGTCTCTCTCTCACCCCCGGTCTCTCTCGCCCCCGGTCTCTCTCGCCCCCCTGTCTCTCTCTCACCCCCGGTCTCTCACACCACCGGTCTCTCTCGCCCCCTGTCTCTCTCGTCCCCAGTCTCTCTCACCCCCGGTCTCTCTCACCCCCGGTCTCTCTCGCCCCCCTGTCTCTCTCTCACCCCCGGTCTCTCACACCACCGGTCTCTCTCGCCCCCTGTCTCTCTCGCCCCCAATGTCTCTCACCCCCAGTCTCTCGCCCCACGGCCTCTCGCCCCTCAGGTCCCTCTCCCCCCTGGTCTCTCTCGTCGCCCCAGGTTCTCTCGTCGCCGGTCTCTCTGCCCCACTGGTCTCTCGTTGGCCCCGGTCTCTCTCTGCCCCACTGGTCTCTCTCGCCCCCGGTCTCTCTCGCCCCCGGTCTCTCTCGCCCCCGGTCTCTCATCAGTCCTGGTCTCTCGCGCCCCAGTCTCTCTTGGCACCTCCGGGTCTTTCATCACCCCTGGGCTCTCTCGCCTCTGATCTCTCTCGTCCCTCGGTGTCTCTCGCCCCCTGGTCTCTCTCGCTCCAGTCTCTCTCTCAGGCGCCCCTGGTGTCTCTCGCCCCCGGTCTCTTGTCAACCCCCCCCCCCCACCCCGGTCTCTCTCACCCTAGCCTCTCTCCCCCCCCTACCCCGGTCTCTAATCGGCCCCGGTTTCTCATCATCCCCAGTCCCTTGCTCCGGGTCTCTCGCCCACGGTATCTCCCGTCACCCCCGTCTCTCGTCACCCCCGGTCTCTCTCGACCCCGTTCTCTCTCGTTGCCCCCGATCTCTTGTCACCCCCTGTTTCTCTCCTCACTGGTCTCCCTCGTCGCCCCCGGTCTCTCTCGCCCCAGTTCTCTCTCTTTGCCTATGGTCTCTTGTCGCTCCGGTCTGTCTCACACCCCCATCCCCCTACCCCGGTCCCTCTCGCCCCCGGTCCCTCTCGCCCCCGGTCTCTCTCACTCCCGGTCTCTCTTGCCCCAAGTCTCTCTTTTTGCCCCCGGTCTCTTGTCACCCCCCGATGTCTTGCCTCCTGTCTCCCTTCTCCCTTGATCTCTCTCGTCCCCCGCTCTCTGTCACCCTCTCTCTCGCCCCCGCTCTCTGTCCCCCTCAGTCTCTCTCACCGCCGGTCTCTCTCATCCTTGGTCCCTGTCACCTCTCACCCCCTGGTGTCTCATCGCCCTCAGTCTCTCATCGACCCGCTCTCTCGTCACACACAGTCTCTCAACCCGGTCTTTCTTGCCCCCGGTCTCTCTCGCCGCCCCTGGTCTTTCTCTTACCCCCGGTCTCTCTCTTGCCCCTCTGTCTCTCTCTCGCACCTCTCCCCATCTCTCTCTCTCTCGCCGCCACCCCCGTCTCTCTCTCTCTCACCCCCAGTCTGTCTTGTCGTCCCGGTCTCTCTTGACAACCCCTCTCTCTCGCCCCCGGTCTCACTTCACCCCCGATCTCTCTTTCTCGCCCCCGGTGTCTTTCTCGCCCCCGGTCTCACTCTCGTCCCCTGTCTCTCTCGCCCCCGGTCTCTCTCGTTGTCCCTGGTCTCTCGTCACCCCCGGGTCTCTCTCCACCCCAATCTCTCTTGCCCCCAGTATCTTTTGCCCCCCCCCACCCCCGGTCTCTCTCGCCTCCCCTGGTCTCTCTTGCCTGCCCCAGTCTCTCGCCCCTGGTCTCTCTCTCTCGCCCCCGGTTTCTCTCTCTCGCCCCCAGTCTCTCTCACCCCCGGTCTCTTGTCACCCCCGGGTCTCTCTCACCCCCCCAGTCTCTCTCGCCCCCGGTCTCTCTCGCTTCCCCGGTCTCGCTCGGCCCCCCCCAGTCTCTCTCACCCCCCCAGTCTCTCTTGTCGCCCCCTGGTCTCTCGTCACCCCCGGTCTCTCTAATCTCCCCCGGTCCCTCTCTTGCTTCCCCTCCCCTTCTCTCTCTCTCTCTCTCGCCCCCCTGTCTCTCTCTCTCTCACCCCCCCCCCTCTGTCTCTCTCTCTCTCGCCCCCGGTCTCTCGCATCACCCCCGTCTCTCTTATCTGCCCCAGTCTCTCTCTCGCACCCCACCCCCCCCCACCGCCGGTCTCTCTCTTGCCACTGGTCTCTATCGCCCCCCGGTCTCTCTCTCTCTCGCCACGGTCTCTCCCTTGTCCCCTGTCTGTCTTGTTGCCCCAGTCTCTCTTGTGGACCCCTCTCTCTCGCCCCCGCTCTCTCTCACCCGCGGTCTCTCTCTCGCCCCCCGGTCTGTCTCATCTCCGGTCTGT
Organism: Chiloscyllium punctatum; assembly: GCF_047496795.1. Lineage (NCBI taxonomy): Eukaryota > Metazoa > Chordata > Chondrichthyes > Orectolobiformes > Hemiscylliidae > Chiloscyllium > Chiloscyllium punctatum. The sequence continues at coordinate 31,340,101 of NC_092769.1, read as the reverse complement.
CTTGCCCCCGGTCTCTCTCGCTGCCCCCGGTCTTTCTTTGCCCTGTCTCTGTCTCTCGCCCCTGGTCTCTCTCGTCAACCCCCCTCTCTCTCGCCCCCAGTCTCTCTCATCATCCCCGGTTTCTCTCTCACCCCCTGTCTCTCACACCCCCAGTCTCTCACACCCCCGGTCTCTCACACCCCCGGTCTCTCACACCCCCGGTCTCTCACGCCCCCGGTCTCTCACACCCCCTGTCTCTCACACACCCGGTCTCTCACACCCCCTGTCTCTCTCACCCCCGGTCTCTCTCACCCCCGGTATCTCTCACCCCCTGTCTCTCTCACCCCCGGTCTCTCTCACCCCCGGTATCTCTCACCCCCTGTCTCTCACACCCCCGGTCTCTCACACCCCCGGTCTCTCTCGCCCCCGGTCTCTCACGCCCCCGGTCTCTCACGCCCCCGGTCTCTCACACCCCCGGTCTCTCACACCACCGGTCTCTCTCGCCCCCTGTCTCTCACGCCCTTGGTCTCTCTCGCCCCCGGTCTCTCTCACCCCCGATCTCTCACACCCCCGGTCTCTCTCACACCCCCGGTCTCTCACACCCCCGGTCTCTCACGCCCCCGGTCTCTCACGCCCCCGGTCGCTCTCGCCCCCGGTCTCTCTCACCCCCGGTCTCTCACACCCCCGGTATCTCTCACCCCCTGTCTCTCACACCCCCGGTCTCTCACACCCCCGGTCTCTCTCGCCCCCGGTCTCTCTCGCCCCCGGTCTCTCTCGCCCCCGGTCTCTCACACCCCCGGTCTCTCACACCCCCGGTCTCTCACGCCCTTGGTCTCTCACGTCCCCGGTCTCTCACGCCCCCGGTCTCTCACGCCCCCGGTCTCTCACACCCCCGGTCTCTCACACCACCGGTCTCTCTCTCGCCCCCGGTCTCTCACACCCCCGGTCTCTCTCACCCCCCCTCTCTCACACCCCCGGTCTCTCACACCCCCGGTCTCTCACACCACCGGTCTCTCACACACCCGGTCTCTCACACCCCCGGTCTCTCACACCCCCGGTCTCTCTCTCGCCCCCAGTCTCTCACACCCCCGGTCTCTCACACCAACGGTCTCTCACACCCCCGGTCTCTCTCTCGCCCCCGGTCTCTCACACACCCGGTCTCTCACACCCCCGGTCTCTCACACCCCCGGTCTCTCTCTCGCCCCCGGTCTCTCACACCAACGGTCTCTCACGCCCCCGGTCTCTCTCACACCCCCGGTCTCTCACACCCCCGGTCTCTCACACCACCGGTCTCTCACGCCCCCGGTCTCTCTCACACCCCCGGTCTCTCTTGTCGCCCCCTGGTCTCTCGTCACCCCCGGTCTCTCTAATCTCCCCCGGTCCCTCTCTTGCTTCCCCTCCCCTTCTCTCTCTCTCTCTCTCGCCCCCCTGTCTCTCTCTCTCTCACCCCCCCCCCCTCTGTCTCTCTCTCTCTCGCCCCCGGTCTCTCGCATCACCCCCGTCTCTCTTATCTGCCCCAGTCTCTCTCTCGCACCCCACCCCCCCCCACCGCCGGTCTCTCTCTTGCCACTGGTCTCTATCGCCCCCCGGTCTCTCTCTCTCTCGCCACGGTCTCTCCCTTGTCCCCTGTCTGTCTTGTTGCCCCAGTCTCTCTTGTGGACCCCTCTCTCTCGCCCCCGCTCTCTCTCACCCGCGGTCTCTCTCTCGCCCCCCGGTCTGTCTCATCTCCGGTCTGTCTTGCCCCCGGTCTCTCTCGCTGCCCCCGGTCTTTCTTTGCCCTGTCTCTGTCTCTCGCCCCTGGTCTCTCTCGTCAACCCCCCTCTCTCTCGCCCCCAGTCTCTCTCATCATCCCCGGTTTCTCTCTCACCCCCTGTCTCTCACACCCCCAGTCTCTCACACCCCCGGTCTCTCACACCCCCGGTCTCTCACACCCCCGGTCTCTCACGCCCCCGGTCTCTCACACCCCCTGTCTCTCACACACCCGGTCTCTCACACCCCCTGTCTCTCTCACCCCCGGTCTCTCTCACCCCCGGTATCTCTCACCCCCTGTCTCTCTCACCCCCGGTCTCTCTCACCCCCGGTATCTCTCACCCCCTGTCTCTCACACCCCCGGTCTCTCACACCCCCGGTCTCTCTCGCCCCCGGTCTCTCACGCCCCCGGTCTCTCACGCCCCCGGTCTCTCACACCCCCGGTCTCTCACACCACCGGTCTCTCTCGCCCCCTGTCTCTCACGCCCTTGGTCTCTCTCGCCCCCGGTCTCTCTCACCCCCGATCTCTCACACCCCCGGTCTCTCTCACACCCCCGGTCTCTCACACCCCCGGTCTCTCACGCCCCCGGTCTCTCACGCCCCCGGTCGCTCTCGCCCCCGGTCTCTCTCACCCCCGGTCTCTCACACCCCCGGTATCTCTCACCCCCTGTCTCTCACACCCCCGGTCTCTCACACCCCCGGTCTCTCTCGCCCCCGGTCTCTCTCGCCCCCGGTCTCTCTCGCCCCCGGTCTCTCACACCCCCGGTCTCTCACACCCCCGGTCTCTCACGCCCTTGGTCTCTCACGTCCCCGGTCTCTCACGCCCCCGGTCTCTCACGCCCCCGGTCTCTCACACCCCCGGTCTCTCACACCACCGGTCTCTCTCTCGCCCCCGGTCTCTCACACCCCCGGTCTCTCTCACCCCCCCTCTCTCACACCCCCGGTCTCTCACACCCCCGGTCTCTCACACCACCGGTCTCTCACACACCCGGTCTCTCACACCCCCGGTCTCTCACACCCCCGGTCTCTCTCTCGCCCCCAGTCTCTCACACCCCCGGTCTCTCACACCAACGGTCTCTCACACCCCCGGTCTCTCTCTCGCCCCCGGTCTCTCACACACCCGGTCTCTCACACCCCCGGTCTCTCACACCCCCGGTCTCTCTCTCGCCCCCGGTCTCTCACACCAACGGTCTCTCACGCCCCCGGTCTCTCTCACACCCCCGGTCTCTCACACCCCCGGTCTCTCACACCACCGGTCTCTCACGCCCCCGGTCTCTCTCACACCCCCGGTCTCTCACACCCCCGGTCTCTCACGCCCCCGGTCTCTCACGCCCCCTGTCTCTCACACCCCCGGTCTCTCACACCCTAGGTCTCTCACACCCCCTGTCTCTCACACCCCCGGTCTCTCACACCCTAGGTCTCTCACACCCCCGGTCTCTCTCTCACTCCCGGTCTCTCACACCCCCCGGTCTCTCACACCCCCTGTCTCTCACACCCCCGGTCTCTCACGCCCCCGGTCTCTCACACCCCCTGTCTCTAACTCTCCCCGGTCTCTCTCACCCCCCGGTCTCTGACTCTCCCCGGTCTCTCTCACCCCCTGGTCTCTAACTCTCCCCGGTCTCTCTCACCCCCGGTCTCTGACTCTCCCCGGTCTCTCTCACCCCCGGTCTCTGACTCTCCCCGGTCTCTCTCACCCCCTGGTCTCTGACTCTCCCCAGTCTCTCTCACCACCCCGTCTCTAACTCTCCCCGGTCTCTCTCGCCCCCAGTCTCTAACTCTCCACAGTCTCTCTCACCCCCTGGTCTCTGACTCTCCCCAGTCTCTCTCACCCCCTGGTCTCTAACTCTCCGCAGTCTCTCTCACCCCCTGGTCTCTAACTCTCCCCGGTCTCTCTCGCCCTCAGTCTCTGACTCTCCCCAGTCTCTCTCACCCCTTGGTCTCTAACTCTCCGCAGTCTCTCTCGCCCTCAGTCTCTGACTCTCCCCAGTCTCTCTCACCCCCTGGTCTCTTAACTCTCCGCAGTCTCTCTCGCCCTCAGTCTCTAACTCTCCCCGGTCTCTCTCTCCCCTCCGGTCTCTAACTCTCCCCAGTCTCTCACACCACCCCGTCTCTAACTCTCCCCAGTCTCTCTCGCCCTCAGTCTCTAACTCTCCGCAGTCTCTCTCACCCCCCGGTCTCTAACTCTCCCCAATCTCTCTCACCCCTCGGTCTCTAACTCTCCGCAGTCTCTCTCACCCCCTGGTCTCTAACTCTCCCCGGTCTCTCTCACCCCCTGGTCTCTAACTCTCCCCGGTCTCTCTCTCACCCTCCGGTCTCTAACTCTCCCCGGTCTCTCTCACCCCCTGGTCTCTAACTCTCCCCGGTCTCTCTCGCCCCCCGTCTCTAATTCTCCCCGGTCTCTCTCGCCCTCAGTCTCTAACTCTCCCCGGTCTCTCTTGCCCCCGGTCTCTAACTCTCCCCAATCTCTCTCACCCCCCGGTCTCTAACTCTCCCCGGTTTCTCTCGCCCTCGGTCTCTAACTCTCCCCGGTCTCTCTCACCCCCCGGTCTCTAACTCTCCCCAATCTCTCTCACCCCCCGGTCTCTAACTCTCCCCAGTCTCTCTCACCCCCTGGTCTCTAACTCTCCCCGGTCTCTCTCACCCCCCGGTCTCTAACTCTCCCTGGTCTCTCTCACCCCCCGGTCTCTAACTCTCCCCAGTCTCTCTCACCCCCTGGTCTCTAACTCTTCCCGGTCTCTCTCACCCCCCGGTCTCTAACTCTCCCCGGTCTCTCTCGCCCCCCGTCTCTAATTCTCCCCGGTCTCTCTCGCCCTCAGTCTCTAACTCTCCCCGGTCTCTCTCGCCCCCGGTCTCTAACTCTCCCCAATCTCTCTCACCCCCCTGTCTCTAACTCTCCCCAGTCTCTCTCACCCCCGGTCTCTAACTCTCACCAGTCTCTCTCGCCCCCGGTCTCTAACTCTCCCCGGTCTCTCTCACCCCCCGGTCTCTAACTCTCCCCAATCTCTCTCACCCCCCGGTCTCTAACTCTCCCCAATCTCTCTCACCCCTCGGTCTCTACCTCTCCCCAGTCTCTCTCACCCCCTGGTCTCTAACTCTCCCCGGTCTCTCTCACCCCCCGGTCTCTAACTCTCCCCGGTCTCTCTCACCCCCCGGTCTCTAACTCTCCCCAGTCTCTCTCACCCCCTGGTCTCTAACTCTCCCCGGTCTCTCTTGCCCCCGGTCTCTAACTCTCCCCAATCTCTCTCACCCCCTGGTCTCTAACTCTCCCCGGTCTCTCACACCCCCTGTCTCTAACTCTCCCCGGTCTTTCTCACCCCCCGGTCTCTAACTCTCCCCGGTCTCTCTCACCCCCTGGTCACTAACTCTCCCCAATCTCTCTCACCCCCTGGTCTCTAACTCTCCCCGGTCTCTGTCGCCCCCGGTCTCTAACTCTCCCCAATCTCTCTCACCCCCTGGTCTCTAACTCTCCCCAGTCTCTCTCACCCCCCGGTCTCTAACTCTCCCCAATCTCTCTCACCCCCTGGTCTCTAACTCTCCCCAATCTCTCTCGCCCCCTGGTCTCTAACTCTCCCCGGTCTCTGTCGCCCCCGGTCTCTAACTCTCCCCGGTCTCTCTCGCCCCCCGTCTCTAACTCTCCCCAGTCTCTCTCGCCCCTCGTCTCTAACTCTCCCCAGTCTCTCTCACCCCCCCGGTCTCTAACTCTCCCCGGTCTCTCTCGCCCCTCGTCTCTAACTCTCCCCAGTCTCTCTCGCCCCTCGTCTCTAACTCTCCCCGGTCTCTCTCGCCCCCTGGTCTCTATCTCTCCCCAGTCTCTCTCTCGCCCCCTGGTCTCTAACTCTCCCCGGTCTCTCATCACCCCGGTCTCTAACTCTCCCCAGTCTCTCTCTCGCCCCCGGTCTCTAACTCTCCCCGGTCTCTCTCGCCCCCGGTCTCTAACTCTCCCCAGTCTCTCTCGCCCCTCGTCTCTAACTCTCCCCAGTCTCTCTCACCCCCTGGTCTCTAACTCTCCCCGATCTCTCTCACCCCCTGGTCTCTAACTCTCCCCGATCTCTCTCACCCCCCGGTCTCTAACTCTCCCCAGTCTCTCTCACCCCCTGGTCTCTAACTCTCCCCGATCTCTCTCACCCCCTGGTCTCTAACTCTCCCCGATCTCTCTCACCCCCTGGTCTCTAACTCTCCCCAGTCTCTCATCGCCCCGGTCTCTCTCACATCTGGTTTCTCATCTCTCCGGATCTCTCTCTCCCCTCGATCTCTCTCACCCCCTGGGTCTCTCTTGTCCCTGTTCTCTCTCGACCCTGGTCTCTCTTGACCCCGGACTCTCTCACCCTCCCCCCTACCGTCTCTATCACCCCCCTCCACCCCGGTCTCTCTCGCCCCTGTTCTCTCTCGCCCCCGGACTCTCTCACCCTCCCCCCACCACCATCTCTCTCACCGCACCCCCCCCCCCCCACCCCCAGTCTCTCTTGCCTCTGTTCTCTCTTGCACCCGGTCTCTCTCTCACCCTTCGGTTCCTCTCGCCCCAGTCTCTCTCATTGCCCCGTGGTCTCTCTCGCCCCCCTGCGTCACTCACCCCTGATCTCTCTCACCCTCCCTGGCCTCTCGTTGCACCCCCCCCCCATCTCTCTCTTGCCTCTGTTCTCGCTCGCCTCCCCCCGGTCTCTCTCGACGCCCGGTCTCTCTCGCCCTCGGTCACTCATCCCCCCTCGTCTCTCTCTCCCCTCGGTCTATCGCCCCGGTCTCTCTCACCCCCCGGTCTCTCTCGCCCCCCTCAGTCTCTCTCACCCCCCGATCTCTCTCGTCAACCCCGGTATCCCTCATCACCCCCGGTCTCTCTCTCCACCAGTCTCTCGTCATTCCTGGTCTCATTCACGCCCAGTCTCACTTGCCTCCAGTCTCTCTTGCCCCCGGTCTCTCACGTCAACCCCTCTCTCTCGCCCTCCCCCGGTCTCTCTCTCACCCCCGGTCTCTCTCTCGCCCCCGGTCTCTCTCTCGCCCCCGGTCTCTCTCTCGCCCCTGGTCTCTCTTGCCCCCTGGTCTCTCTTGCCCCCTGGTCTCTCTTGCCCCCTGGTCTCTCTTGTTTCCCCCGGTCTCTCTCTCTCTGCCCCGTTCTCTCTCGTCGCGCCCAGTTTCTCGTTGCCCCAGGTTTCTCTCGTCCCCGGTCTCTCTCGCCCCGGTCTGTCTTGCCCCTGGTCTGTCTCGTCGGCTCCTGTCTCACTTGCCCCCGGTCTCTATCACACCCTGTCTCTCTCTCGCCCCCGGTCTCTCTCTCGCCCCCGTCTCTCTCACCTCCCCCCCCCCGCGTCTGTCTCACCCCACCCCCCTCGCGCTCTCGCCCCCCCCCCCCACTGCGTCTCTCGCCAGCCCCGGTCTCTCTCACCCCCTTCTCTCTCTCATCACCCCTGGTCTCTCTCGTCACCTCCAGTCTCTCATCACCCCCTCCGTCTCACCCCTGGTTGCTCTCACCCCCCTAGTCTCTCATGTTCCTGGTTTCTCTCGTCACCCCCGGTCTGTCTCGCCCCCGGTCTCACATGTCCCCGGTTTCTCTCGTCGCCCCCAATCTCTCTCTCGTCCCCCTCTGTCTCGCCCCCCCTCACTCAGTCGGCCCCCTCTCTCTCTCGCACCCCCTCCCTCTCTTGCCCCCCCTCCCGCGGCCCCTTTTCTTTCGCACCCCCCCTTGCCCCCCTCTCTCTCTCACCGCCTCTCTCTCTCTCACTGCCTCTCTCTCTCGTCACCCCCTCTCTCTCACCCTCGGTCTCTCTCGCCCCCACCCCCACCCCCGGTCTCTCACGGCCCTGGTTTCTCTTGTCGCCCCGGTCTCTCTCTTGTCCCCAGTCTCTTTCATCACCTCCAGTCTCTCATCGCCCCCCTCTCTCTCTCACCCCTCTGTCTCTCTCGCCCCCCTCTCTCTCGCCCCCTCTCTCTCGCCCCCCCTCCTCGAACCCCTGTCTCTCTTGCCTCCTCTCTCTCACCCCCCCCTCTCTCGGCCTCCCCTCTATCGGCTCTCCTCTCTCTCGCACCCCCCGTTTCTCCCACCCCTTTAGTCCGTCCCCCTCTCTCTCTCGCCCACCTCCTCTCTCTCTCTTGCCCCTCTCTCTCACCCCCCTGTCTCTCGTCCCCCCCACCCTGTGTCTCCCTGCTCTTTCACATTCTCTCGAATCACTGTCGCCTCATCTCCCTTTCTCTCCTCCCTCTCTCTCTCATTCTCGCCTCTGTCTCTCTCTCTTTCTCTTGCTGCCATCTCCCTCCCTGTCTTGCCCCCTCTGTTTGCCCCTCTCTCGTTCCCTCTCTTAACTCCATCCCTATCTCCTCTCTCTCTCTCTCTCTCTCTCAGGGAGGGAGAGAGGGAAGAGGGGAGGCAGGTGGAGAAACCGGGGTTGGGGGTGTGGTGTGATAGAGACGGGGGAATGAGTGAGAGTGAAAAGGAGAGGTGATGAGAAGGAAAGAGTATGCAGAGATAGAGAGGGAGAGCAATGAGGAGAAAGGGTAGGGGAGAGGAAATGGGGAGTCCAGGTTGGAGTGGGGGGACAGAGGGAGTTAAACCCAGCTCCTGGGCTCAGGGCGCGGTGCCCTCCCCTTCCCTGAGAACCAGGACTTGGGGCTGAGCCTGTCTCTCTCCAGCTCAGCTTCTCCAACACAAAGACACACAACAACATCGGTCACTCTGCTGCTCGGCACGCTTTAATCAACATTTTTATTGGTTACAAATGGAAGTGATGGATACAGTCAGTGGGATGGTGCCTTTTCTCACTGGCCCCTGAGTTGTGAGAAACATTGAAATGTTTCCCTGTAACCCCCCTGTGGGATAAGGATGGACAAACCAGCGCTACCCTCAGTCTGTTACCAAAGCGACAGGCTGCTCCATCGCTGAAACACTGAACTGAAATGAGAAAATCCCGAATGGATTGATTAATGAGGGAATTTGATGGATGGATGAATTTGGGTGACGGGATATTTCAGCACATTCTTCAGCTGCTGCCTGAACTTAGTCTGGGTCACGGCATAAATCGCGGTGTTTGTGCAGCAACTGAGGAGCTGCAGCATGAAGCCCAATTCCTGCACAAAGGGATGGAGATACACAGGGGTATACACAATCCACCACATCCGGTTCCATATATAATACAGCATGAACATTGACCATAACAGGATGAAATTGGCCGAGATCACAAACAGTAAAATGATGGATTTTTTTCGGTTTCTCATTTCAGTGTCAGACTGAGCGTCCCCATTGGTGTGAGCGCGGAGTCTCCTGCGGGCTCTGCTGGTCACTAAAATGTGTCTGACGGTGAGAACATTGAGCAGCAGAATGAGGAGAAATGGGACACACGGGGTTAGAATGTGGTGGAGGGACTCGATTGTGACCCAGACAATGGAGAATCGAACAGCGACTGTTACATCACAAAACCAGGGGGCGTTCCCCAGCCAATACCGAGCCTTGAGCATAAAATACCAGGGAATGTTCTTTAAACAGCTCAGCACAGTCACTGCTCCCAGAACCACAGCCGCCGTTTTCTCACTGCAATATTTACTTTTCAGCTTCTGGCAACAAATGGCCACAAACCGATCAAAGGTGAAAGTGACGGTGAACCAGACAGAGCAGTCAGTGGCTGCATAAAGCAGGACGGCGTGGATATTACACACGGGGACGGAGTCCCTCAGGAAATAAAACTGTTCCCGATAAACAATGGGAATGTGTCTCAGGATCAGGTCGAGGATAATGACCAGGAGATCCGCCGCTGCCATGGCCCCCAGGTAACGTCTGACACATGGAGACAATCCACAATCTTTATAAAGCAGGACGTAGATGGTCACTACGTTAACTGTGAGGAAGGAAAACAAACCCATTATCCATCAGCCTGGAGGCAAAGGGACCCGTTTGATCGGGGACCCAGTGAGATTTTCAAATGTGTCCCTGTATTCAGGGATTTATTAAAATAATTGGAGCTGGAATAACGAATGGGAAGGTCGGAATTACTGACAAAAATGTGACATAAACCACAAGAAACCCTCCCTCCCCAAACACACAGAGACACATCCATAAGGACAGGTGGTTTCTAGAACATTCCCACACACTCGATCACTCGAGAGCAGACACAGGTCACTCCTTCCCAGTTCCTAATACGGAGAGTGGAAACGTTGCTGTCCTGAAGGATTCTCTCCCAGTTTCCTGAAGACAATCGGAGTTTGGGAATTCCTGTATTTCGGTCTAAATTGTGGTCGATCCTGCGTCGTGGAGAAATGTAAACGCAGGGAAAACGTATTCACCCCTTTAACTGCCTGAGGGGCCTTCGGAACAGTGTCTCCTTCTCCCTGGAACGGGATCTCTTCCCTCGGGATCTTATCGTTTGTTCAATTCACTGACGTCCGGCCGTTCACAAACAATGTCAGGGACAGAACGTTCCGGGGAATGTCAGTTGTAGAATGTCGGAGACAGAACGTTCCGGGGAATGTCAGTTATAGAATGTCAGGGACAGAACGTTCTGGAGAATGTCAGTTATAGAATGTCAGGGACAGAACGTTCCGGGTAATGTCAGTTATAGAATGTTGGGGACAGGACGTTCCGGGGAATGTCAGTTATAGAATGTCAGGGACAGAACGTTCCGGGGAATGACAGTTATAGAATGTCAGGGACAGAACGTTCCGGGGAATGTCAGTTATAGAGTGTCAGGGACAGAACGTTCCGGGGAATGTCAGTTATAGAATGTCAGGGACAGAACGTTCCGGGGAATGTCAGTTATAGAGTGTCAGGGACAGAACGTTCCGGGGAATGTCAGTTATAGAATGTCAGGGACAGAACGTTCCGGGGAATGACAGTTATAGAATGTCGGGGACAGACCATTCCGGGGAACCCCTTGACCTGTCCATGACCTTTCCCCCCTATCCACCCCACCAACATGATGTACTGTGCCTGGACACTATGTAACATTAATGGGGTGAGAGACGGAGGGTCCAATCACAGGAATGGGAACTAAAGGCATTGCCAGAAAAGCTGAGATATTTCGATATACCACATTCTCAATCCACCTCCCAGAACCAGCCCAGACACCATCAACCCCGGGGAGATATCTGTTCACCGTGGAACACTGTACAGACCAGGCCAGTTTACTGCTCAGTATAACACAGCAATCTGTCCAGATTCATCCATTGCACTGCTCAATACAATCCAGCAATATGGCCAGGGTGAAGCAATGTGCAGATTCAGCCATTACACTGGGACAATACAATCCAGCAATCTGTCCAGTGTGGGACACTGCACAGACCACAGTAGTGCATTGATCTATAAACCCAGACCATATATCTGTTCCGCACTGGGAGCTGTGCAGACCACAGCAATGCATTGATCTATAACCCCGGACTAGATATCTGTGCAGCACAGGGAGCTGTGCAGACCACAGCAGGGCACTAATGTGTGAACCTGAAACAAATATCCATCCAGCAGAAGGAGCTACCGAATCCATATAATTGCATTATCTATAAACCTCAACTAGATAGCGATCTGTGCAGTGATCACCCGGGAATTAATCTGTCACCCAGGAGCAGTTACCCTCCCAGCATGGAGGGCTGTGTAGCCCACCCCAGTGCATTGATCTGTAATTCAGGAGCAGTTACCCACCCAGCATGTCGGACTGTGTACACCACCCCAGTGCATCGATCTGTAAACCAGGAGCAGTTACCCTCCCAGCATGCAGGACTATGTACCCCACCCCAGTACATTGATCTGTAACCCAGGAGCAGTTACCCTCCCAGCATATAGGACTGTGTACCCCAACCCAGTGCATTGATCTGTAAACCAGGAGCAGTTACCCTCCCAGCATGTAGGACTGTGTACCCCACCCCAGTACATTCATCTGTAAACCAGAAGCAGTTACCCTCCCAGTATGTAGGACTGTGTAAACCACCCCAGTGCATCGATTTGTAACCCAGGAGCAGTTATCCTCCCAGCATATAGGACTGTGTACCCCACCCCAGTGCATTGATCTGTCAACCAGGAGCATTTACCCTCCCAGCATGTAGGACTGTGTACCCCACCCCAGTGCATTGATCTGTAACCCAGGAGCAGTTACCCTCCCAGCATGTAGGACTGTGTACACCACCCCAGTACATTGATCTGTAACCCAGGAGCAGTTACCCTCCCAGCATGTAGGACTGTGTACACCACCCAGGTCCATTGATCTGTAACCCAGGAGCAGTTACCCTCCCAGCATGTAGGTCTGTGTACACCACCCCAGTGCATTGATCTGTAACCCAGGAGCATTTACCTTCCCATTATGTAGGACTGTGTACCCCACCCCTGCGCGTTGCTCAGTAACACTGTGTTAGACCCCTGCCCAGTGTGGGGAAACTTGCAGCCCGGGATGGAAGTGACAGGATGTGCCGCTCCCACCCATTTACAGCTCCATAATCTCCTTTGTGCCGTGATAAGGGGTTGCTATGGGTGCGAACATCACTGCCAGAGTGAGATGGCGGGGGAATCAGTTTAAATATCACCACATGGGAGGGGTTTGGGGTATAGACAGAGAGGGGGAGACTGAGAGACAGTGTCATGGAAGGATGTGTTCCCAGGTTTCAGAATGCTGAAATGGAGACACTTCGATAGCATCCTGTAACAAGAGCCTGTCTTCCCAGGAAAGATGGGAAAAAGGGATATTGGTGTGAGGTGAAATGATGGAGAGTTTTGTATGAACATTTGTTCTACAGCTTTGTAAATGGGACTGGTTTCAACAGAGTCCAATATTCATTGGACAGATTCTGACAATAATTTCTCTCAGTGCCATTTTAATTGACTGGGACAGAGGGATCAACCGCAACAGACTGAGCGAGTTTTCTTATGCTATCTTATCATACTCACCTCATTAATTACCCACACCACCCCATAGTGTCCCTCTCATTCAATACCAGCCAGATGATCTCACCCATCATGACTGGAGGTGCACACCATCGTCCGGATGCCCCTGGATATTCCATGATCTCTGGCACTAGTGCCATGTTTAAAAGCCCAAATGGGCACACGGTTGAGCTTTCTCAGTTTGGAGCTGCCCTATACAGTTTACCCCGAGTATGGCAGATAAGTGATTTACACTAGGGTTTGTTGACAGGGGCACGGAGGGCCTGGTGCATGGGCTAGTACAGACGGGAACCATTTTCTTCCCAGAGGGGGCCACACCACCAGACCCACTGAGCATGTTCTGAGCTCCCCACCCAGCTCAGTGCAGTATCTGCGGTCTGAAGAAATGTCCAGCAATACAGGACAAGCATCAATAACCTTCCCCACTCTGTCAGGATAAGGGTCACTGTATTCTCTCTGCTCCCTCACATTCACTATATATCTGTTATAGCATCTTCCCCACTGCCGCGCGCTTTCTCTCTCTCCCTCTCTCCTGCTGTCTGTCTGTCTGTCTCTCTCTCTCTCTCTCTCTCCCTCTCTCCTGCTCTCTCTCTCTCTCTCCCTCTCCTTCTCCCTCTTCATCTCTCTCACTTCCTCCCTCCACTTTACCCCTCACGTTAATAACACTGCATGGGAACAACACTGTGGTCTGATTCTATCATACCCCTCCCCATGTCCCCCACCTATACCAGCACTAACAGCAGGGTCACATACTCCCACCCTCCCTCCCTTTCTCCCATTGCAGGAGAAACAGCCTGGAATAGGACAGAAAGGGCCAAGCCGGGTGGTGGAGGGTCCAATATCCGTTCCCTCCCCCCCTCCTCCCCCTGCCACATGGGGAGGACCCTGGTAGGAGTCGGAGAGGACCGGGACTCCTCGTGTGGAGATTCTGAAACATCCACGTCCCAGCGACCGAGTCAGGAGCAATGTTCAGTGAAGGGCAATTCTCACTTTAAACCCACTGGCAGCTCCGATTCCCCTCGGCACAACTTAGAAGCTGTGGCCCTGATGCCATCTCCCTTTTGTCTCGAGCTGGTACAAATGGAATCCCCTTGGTCTCGGTGGGCAGGAGGGTGGGCTCACAACACATCGTCACCACCTCCCAGGAAGGGAGCACGGAGACTCCCTCCTACACCTCCCCCTGGAAACAGCTCAGATACTGAAACTAATCTGTGATCGTTACTGCTCTCCCCACTTGTCCTGATATCTTCAACAATCTGTGCTCATATACACCCAGCGCCCTCTGCTCCTGCACCCCCTTTATAACGGTAAGGCCTGTTTTAAACTGTCTTTCATTGTCCTTCCTACCAAAGTGTATCACCTCAAACTGCTCTGCATTGATCCCCACCTGCCTTACACCTGAAAACTACACCAACGTGTCACTGTCATGTTAGAGTTCCACAATGACCTCCATAGACTTCAGAGTTCTTCCAGGTTCGGTGCCATCTACAAACATTGAGATTGTTATAGTGTCACAGTCCCCATGAAAAAACTGAAATCCTGCCCCACATACATGAGTCTGAGCAAGTGAAATACTGATATATTCCCATGGACAGAGTCGAATAATGACATGCTGTCAATGGAACAACAACAGTCCTGACACACGCCAGACGGAGCGAATGAAATATTGACAAACCACAGAGCAAGAGAAATCCGGTTAGGTCCCACTTATCGATATTCATCAGGGTATAATGTGATGAAGTTGAAAGGGTGTACTATAACTGTAAGAGAGAGGGAATGCTGTTCTGAACTGAGAGCTTACAAGCACCTGTGATACGAGAGGATGGCAGACCCAGAAACAGTATATTGCTATAGAGCTGGAGTCGGGTAATAAGCAGTTTAGAGAAAGGGGGTCCCAGAGTTGTGAATAGTTGATGTCAAATGTTCACTTTCAGAGTGAAAAAATAAATTGATGTTTTTATTTAAACATTGGAATTTGGGAGTTCTCTGTCACTCATATTTTAACAGTTTACGAGGCGAATTGAGCATTTCTTTATGTTTCATTTAAGTTACCAGATGAGCTTCACGCCGTGCCCTAACCATCCCCGTGTGTGTATCTGTGTGTATCTGTGTGGGGCAGGTCTGGCAGTCTCTGTGGTGCTTAAAGTGATGCAATGCCACCATCTGCTGGCCTCCCCACGCCACTGCACAGGCATTGGCAGAGGGTGAAAACCAACAGGGATTCACTCGGGGTGGGGGGAGACGGCAGCTGCTCACAGCACCATCCAAACTGATGTCTTATCCATGTACTGATCTAAATGTCCTTTAAACGTTGTAACTGTCCCTACTTTCACCACTTCCTCTGGCAGTTCATTCCACACACAAGCCAGAGTCTGTCTAACATAATTACCTCTCATGACTTTCGTAAATCTTTTTTCCTCACACCTTAAAAATCCCTCAGTTTTGAATCCCCAACTCTCGAGAAAAGACATCAGTCCTTCAGCTTCTCTGTACCCCTCATTATTTTATAAACCTCTTGTAAAGTTACTGCTTAATCTCATATTCTTCAGTGAAAAAAGTCCCAGCCGATCCAGCCTCTCCTTATAGCTCACACCCTCCTTTCCCAGCAACATCCAGGTTAATCTCTTCTCAATCCTCTCCAGCTTAATAATATCAATGTCAGTAATATCAAAGTGAATAGTCAAGGTATTTTCTAAGGGTACGGGGAGTCCAAAACTAGAGGACATAGGCTAAAGGTGAGACGGGAAACATTTATTAGTGACATAAGGGGCAGCTGTTTCACCCAGAGGGTGGTGTGCCTATGGAATGAGCAGGCAGGGTGACCAGACTGGACACAGTATTCCAGAAGAGGTCTCACAAATGTCCTGTACAATCACAACATGACATCCCAATTCCGATACTCAAAGGTCTGTCCTATGAAGACATGTGTGTTAAACACCTTCTTAACCACACTATCTATATGAGATGCAAATTTTAAAGAATTAAACCTGACGGCCTAGGTTTCTGTACTACAGCACTGCCAAAGGCTCTACTTTTAATTGTATAGGTCCTGCTGTTGTTTGATTGACCAAACCCAATACCTCGCATTAATCCAAACTAAACTCCATCCGCCACCCCCCAGCCCAGTGTGTGATATTACTGTCACCTCACCCTCCCCCTTCAATTTTAAAATGCCCATCCATCTCCAGGAGGCTGACACACTCTGACCTTGATTTTCACAAAGACCCTGAGCTTGGGTTGCCTTGTGTGGTTAGGGGGAGGTGGGACAGATTGCAGACACAGTCACTGGGGAGGAGAGGCTGGAGAGTAATCAGCGGCCTGGTGTCATTTCATGGTTTTAGGAAAAGGGGAGTCACACGTGAGAGTTGGGTAAGAGTGATCGGTGTTTTGGGGTCAGAAATTAAGCTCTCCCTTCGTCTCTGGTGATCAGTAATAAATATCTATTTGAGACCCTTCATTGGGCAGAGTGTGTCTGCAGGATTTCTTTCCTTAATATTGCAGACTACAGATAATAGCAATTAAAGATGCTCATAGTTAATTTCGATAGCGCAGCACGTACACTCAATATCCTACAGTTGAGACAAATATCTTGCATTTGTTTAACAATACAAAGTGTTTTGTGTAGTTCAGTAATGGCAACCTGATTATAATAAATCCACACTGAGCTAAAAGTGGGCACTAAAATATGACCCAAAATCTGGGTATGGTAGTGTGGTGGGTAGTGTCCCTGCCTCTGAGCCAGAGCTCTGGATTTGATTCCAATTCCTGAACTTGTGTGGTAGTGTTCCTAGCTCTGGGCTAGAAGGCCTGGACTCAAGTCCTGCCTGTTGCAGAGGTATGTCCCAGCATGTCAGGACAGTCTGATGAACAAACACACAGGAGAATAATGTTACAGCTTTATGGGTATTGCTGAGTGATGCTAGTGTCCCTGCCTCCGGGCACAAAGGTCTAGGTGTAAATCCCACAGAAGTGTTTCAGGATACATCTGAACAAACTGATTAAAATGGATTTAGAATTGTGACTTGATGGAGAAGGAAGAGGTGTCAGTATTGCATTTCAGAATTTAGTCCCAGGATGACTGAAAGTACAGCCATTCGTGTTGATTGGAGTCACATTTTGCAGCAAAGGTTTATAAAATCAAAATGGCCATGGATAGGGTGAGTCGTTAGGGGTTTTCCAGCAGGTTAGGGACATCCAAAACTAGAGGGCTTTGGTGAAAAGTGAGAGGGGAAAGGTTTTGAGGAGGCCTAAAGGGCACCATTTCACAAATATTGGTGGTTTGCGTATGGAATGAGCTGCCAGAGGAAGTGGTGGTGGCTGGTACAACTACAGCATCTGGGTACTGACAGACCTGGTGAGCTTTTCCAGCAATTTCTGTATTTCTTTTCAAAATGCATTCAGTTTAACGCAGGTATACTGAATAAATTTAACTTTTTATTTTTTAATGATGTAGGGACATGTAAACATATATCAAATTGACCGAGACCATTTTCTGCTCAGGGTATGGCTCTGTGTATGACAGCAGCAAAGATGCACCTACATGGAACAGGGAATGTGATGGATACATAGTTTGGACAATGTACAAGGAGACCTCACATGGTCCAGTTTGGGAGAGGATGACATTACTATGTGATTCAACTCAGAGAGGGAGAAAATGTAATCTGCCTAAGAAGGAGTGGCTTATTGCACTCTCTCTCCTTCATTGTTCCTCATCACAGCAATGTGTTCGAGCTAAAAAAAAACTCTACAGTCATCGTTGCCGTTCTTATTTTTATGGAATCCCTACAGTGTTGAAACAGGCCCTTCGACCCAACAAGTCCATACCAACCTTCCCAACCCATTTCCATATATTTACCCCTGACTATTGCACATAACCTAGAAATCCCTGAACACTACGGACAATTTAGCATGACCAATCCACCGAACCTACACAGTTTGTTGTAGGAAACTGGATCACCCATTAGGAGCTCACACAGACAAGGGGAGAATGTGCAAACTCCACACAGACAGTCACCCAAGGCTGGAATCGACCCCAAGTCCCTGGTGCTGTAAGGCAGCAGTGCTAACCACCGTGCTACCCTTTGGATGATCCCGAACCAGAATTCACTGGAATCTACTCACTGCATAAAGCAAAGGGAATTCAGTCAAATCCAAACTCTCCCAGGATGAAATCCCATTGCTAGCAGCTTGTGTGAGTACAATATCTTCAGAAGCAGAATAATGTTTTGGACAATCTCACAATTTTTCCTTTGTCATGAGTTCCAATAATATTTGGACAAAGTTCTTTCAAGTTAAAATTGCAGAGATTGTGTGTGTGTGTGTGTGTGTGTGTGTGTGTGTGTGTGTGTGTGTGTGTGTGTGTGTGTGTGTGTGTGTGTGTGTGTGTGTGTGTGTGTGTCTGTGTGTGTATATGTGTGTGTGTGTGTCGGTGCGTGTGTGTGTCAGTGTGTGTGTGTGTCTGTGTGTGTCTGTGTGTGTGTGTCTGTGTGTGTGTATATGTGTGTGTGTGTCAGTGTGTGTGTGTGTCAGTGTGTGTGTGTCAGTGTGTCAGTGTGTGTGTGTATGTGTGTGTGTGTCTGTGTGTGTGTGTGTGTGTGTGTTTTTAGAAAGGGAAATATTGATTATATTATTTCAATACTCAAACAGTTTGCCATTCATCTTTCCATCATAGTTTGAGTAACATTGCTCTGGATCATAAACGTGTTGTTTTAGCAGATTAAAGAAACTAGCCTAACTTGTTCCTAAAACTAACCCTGACTCAGTCTGAGACCGATATCATCGGCCATATCACCAACCTGGTCACATTTAACATTTGTTGTGAGCAGTGGAGGAGTGGGACTAGAAAAGGAAACAGTGACCCCAAAAAGCCGGGGATCGATAGACCAGTGAGCCTGATGTCAGTGGTGGGTAAGTTGTTGGGGGGATTCTGAGGAATACCATTTACATACATTTGGGAAGCCAAGGGCTGATCGGGGTAGACAACGTAGTTTTCTGCATGGGAAATCATGTCTCATTAATTTGGTTGAGTTTTTTGAAGAGATGACAAAGAAGATTGATGAAGGCAATTTGGTAGACATTGTCTAAATGGACTTCAGCAAGGTGTTCTTTTAAAGAACAAAGACCAAAGAAAATTTACAGCCCAGGAACAGGCCCTTCACCCTCCAAGCCTGAGCCGATCCAAATGTACTGTCTAAATCAGTCGTTCCATTCCTAAGCATCTGTCTTCCTCTGCTTCCCACCTCCTCATGCATCTGTCCAGTCGCATCTTAAATGAATCTACCGTGCCTGCCTCTACCACCTCTGCTCGCAACGCGTTCCAAATGCCCACTACCCGCTGTGTGAAGTACTTACCGCGTGTATCCCCCTTAAACTTTCCTCTTCTCACTTTGAAAGCACGACCTCTCGTTATTGAATCCTTCAACGTGGGAAAAAGGTTGTCTCTATTCACCCTGGCTACACCCTTCATGATTTTGCAAATCTTAATCAGGTCCCCCTTCAATCTCCTTTTATCTAGTGAAAATAAACCTAACCTACTCAGCCTGTCTTCATAGCTAGTATTTCATTCTGATTGGTAGACAGATTAGTAAATTTCAGTGACATAAGATACAGAAGGATCTAGTCACAAATGGCTTGAAGGAAGAGGGAAATTTTTCAGACTGGCGGCTTGTGAGCAGTAGTGTGCTGTAAGAATCAGGACTGAGTTCACTGTATTTTATCATTTATGTAAAGGATTTAGATGTGAATATAGGGGCAATAGTTAGTAAGTATACAGATGACATCAGAATGGTGATGTAGTAGATTATCTCAGAGTACAACAAGACCGCAATTAGATGGGACAAAGATGCAAGTAGTAACAGATGAAGTTTTATTTAGAGAAAAATGAAGCTTTGCATTTTGGGAAGGCAAATCAGGGCAGACATTATATACTTCATGGTCAGGTCCTGGGGAGTGTTGTGAAACAAAGGGGCATAGGGCTGCAGGTGCATTGTTCCTTGAAAGTGGAAACGCGGTAGAGAGTGTGGTGCAGAACACATTTGGCACATTTGCCTTAATCAATCAGAGTATTGAGTATCGGAGTTGTGGTGGTATGTTGTATCTGTACAGAACGTTGGTGAGGCCACTTTAAGAATACTGCGTACAACTCGGTTTTCTGCAGAAATGACTTACACGGATGTTCCAGGACTGGAGGTTTGAGCTTTAGGGAGAGGTTGATTAGGTTGAGGTGTTTCCCCTTGGAGTGTCAGAGGCTGGGGGGTGACATTAAAGAGGTTGATAAAACCATCAGGGGCATGGGTATTCTGAACAGCCACGTACTGCTCTCCAGGGTAGGGGAGTCCAGAACAAGAGGGCATAGTTTGAAGGCGAGGGGGATTGATTTAGAAGGGATCTATAGGTAAATGATTCACACAGATAGTGGTGTGTGTACAGAAAGTGCTGTCAGAGGAAGTGCTGAAGGCGGTTACAATCGCACATTTAAAAAAGTAGGGATATTTACCAAATGCTGGCAAATGGGACTGATATATGATCGGAGTGAACAGATTGGACTAAAGGGTCTGCTTTCATTCTGCATGACTCTCTGATTCTATAAGAGGGATGATGAAAAATTCTGTAAGGTCCTTTCAAGTCGGACTTCTCTTCTCTGGAAGTATATCATGCCTCTGTGTCACATTGATTGAAAGCTGCATTAGTGA
The DNA here is from genome assembly GCF_047496795.1 of Chiloscyllium punctatum. Taxonomy (NCBI): domain Eukaryota; kingdom Metazoa; phylum Chordata; class Chondrichthyes; order Orectolobiformes; family Hemiscylliidae; genus Chiloscyllium; species Chiloscyllium punctatum. The sequence continues at coordinate 31,319,839 of NC_092769.1, read as the reverse complement.
AATATTTGACAAAGTTGTGAGTCACGGATAATGGGATATAGACAGGAAAGTGGGGCTGAGGCCCCAATCTGATCAGCCACAATCTTACTGCCTGGTGGAGAAGGCTCAAAGTATCTAATGACCCACTCCTGCTCCTCAGTCCCATGTTCCTGTGTGCCATTCAGCCCCTCATACCTGCTAGACAGAAACAGTTGGAGGACGCTTACTCCTATAACCTGGTGCACAGAAACAGAGGAGACCATTCAGTCCCTCAAGATGGTCACCAGAAATGCAACCCCAAGAACTTGAAACATACTCATGGGAGGACAAGGCAGCCATGAGTGATAATGCATCAAACCAAAAGAGGAAACATACAATGTGGTGAAGATGATTGCGAATCCAGAGAATTCATTGGCTCTGAGACTGCATAACGCTGGCATCACTGACACTACAGAGCCCTTAATCATGGTCAGGTAAAGAAACAGAGGAAACACATTCACTTTAAGCACAGAAGATTGGTATTTCTCAAGGAAAAAGATTTAGGTGAATTAAACATTTGAATTAAGATCAGTTAAATGCTTTTGCGGAATCTGTCAGATTGGAAGCAAGACCCGGGAAGACAGATCCTCAGCAGAATGAGAGTATGAAAATAAAGTATTTCCACATCAGAAACCAGGTTAGGTCACTGAGTGCAGGGCTGATGGGTGAATGGGTCTCAGTGAGAATTGGGGAACAGACAGCAAAAGTGCATTGCAGATATTGCAGCTCGAAACTGCGTATTCACGTAGTGCTGTAGACCACAGAAGCAGGAGAAGCAGATCTGCATTCAACCACAACCTGTAACTTTTTGCCAGGGTAACACCTCAGTCTGTCATTGCCATCAACACCATCTATGGCTCAGTGACGAGTGTGGGCGAAGATGTCAGGGTCAGAATCACGTGAACTTTACCTCATGCTAACTCATTAAAGCTACCAGACTTGACCAACAGATCTGTTCGAAGCAAACTACTTCGAGGTCTGAAAGGATGAAACCGGACAGAACACCCGGCCTCAGCATCAATGTCAGAAAAGGGAATGGGAACACAGTCCTGTCGACCCTGCAGAAACCTCCTTCCTAACACCTGAGAGCTTGTGACAGCATTTACAGAGCTTTCCCACAGACTGCACAGAAACATCGGGAATGGAAAACACATTTAGCCTCCTCATTCTAGTTCATAGAAAAAATCTCCTCAATGCACTTACCCCACACGATATACATATCCGTTAATGTGAGTAACCTTGGGAAGCTATAAAATAGGCGGTGCAGTAGTACGTTTGGTCCATCAAGTTTGCTAACCAATTCAATATAATGATGGTTGGCCCTTCATTTCCACACCGTACTCCTGCTCTCCCACCATCCCTTTACTGTCTCTAAATCCTTATTTATAATCAGTGTCTCGGTTTCCAGGTGCGAGAGAATTCCCCAGGTTCCCGAGTCAGTGAGAGCAGACATTTATTATCATCTCAATGCAGAGTGACTGCCTGTACCTAATACTGAGGTCCCTTGTTTTAGAAGTCCCAGCCAGGGGAATTATCATCCCTGCTTCCAATCTGACTAACCCTGTCAGAGTTTTGTATAGTTCACTGAGATCTCCACTCATTTTCCTAAACCCCATGGAATACTGGCCCAGTCACCCCAAACTCTGCTCCCACCGCAAGCCTGTCATCCCAGAGATCAGTCTGGTCATCCTTCACTGCTCTCCATCAATGTCAGGTTTGTCCTTTATTAGGTAAGGAGACAAAAACCGTCCACAATAATGCACAATGTTCAAGATGATATCTCACCAAGGCCGTATACAGTTGCAGTAAGACACCCTTTCTCCTGGACTCGCACCCCCCTGAAATTAAGGTCCACACACCATTTATGTTCCTCACTGCTTTCTGTTTCTGCAATATTACTTTCAACGACTGGTGTACAGGGAGATGCAGATCCTTTTCAGTGTTGCAGCTCCCCACTTGGTGGGTCTGTGTACACTGGGCAGCATGCCAATGCCATGGCCAGTATTGACTTCTGGTTACAGAACTCACTGCGCTGCAGGGACCTCAGAGGTTTATGCAGAAGGAAACAACAAAAAGGAGCATACGCACCTTTGTAGATCAACATGTTTCAACCAATCCCTTTCAAATGGTAGGCTGCCAATTTATCGTTTCCACCAAAGAGCACACCGTCACCTCTATACACATTGTTTCCCATCAGTCACGTATTTACCCATTCACTCCACTTGTCTTAGTCTTCTCGGTGCTTTTTTATAACCTCCTCACCCGCTCACAATCCCACACCCGTTAGTGCTGTCAGCAGGCTGGGATATATTGTATCTGATTCCAGCAACCAAATGTTTAAAGGGCATTGTGGACAGCTGGGCCCCAAGCACTGATTCCTGCGACACCTCAACAACCTTCCTCTGTTAATTTCTATTCATTTATTTCATGAATCTGGGTGTCACTGGCTGGGCCAGCATTTATTGCTTGACCCTAATTGCCCTTGCGAAGGTGGTGGTGAGCTGCCTTGTTGTACGCTGCAGTCCACCTGCTGTGGTTGACCTCCAATGCCATTAGGGAGGGAATCCCAGGATTCTGATCCAGTGACTGTGAAGGAGCGGTGATATATTTCCAAGTCAGGATGGTGAATGGCTTGGAGAGAACCTGACGATGATGGTATTCCCATCCATCTGCAGCCTTTGTCCTTCTAGATAGATGTGGTCGTGAGTTGGGAAGATGGTCTCTGAGGATCTTTGGTGAACCGTTTCATTGCAGCATGTAGATAGTAAAACACTGCTGCTGCTGCTGCTGAGCGTCAATGGTGGAGCATTGTGGGTGAAGGGACAGTCAAACTGGCTGCTTTGTCCTGGATGGTATCAAGCTTCTTGAGTGTTGTTGGGGCTGCACTCTTCCAGGCAAATTGGGAGTCTCCTATTACACTTCTGATTTATGCATTGTAGATGATGGACAGACGTTTGGACGTCAGGATGTGAGTTACTCGCCGCAGTATTCTTAGCTTCTAATCTGCTGTTATAGTTCCTGTGTTCATGTGGCGAGACCAGTGAGTTTCTGAGACATGATTACCCACCAGGACTTTGATACTGGGGATTCAGTGATAGTAACACCATTGAATGTCAAGGGGCAGGTTAGATTGTATTTTATTGGTGATGGTCACGGTCTGGCATTCGTGTGGCCTGAATATTACTTGACACTTGTCAGCCTGGATACTCTCCAGATCTTGTCGCGTTTGAACATGGACTGCTTCAGTATCTGAGGAGCCACAAATGTTGTAGAACATTGTACAATCATTGGCGAACATCCCCACTGCTGACCTTAAAATGGAGGGAAGGTCATTGATGAAGCAGCCCTGAAGAAGTTTTCGGTCACTGCTCGAGGGATTCCTACAGATTTGGAGCTGAGTTGATTGACCTTCATCAACCATGACCACCTTCCTACGTGTCAGGTATGAATCTAACCAGCAGGGATTTGGCCTCTGATACCCATTGGTTCCAGTGTAGCTAAGGCCCCCTGATACCACACAGGGTCGAATGAAGCCTTGACTTAAAGGGCTGTAACTCTCACCCCACCTCTGGAATTCAGCTCTTTTGTCCATGTTTGAACCACGGTAATGAGGTCAGGAGCTGAGTGGCCCTGGTGGAGCCCAAACTGGGCGTCATTGACCCGGTTATTGCTGAGCAGGTGCTGCTTAAAAGCACTGAGACCTTCCACCACTTTACTGATGATCGAGGGGAGACTGATGGGGTGGTATTTGGCCGGATTGGATTTGTTCTGCTTTTTACATACAGGAGCAATGATTACTTGGGGTAATTTTCCACGTAATCAGGAAAAGCCATTGTTGTAACTGTATTGAAATAGTTTGGCTAGGGGAGTGGCAAGTTATGGAGCACAAGTTGTCAGTAGTATTGACATAATGGTGTCAGATTATGCACCTTTTGGAGTATCCAGTATCTGCAATTCTTTCTGGATATCGAGTGGACTCAATCGAATTGGCTGATGACTGGTAACTGAATTGCTGAGGACCACTGAAGGAGGCTGAAATGGATCATCCACTCAGCATTTCTGACTGAAGATTGTTGCGAATGCATCAGCCTTATCTTATACACTGAAGTGCTGGGCTCTTCCATCATGGAGGAAGGGGTTATTTGTGGAATCGCTTCCTCCAGTGAATTGTTCAATTGTCCCCAACGTTTCTCGGCTAGATGTGGAACAACTGCAGAGCTTAGACCTGATCCTTTGCTTGTGGGATCACTTAGCTGTGTCTATCACTTACTGCTTATGCTGTTTGGCGCACAAGTAGTCCTGATCGGTGGCTTCACCAGGCTGACACCCCATTATCAGGTATGCCTGGTGCAGCTCCTGCCATCCTGCAAACTCCACTGAACCAATGTTGATCCTCTAGATTGATGGCAATTGTTGTGAGGGGGATATGCGGGAGGCCATGAGGTTATGCGGGAGTACAACTTGGCTGCTATTGATGACTCATGACACCTTATGGACATGCAGATTTGAGCTGCTAGATCTGTTCAAAGTCTGCCCTGTTTAGCAACGTGATAGTACCACCCAAAATGGTGGAGGTTATTCTCAATGTGCAGGTGTGATTTTGTCTCCACAATGACTATGCGGTGGTCTCTCTTACTGATAATGTCATGGACAGATACTTCTGTAACTGGCAGATTAGTAAGGCTGTGTTCAAGTATGTATTTTCCTCTTGTTGGTCCCTTTCCCACCTGCTGCAGAACCAGTCGAGCAGTTCTATCCTTTGGTGCCTGGCCAGCTCGATCAGTAATGTTGTCGCTGAGATACTCTTGGTGGCGAACATTGAAATCCCCCACCCAGAGTAGATCTTGCGTCCGTGCTACCCTCAGTGCTTCCTCCAAGTGTTGGTCAGCATGGAGGAGTACTGATTCATCAGTTGAGAGAGGCTGGTACATGGTAATCAGCAGGAGGTTTCCTTTCCCATGTGCAAAGTAATGCCATGAGACTTCATGGGATACGGAGTCACTGTTGAGGACTCCAAGAGCAATTCCCTTCCAACTGTATCCCACTGTGCCGCCACTTCTGCTGTGTCCGTCCTGCTGATGAGACAGGAGATATTCGGGGTAGGTAATGGGTTGTCTGCGATATAGTCATACTCACAGAATCATACCTTACAGACAATGTCAGGCTGTTGCTTGACGAGTCTGTTTATTTCTATTCACCGTTTCCTGCCAGCTATCCCATTCTGGAAACATAGCCATATATTAGCCCCCAATCCACTCAGATTTGATTTCGCAAATTGGGCTTGGAGCTTTACCAAAAATCCACATGTTTTACATCCATTGCTTCTCTTTCATTTGTCTCCCAGTCTGTTTCTCCAACATCATTCCCATTTCATAAATCTATGTTAGTGTTGCCTATGACCAGTACTTTCAGCCCCAATAATTTCCCCTAAACCATTTCCTTACTATGTTCTATGTTCAATGTACTCTATCATTTTCCCACACCCGACTCGGTTTTCCTTGTATTGTTTGAAAGTTCTGTGAAGACAGAACTGAAGTAGTGGCTTCATAGTTCTGCCATTTCCCTGTTTCCCAATCTCTATTCTCTGGTTTCAAACTGTCGGGAAACTGCACTTGTTTTCTCATATTTCTCACATTGACAGAATTTAACCAGCTATTACAGTTCACTCTTTTAACCCTTTTGAATGTACTCTTCAGAAAGCCATCAATTCCTGCCTTAGACTGCTCAATAATTGACCTTACACACCATACACTCACAGGAGCATAGACTCTGTGCTAACAGAAATACAGCACAATCTATATCAGTCCCACTTTCCTACACCAGGCCCATAGCCTGGAATGTTCTGACACTTCCAATTGTTCGCCAAGTACTTTTTACTGATTGTGAGGTTACCCGTGATAATCCCCCTTCTTAGTAAGTAATCCCAGAACCCCACATCCTCGAGGTGAAAAAATATTTAAATCCTCTCTGAACCTCAAACTTTTCACTTTAAAAGTGTGCTCATTTGTTCTTGATCCTCTGACTAAAAGGAACAGCGGCTCTCTATCCACCCTGTCCATGTCCCTCATAATCTATTTTCTCCTGAATCACGGACCCCTCAGCTTTCTCTGCTCCAAAGTAAACAACCTGAGCTTATCCAGCCTCTCTCCATAGCTGATATGCTCCATCCCAGGGAACATCCTGGTCAATATCCTCTGCACCCTCTCCAGTACAATCACATCCTTCCTAGAATGTTGCTCCCAGAGCTACATACAGTATTCCATTTTGTCCGAACCAAAGCCCTGTATTGCTCTTATAATCTACATCCTGATTAGGAAATGCTACACCCTAGGTCCAATTCTTAACTAGTCCATTAACCTGTCCAGTCACATTCAGGCATGTGTGGAGAAACACACCCTGAGTTTCCCAGTGTGCTGCCATTCATTGAGTCCTCCCCTGTCTGGTTCCTTCTCCCAAAGTGCATCACCTCATATTTATCAGGGTTACATTCCATCTGCCATTGATCTGCCCATCTGACCAATCATCTGCATCTTCCTGTAACTTAAGGCCTTCCTCCTCACTGCGAACCAACCGGTCAATCTTTATGTCAAACATACACTTACTTATCACACCTCCCCCACTCTAAACCTAGCCCCCTCCACATTCACATCTGTTTTTATGAATAACACAAACAATTAGGGACACAGCACTGATCCCTGTGGTACACCAGGGGACACTTGTCTCCAGTCGCTCAAACAGCCTTCTCCCACCACCCTCTGCCTGCTGCCACTAAGACAATTCTCCTTGTAACCTGTCAAGGTATCCTTCATATTGTGAGATTTTACATTATTTCTCAGTATCCCAGCTGGAAATTTGTCAAAGGCCATCCTACAAAACTAAACAATCGACCTCCTCAAACTAATTCAATCAAATCCATTAGATGCGACTCCCTTCTGATAAAGTCATGATGATTATCCCTGATCAAACCTTGTGACTCTGATTGGAGTTCGATTTTCTCCTTCCCTATTTTATCCAGTAGTTTCCTTAACAGTGATCTAATATTCACTCGTCTATAGTTCCCTGGTCTATCTCTCCCACCCTTACTGTGAAGTGGAATCGTATTAGCAGTCCTCCAGTTCTCTGGCACCTCCCCTATGGTCAGATTCCATTTAAAATATTCAATCAGGGTCACTCCTCCCTTGACCCCAACAGCCGCCTGTGATACAACTCTTTCAGACATGGAGATTGGTCCAAATTTATACAGAACAAAGCCTCAAATCCCTACTCGTATTTCACATCAATCTGTTCAAGAGTTGTCCAGTCCATCTTCTTGAATTCTGTACCTGCATCCTCCTTCTCCCAAGTGAAATAGATGTGAAGGTCTCATGTTACATTCCATAAATGTTCTCCAGTTTGACACACAGATTGCCCCTTTGGTTTCTAATGGACACTAACTGTTTGCTGATTATTCTGTTCGACTTGTCCGTGTAGAATATCGTTGGATTCTCCCAGATCTCGCCTACTTGTACTTCCTCATGTCCCTCTGCTATTCAGTCCTTTCGATATTTCTAAGATTCACTACAATCACCTCTCATGTTTCGAAACTTGTGATTACAGGCTGAGTTACCCCGTCAGACAACCTTGACAACTTAGGGGTTAATTTGGAGAATACCTTTTGAAGTTCCTCTGTAGTCAATATATTCTTTCTTAGATTGGGACTCCGAACGATATACAATATTCTACGTTTAGTCTCACCAACGCTCGATGCAACTGGAGCACGACATCCTCTATCTTCCAAATACATTCACATGAATGTAAACCTAATTTTTACTTTCCCATTTGCATATGTTCTTCCTAATACCTCTCGGTTTAACTTTTCTTATGAGCTCAGTGTATGAGTTCTTTAAAAAAAGCTCATGAATATCCAACTATACATTATCCATTGGTTCTTCATTGCCTATGTCCACAAGAATCATCTTCAAACCATTCCAAAAAAATGTTTGCCACTTCTGGTTTTCCGTTCATCGGTGCATTCTCACACTCCCCAGTTATGTTTTTACCTTCTAAATATCTAGTAGCATGTTCTTTGTAATCGAGTCCAAGAGATACCTGACTGCGGATGACAGGTTAACTGGTCTGCAGTTTACCATTCTCCAAATTCATCCTTTCTTAAACTGTTGGATATTATTTCTAACCTTTGCCTTATCCAGATTGGCTAAATGCCTTTCGGGAATGTGTCGGAAAATAAAGTGAAAATCCGCGATGCAATCAACATGTCTATTGCTGCTTCCTCTGAAATTCTTGTATGAAGTACATCTAGTCTGTCAGATTTATAAATACTCAATCCAGCTTTCTTTTCAAAGATGACCTCATCACTGATAAGAATGATCTTAGACGTTACTTACACAAGTCCCATGGTCACTTGATATTTCTGGGAGAATTTATGGACATTCTTCCATGGAGATAGACACAAAGACACTGTTCCTTTTCCCTGCGATCTCTCTGTAATCTGCAATAAATTATCGTGAACGCTCCCCAATTGTTCCACATTTGGCCTTGTTTTTATTATTTTTTCCATACATTGATAGACGCTTTTTAGCTGTCTTCATGTTTTTCTTCCGTTTGCATGCTTTTTCTCTTTCTGATTTTGGTCATTCTTTGCTGGGTCCTTCATTTCTCTGAATCCACTGGCTTATTGCAACATTTGGCATTTTTCTAAGCTGCCTCCTTTCATCTAATAGGTGGATGAAGGTGGGGTTGAAAGTGATAGTCGGAGAGGAGGGTGGACCAGATTGATAGGAAGGAAGGTGGACACATAGGAACATTCAAAAGGGCGGTGTTGACTTGGAAGGTTGGAGTAGGATAAGGTGGGATTAGGGGAAATAGGGAAATGGCGAAATCAACCCTGTGGTTGGAGGGTCCCAAGGCAGAAGAGGAGGCTTTCTTATTCCAGGCTTCTGGTGGCTCGGGTTTGGCGATGGAGCAGGCCCAGGACTCTCATGTCCTTGGCAGAGTGGGAAGGGGAGTTAAAGTGCTCAGCCACTAGGCGATGGTGTCTTTCAATGTGGTTGTCCCAGAGATGTTCCCTGAAATGGTCTACAAGTTGACCTCCTGCCTCGCCAATGAAGAGAAGACCACATTGTCTTTAATGGATGCAGTAGATGAGGCGTTCTGTCTCCCTTCATCACCTATCACTTTCAACCCCACCTTCATCTACCTATCGTAATCCCAGCTACCTCCCCCCTGCCACACCCCCTTCTCATTTATCTCTCAGCCCCTAGGCCCAAAAGCTTCTTTCCTGATGAAAGGTTTATGCCCGAAACATCATTTTATCTGCTCTTAGTATGCTGCCTGACTATGCTTTTCCAGCACCACACTCTTCAACTCTGATCTCCAGCATCTGTAGTCCCCACTTTCTCCTCACACCTTCATGGTCTGCATGACTCAGATTTCAAATGGTTACTTCAAATACAACAAAAACTGTCGTGTACTCAAACAGCATAAAACAAAACCAATACATTGTGGTCACTGTTCCCAAAATGCCCTTTCCAGCAAAATTTTCAATTAGCTCTTCTGATCACTCAACACCAATTCCTAAATAACCTGATCTCGAGCTCAGTGCTCAACATAATGTTCATGTAAACCATCTCATGAAATCCATTTTCCCAGCATTAGCATTCAATTGGGTTAACACAGTTTAGATATAATTTAAGCAGTATATTATTACTGCAGTACCCACAAATGTGTATATCTCATTTCCTGTTTTATAACATGTCCAGCATTTGTATTGCAGCTTTCACTTTGAGATATAACTCCCATCAATGTTTGCTCCATCTTACTAGATTCTGTGGAATCTGAGCGATGTGGGCTCTGGAGAGATTAATGGTAGAGATCATCTCGCCACATCATTCATCATCTTCTCCAACTTTAATTTCTCCAGAGCTCCTGTTATGCTGATTGAGTGGAGAAGGACAATGATCTTCCAACAATGCTCTATATTCGCCCAGAGACCTGAGACAGCTCTAACCTGGGTGGGAACCTTACAGCAGGCCGATAAAGCATTGCTGCTGCTGTACAGGGTCTTAGTGAGATCACATCTGGAGTAGTGTGTACAGATTTAATCTCTTCAGTGAAGAAATGATGTTGTTATATTGGAAGCAGCTCACAGATGGTTCCCTCAACTGATTCCTGCAATGAAGGTGCTAGCTTATAACGAAAGGATGATCAGGTTGACCCAGTAGCCATTGGAGTTTACAAAAAATAAGGATGACCTTATTTCAACATGGATGACAGATGTAGTCAACGAGTGAAGCGAATTACACAGATAGTGGAGGAATCCATTCCGTTCTCCAACCTGTTACACAGGAACAACAGGAGGATATTCAAGCCTTCGACCCTGTTACACCAAAACAGCTTGAGGCTATTCAGCCCCTGGAGCCTGATATACATTTACAGAAGGAGGCCAATCAGCCATTCAACCCTGTAACATGAGGCCATGCTGCACCAGTATCCTGTTAAACAGCAACAGGATCAGTCCATTCAGCCTCCTCAAGTCTGTAACATAGGAACTGGAAGAGGTCACACAACGACTGGAGATTGTTACACTGGGATAACAGGAGGCCATTCAGACCCACCGAGCCTATTGCAAGGGAATTGGATAAGGATAAAAACTATCTGAGGCTTCTTTAATGAGAAAGCAAGAAGTAATTTCGACACGTGTCTGTTGTATGGGAACAAGAGAAGACCAATCAATCCCTCGGAACCATCTCCCGGATACATGAGGAGACCGTTCAATATTTCCATGGAGAAGTATGAGAAGACCCATCAGCCCATCAAAATATTAGGGAGCAACAGTAAGATTTCATAATCTCCCAATCCTCTAAAGGATCAACAGGTGCAGATCATTCTGGCCTTGGAGACGACAACATAGGAACACGAGAAAGACATCAGCCCATCAAGTTTGTACACCAGCAGGATGGTGAGTCCATTCAGCCACACATGACTCTTACACAGCAACTGGAGCAGATCTCTTAAAAACGTTTGCCCATCAAACAGGAATTCAAAGAAAACGTAAAGGCTTTCGAAAGGGAAGAACTTATAATAATGGTATACATTAGGGACTAAAGTGTAACAATAAACTATTGTAATTTAAGGCTAATTGTTAGAGTCCATTGTTCAGGACATTTGCAAATTTAAACCACAATCTATCAGATTCAACATGGTTTTACAAAGGACAATCAAGTTTGAAGTGTTTGCTTGAGTTATTTGAAGATGTCACAAAAAAGGTGGATCGTGGGAGGTGGAACATATCTGGTCTTCCTGAAGGCATTGGATGTGTCGCTTCTCCAAAGAGTAAGTGGTAATATCAGACAACATGGGTTTAGGAGTAATTTATTAGCTTGGATGGAGGATTGGTTATCCAACAAAATGGAGTCAGATGGAATAAATGTGTCATTTTATTTTGGCAAATGCAATGTGTGGGGTGCCATTGATTTCAGCACTCATGCCTCAACCATTTGCATTGATTGGATTACTGTACTCGGTTGACGGGAGAGAACATACAATGCCACATTTTCAGATGACTCTCACATCGGTGGGAAATTACTTTGGAATGATGATGCAAGAGATTTTAAAACTATATGGATAGGTTGCGTGAATCGGCCAATATTTAGCAAGGAAAATTAATGGGAATAAATATGGGGCTATTCAAGTTGGCCAGGATAATAGAAAGACAAATTATTATCTAAATGGAGAGAAAGTTCAAAGTGTTTATGTGCAGAGGGATCTGGGTGTCTGCTTGCATATCACAGAAAACCTGCCTGTGGGTACTGCAAGTAATGAGAAATGCAAGCATAATTTCAGTGTTTATTTATAAAAGGATAGAGTAGAAAGGTAGGGAGTGTTGCTGTAGCTATGCAAGGCATTAGTGAGGCTGCAACTGGAGCATAGTTTGGGTTTCCTGCAGAATGAGGTATGTCCATTGGAGGCAATTCAGAAGAGCTTCATTAGATTGATTCCGTATTTGAAGTGTTTGCCTTATGAAGAGAAATTGAGCAGGTTAGGCCTATACTCTAGAGCTTATAAGAATGAAAGGAGATCTCATTGAGGTCTGTAATATTCTAAAAGTAATTGAATGTGTAGATATGGAGTGGATTTTTTTTTCATCTGGCGCAATCTACAACAAGAGACTAGAGTTTTAGGATGGAGAGATGGCAGGAAAGTGGAACAGAGGCCGTGTTGACATCAGTGTCATCGAGGGGTTGGATTCCTCACAGATACTCCTTGTTATTTTTCAACCCTTCGACAGTGTTTCACAGGAATGGGGGAGGACTGGGTATCATACAGGAGCAGGCACTCAGGATAAATCAGTCTCAATCAGTTAGACAGAACGTAAACAGTAGGGTCACACATTGACCAGCGCTGGGTTCTCAACTATTTACAATCTATATTAATGATCAGGTGGACGGAACAGATATACAGATGCTGAGTTTGGTGATGTCGCTGTGGTAAGCAAGAAAATAAATTATTAAGAGAGGGTGGAGAGTCTGCAAATAGATTCAGAAATGTAAAGGCAATAGACAATAGTTTAGCAGGTGGAATTTAACATGATATAACCTGTCATTTCATTTACAGGAATAATAGAAAGCAATATGTTACTGAAATGGAGAGGGATTACAGGACTTAATGAAACTGTGTACTGGGGGGTTCACTCAGATCCGTTCAGATAGGGGAGGTTTTGCTCCATCCCTGATCGTCTACTCCCAGACACCCCAAGTGACCCCATTGCTCTCCGTACACATGGAATACTTTGATCTGGTTGATTGATGGTGGGGATGGTGTTTTGAAACGTGCATCAAGGGGACGGCCTTTATCCAAGATATATTCATTCCTTTCTACGTGGAGACCCGATGACGATGGGAATGGCTGACTGCTTCTGAATGAAGAGACCATGACTGCTGCCAGGACAGTGGGTATTCACCACATGATGTACTGTGATGGGCACGCTGTGACATTAATGGAATGAGAGAGAGCTCCTTCAGTTCCTCTACCTCTCCCCATTGACATGGGTACTTTGCAGATGCCATAGACACCATCGGGAATCCCACTATGCAGTATAGATACACCCGGCAGCTCCCTGCTGTGGGAGAAACAATCTATTTACCTCATCCACCATATATATCCTACATCACCGAATGGTAACATTGATGTTGAGATACTGGGAGATGATGGATATGTCACCTAGTCCTGCGGGGAAAGTTCTGGATCATAAAAGCTGAATGAAACAGTGACCCTAACAGCCACTGACAGCACCATCCTCCCCCTGGTGTGAAGCTGCAGGTCGTGTTGAAGGAGGTGACACCGCTCTGTGACCAGCCCCTTGTTCAGTCAGGGTCCCTCATACTTTGATCCTGGGTTAAGTGGAGTTTTGGAAATTATTCCTGGAAAACCCGGGGTGGATACAGCAGATCCCTTTCCCCACACACACGCACTCCGTGGTTTCAGAGCTTCCCCTGTCTGCAGCCTCTGCTCCATTTGTTGTTCATGTTGCAGGCTCAGATGCTGTAGCTGCAGTCCCCATGCTCCATCCAGAGTTGGGTCACCAAATCCTCAGGTCTCCCTGAATGTCTGAGGCAGCTCACAGCACATCCTCCAGCAAAACATCCCCTGCCCCTCCACTAAATTTTCAATTGCAGAAGCCCCTCGCTACGAGTGTTTTCGACCAGACCAGATTCCCTCAAAATATTTTAAGAAGGCTGTTTAAACCCAAACCTTTCCTTATTTTGAATATCGATGTGAAGTGTGTGTTCCAGTTATGTTGTGACTAGTCAAACCACTCGACATTGAGCAAAATATAATCTATTCAAATGCTTTAGTTAAAATACAATCAAAGAAAATAACGTTTTGGGATAGCTTATATGTTGGAACCCTTCACAAACAATAGATACCGTACCTTCTTGGTTTACACCGCTTGGCACAAAGATATATTCAAATACAGATCCTTACCGCAGTTTTCCAATCCAGGGGGAAACAATATCAACAGAGATCTCAGAGAGAAAAGCAGCTGGGGATCATGTATTGAAACTTACAACCCTTCTGGGATCCCCAAACAGCTCTGAATGTTGAAGCTAAAAACAAAATGAGGAAATCTGGTCTGGGAGAGCTGGCCACTGCCCTTCCATTGTTACCACCGTTTTAATGAAACCTAAAATCTCAGTTATTTATTTAAACTGTTTTCAGACAGCAGTTCTGCACCTCTGCCTTTAACACCTCTCTTCAAAAAAACCCAAAGAAAATAACCTTTTTACAGTGATAGTATCCTCACAACTCCATCTTTAATAAAATAATCTATCAATACACAAAGGAGGATTCATTTTAGACCTCCTAATCTTCCTCTATTAGTAGACTGAAATGCATATATATTACATTGACTCTGAGCATACAAATATTCGCATCTATTTCGATTTCAGTCATTTTACTCCTGCCACAGAATGCCTTTGTCTTTCTTCATCCAAGTCTCCACACTTAGGTTTTATCGCCCTGTCGCCTGTATAGTTTCAAACTGAATGGCAGCAATAATAAGCTCAATCGAAACAGACTGGTATTTTTCTCCCTAAACTTCTCCAAAAACTTTAAGGGGTTATGATCAGTGATAAAGATTTGTCTCAGGTATGTTATTAGCAATGTAAATGTGAAATGTTGTAACGCCAACACCAAGCTCAAGGCCTCCTTCCCCATTGTGGAATAAATCTGTTGATGTTTCCATTAGAGACTCCAATCACACGTTACATAATGGAGCATTCTCATCTCTCCAATAGTCCCTCTGAATGGCATAGCTCCTCATGTCTCAGCATAAAATAATTACATGCTTCTGTACCTCTTAATGCTCTAACCTCTTTACCTGCTACTCCTGGTCTATGCCAGTAAACCTTAACAAGACCTCGCACATTCTTCTCCATCTCTCACAGAAACCAAACTTTGATTTCTGAACTCAATCATCATCAGCAGCCATTTCAGCTTCTAATCTTGCCGTTTTAACTCTGCTCTTCCACACGAGTTTTCACGACTGTAGGAAGTGAATGGTTGAACTTCTCCAAAATAAGAATCCTTCTAAGAGTGTCATAGGTTTGCTCTGTTTTTAATACCCTTACCACCTTTCAAAATTACTTTGTTTGATCCTTTCAAACTCAATGTGCGTTTAACCAGGGACCCTCTTTGAGATTCCTGTAACGCTGTCTGTCAGTGTCTGGCCCAAGCTCATATACACTTCAGATGGCTTTCTTCACCACTCCATACCGGCCAGATACCTCCTCCGATAGGGATGCAAATACCTATCAGCTTTGGATCAAATCAATCCACATGGTCACTGGTGTCTGCATTTGTTTAGCCACTTTCTCAAATGAAATTCAAAAGGCTTCCCCATCCTTCTCATCAAATTTAGAGAATGCCTGGATGCATTTAAACAGAACCTCGTTAGGCCATTGGTTACAATAGGGTTGCTCAACCGTACTATCCTCCTCATCCCACCGACATTCTACCTTCATCTCCGCCTTCTATATCAACTTTCCTCTCTAATTGCTACCGTTTTAAGTTGAAACTCTCTGCTTTTCTTCTGTCCTTTTCTCTCTTTCCTCTTCGTTTCCCTTTCTTTTATTTCTACTTTTCATCATAATTCAAACTCTTTCAATTCCTTCTCAGGTTCAAAGACCATCATTTCAAATTCAATTCCGGCCATTTCCAAAGAGTTTGATGGTGGTTCCACGAAACGTAATTGCCGATCTATAGCTGTAATTATCTCTCATTTTCTCACAGACAATCGCAACCCTAACTCCAGGTTGTCTGTCAATTCCTAAAGCTTTACCATCATTACCATTTGTAAAACCGCCAACTTCACTTTTACACACCCAGAGAACTCTTAATGACTGAATCTTTTCACACAAAATACTGTTTAAACCAACCGAATTCAACATCCAGAAAAAAGACACTATCAACTACCATACACGACCTTTGAACCCAATAGCCTCCTGGTGCATACGCTCCAATGTCTGCATGAGCTTATTCTGGATGATTTGGTTTCCTCCCATAATCCAAAGATGTGCATGTCAGGTGTATTGGCCATGATAAATTGTTCATAGTTTTCAGGGATGTGTGAGTTAGTTGCCTTCGTTGGGGTAAATGTGTAATAATAGGGAAAGGGAATAGGTCTGGGTAGGTTACTCCTCGGAGGGTCAGTGTGGACTTGTTGGGGAGAATGGCCTGTTTGCAAATTCTAGACCCAATTTTGTATTATCGATTCAGAACCAGACAAGAGTCCATATTTTGCTATCGTCGAACCAGACCGCCTCAAACTAGTTTAAGAAGGTAGGTTGGATGCCAACCTTTCCTTATTTTAAAGGTAGACGTGAGTTGGGTGTTCCAGATGTCAAACTATTCAAACCACTCACCATTAAGCAAAATACAATATATTTAAACACTCTAATGAAAATCCAATTAGAAATGAAGATGAATTTAGAATAATTTTTCTATTGGCAATCTTAACCGAATAATGGATACAGTACTTTCTACTAATGAACTGTTCCAATATATCAACATCCCATAAACACACCCCTTGGCAAAAAGGAACATTCAGACATGCATTCTTGCATACAGTTCTCCAATCCAGGAGGAAACACCATCAAGTGAGGTTCCAGAGAGAATAGCAGCTGTGGATAATTTTCTGAAACTTACAACCCTTCTGGGACCCCAAGCACTTGGTGATTGTTATAGCTACAATATATAAAAAAACTAGAAATCCTGGTCTGTGCCAGCTGGCCATTGTTACTGCTATTTATTTAAAAAACCCTAAAAGCCCCATAAGTTATTTACTTGAGCCGTTTTCAGTAGGAAGTTTTGCCTTTAAGGTCTCTTACTAAAAAAAGGGAGAAAATAACCTCTTATTTAAAAAGTGACAGCACTGTCAGGAAATTTATATGCGTGGTCCTTTACTCAGTGGGCTTCCTTTTGTTACTAATCGCATGGTCACCTGAGAGCGACAGCCACAGGTACACACCAAGTTACAAGGATGTTTCTCATAACTTCTGAAACACGTCTGTCCATGGACCATCACATGGGACATACCAGGAAGTGAACAACAGCTTGACACACCCCATTTCATTATTTCTGAGCTACACAATGCCAGCACTCGATACACCAGGGAGGCCAAAACCCAAGACTAGGGAAAGAAAGAAAGGGACAAGAGATTCACATTAAAGACAGAAACAGACAGTTAATTAACTGAAAAGATGTTGTGGAAATATGTGGAAAACGTCAGGGCAGTGGGACTAACTGGCGAAGTGAGATCTTCGAGAGTAAAATTCCAGGAATGAGAACATTGAATAAAGACATTGTCAGATCAGCTGAAATGGTTTGTTACATCAAGTTCTCAATCTGCTTCACAGAACACCACAAACAACATAAACTGGGACAAGATGACAGCCCAGCATGGAGAGCTGTGCAAACCATGCTAGTGTGTTCCTCAGTAAACTGCACTATCTGCTCAGCATGAGAGTATTGCAAATTTTACTATCATATGCTAACTATACTATACTCGCAACAGATTTACTGCTTACAGTGGGAAGGTTTGCTCTCTCTGCGTTTGTGTGTGTGTGTTCATCAGAGACTGAGAGAGTGTGTGTGTGTGTGCGCGCGCAATTGGCGTGGTTGAATGCAAAACTCATTCTTTGAGAAAGAACGCACATGGAGGAAATTATTTTAAATACGAACAACAGGCAAGCTTTTTGTTAATCAGTAGAGAGAACGAGGGAAGTTTCATGGACAGATGAGCTAAAGTGTTTGAGAATGTTAAAATAAAGGCATTGCCAAACACAATAGCAATATACATCGGCGTGCACATGAATGACAGATGGATGGGAGTTTGGCGTGAGGTTGAATCAGATTTGCTTCAGCAGGTTTGAAGCCTGGAGTGTCAGCAGGAGATTATTGGCTTCATTAAGACTGTATTTCATAGCTCAAGGTTCAAACAACAGATCGAAAAAACCAGTGAGATATATACTGGAGTGGTGAGTATTTCAAGTTAAAAATGTTCAGGGTATGGTGTCAAGAATCAGCTCATAGTCAAAGGGATCTCTCACAGTTGTGACTTGTCTGCTTCAGCTGCAGATATTGGCCAGGAATGGGATGGAACCAGTGGAAGGAAGTGGAGTTTGTAACCAGAGCAGTAGAAAGTGACCTCCATGCTCTTAACAGTAAAGGCAATGAGACAATGCATTGTGGTTATCCCCTGAAACTGAATAGTTCAACATAGAGACCCGTGAGTAACACTGCCAGAGCAGAGAGGGAGACAGTAATTGAACACGTTCATTAATGTAGTTAGTAGTGGTCTGTAGAGTGAATATCTGGATTGAGAGATTCAACAGGAACAATAACAGTGGCAAGATGTGTAGACTGTATGAAAGAACAATAATACAGTCATAACTGGTTTATAGAAAACAAAATCTGGATAGTGACACTCACCAGGAACACCAACGATAGCCAGGAAGGGATAATAAAAGTATTGAATAATGAGAAGAGTGTAATAGATCTGCGATGATAATGACAACCAATCAAATGTAGAAAGATACCAAACATAATCGGATAAGCTCCTGTATATTGTTGGAATATTCCAGTCTAATGTTCTCAGATTCTGATCCATTGTTGGAATATTTCAGTCTAATGTTCTCTGATTCTGATCCAATGTTGGAATATTCCAGTCTAATGTTCTCAGATTCTGATCTCTCCTCCCCCTTTCTCTGGATCTGCTGATCCCTGTCAGTGCTGTCAGTGATGCTCCCGCTCATGTTATGGGTTGACACATTGAACGGAGCCCATTTATCATTAAAAGGTAGAAACCCTCCACTGGGATAATTAGAATCCATGGAGATTGTCATTAATCGCAGTCATTGAACAAATAGACTCAGTTAACTAATTCAATACATCACTTTTCATTTACTGGTTTTGGACGGAATGGATAAGGTTGCTGAGGGATGGACCATAAATCTTTCAATATTTTTAATCTTTTTTTCCCTTGTATATGAGAGTATTAACAGAACTATGCAGGGGTCTATGTAGGTTCCATTCTGTTTATGAAAATAGGCAGTTATAAAATAACAGATCTGCTGCGTAAAAAAAAAAACGTCGGGTGGGCAAGTTTCTAGATACCTGAAACAAAGTACGGTACTCATTGACCAGTGTGAGGCTACTCCTGGTTTTAATACCCTGTTTTCAAATCCTTTCATAACCTTGAGACACAGCATTGAGACTGCTGCTCAGTAACAGGCCAAAGCAATTCTGTCCCTATGGGCCCCTTACAGAGGGATAGGAGAAGGCCATTCAGCCCACATTAACCTGTTGCTACTTGAAAAGGTGGAAAGTTGGAATATTGGCACAGTTTGTCAACAGAATCATTCAAAACAAAGAGATTTGTCGCTGCAGCTGTATGAGGTGTCACTGAGAGGGCACCTGGAGTACATTGTATTGTTTGTATTTCTGTAACTGAGAAGGAATGGGTCTCTATTAGATACAGTTTACCGGCTGCTCGTAATCCACGGGTTGCTGTGTCTCGGATCTGTTACACAAGGACAGGAGGAGGCCATGCAGCTCTCGAGTGTGTTATAGAAGAACTGGAGGAGGCCATTAAGCCTCTTGAGTCTATTACAGAGGGATAGCATTTCCAGTGTATTACAGAGGGACAGGAGGAGCCTATTCAGTCTCTCGAGCCCGTTATAGAGGCACAGAAAGTGTTTATTTAACTTTCAAGTCTGTTACGCATAAATATTAGTTTTAAATTAGTTGTGGAATCGGAAATACCTGATGTAAACATTAAAGTTCTAACTTTGAACAAGGCCAATTTTGAAAGTGTTAGGCGAGCCCTGTGAAAGGCTGATTGGAATACCCTATTCACAGGTAAAGGGATGGTTGGGAAATGCAAGGCCATCAAAACGTGGTTTCAGAGAGTCCAGAGCCAACGTGTTCCCATTAGTGAGAGGGGCAAGGCTGATGAGTGCAGGGAGTGCTGGATGGCTAGATATATTGATGCTCTGGTCAAGGTAAGGAAGGAGGCATATGTCAGGTAAACAGAGCTGAGATCAAGTGAATCCTGAGAGGTGTATAAGAGCAGCAAGTGTATCGTCAATCGGGAAATCGGGCCAGAAAAATGTGGACAAGAGATGGCTTTAGAAATTGGGTTAAAGAGGCATTGAAGAAATTCTACAAATCCGTTAATGGCAAAAGATTAACTAGGCAGAGAATAGGGTCCCTTAAAGATCAGTAAGGCTACC
Source organism: Chiloscyllium punctatum (assembly GCF_047496795.1). Classification (NCBI taxonomy): domain Eukaryota; kingdom Metazoa; phylum Chordata; class Chondrichthyes; order Orectolobiformes; family Hemiscylliidae; genus Chiloscyllium; species Chiloscyllium punctatum. Next base: position 31,299,530 of record NC_092769.1, on the reverse strand, counting down.
TATTTATGGAACCACAACAGATTTGAGGGATACTAAACAAGTATTTCTCCTCAGTATTTAATGTGGAGGAGGTTACAAGAGCGAGAGAATGAAGAAATATGCAATGATACCTTGAAAAGTGTCTATAATACAAGGAGGTGTTGGACATTTTAAAACACCTAAAGGTGAACTAATCCCTGGGACCTGATCAGTTGTATCCCAGATGTTTGTGGGAAGCTGGGAAATAGATTGCTTATGCATTTTGCTGATATATCTGTAACATTGATTTTCACAGATGAGGTGTCAAAAGACTGGAGGGCTGCTAACATAGTGCAATTATTTAAGAAAGTAAAGAAAAAACAGGTAACTATAGATCGGTGAGCATGACGTCAATGGTGATTAATATGTTGGAGGGGATTTCGAGGAAAAAGATCGATATGTATTTGGAAAGACAAGGACTGAAGAGGGCTTTGTACAATTGAGATTACGTCTCACTGACTCGGTGGAATTTTTTGAGGATGTGATGATGATGATTGATGAAGGCAGGACAGTGGATGTTGTCTTCATGGAATTCACTAAGAAACCCAAAATGTTCTACATGGTAGAGTGGTTAGCAAGGTTAGACTGCCTGGAATCCAGGGAGAACTCGCCATTTAGGTCCAAACTTTTCTTGAATATTGGAGACAGGACGTGACAGTGACATTTGTTCATTAAACTTGGAGACCTGTGACCAGTGGCGTGCCGCAAAGATCAATAGTGGATCCACTGCCTTTTGTCACTGATACAAATCATTTACATTTGAGTATATGAAGTATGGTCAGTAAGGTTGTAGATAATAACAAATTTGTTGGTGTCGTCGACAGTGAAGAATGATCTCTCAGACCACAATGGGACTTTGTTTAGGTGAACCGAGGAGTGGCAGATGGAGTTTATTTTAGTTAAATGTGAGGTGTAGCATTTTGGCAAGACATATCAAGGCAAGACATATAGGTAGGGTCCTGTCGAAAGCTGCCAATCAAGGAGAATTCCATAGAAGTTATCGAATCCCTCAGTGAGGAAATAGGCTTTTCGGCCCATCGAGTCCACACCGACCCTCTAAACACTATCCCACCAGACAAACCCCTACCCTATCCCTCTGAGCCTGCATTTCCCATAGCTAATCCACCTCGCCTGCACATCCCTGGGTACTTTACTCAATTTAGCATGGCCGATCTACCCTTATCTGTATATCTTTATACTGTCGGAGGAAAACATAACATCCGGAGGAAACTCGTACAGACACGGGGAGAATGTGCAAACTCCACACAGGCATTCATTCAAGGATGTAGTTAAACCCAGATCGCTGCGCTCTGAAGCAGCAATGCTAGTCACTGAGCTACTGTGTCACCTTGTGGGGCAGGTTCTCCGTTCCTTGGAATTGCTGTCACAGGTAGAGAGCGCACTTGGCGCTGAAGGCACTTGGTGATCTTCCCTTTATTGGTGTGTGCTTTGTGTCTAAACATTTTCACGACACGTTGCATCTGTCCAGGACATTGGTTTGGCCACTTTTGTAATATTGCCTTTAACTCCAGTTTCCCTGCTGTCGGAAAGATGTTGTCAAACTTGAAAGGGTACAGAAGAGATTGAAAAGAATGTTGCAGATGTTGGAGGGTTAGAGCCACAGGGAGAGTTTGAATAGGCTGGGACTATTTTCAAGTGTTGAGGCTGAGGGGCGACCTTAAAGAGGTTTATAAAACCATGAGGGGAATAGATAAGGTAAACAGTCAATGTCTTTTCCCAGGATAGGCGAGTCCAAAATTAGAAGACAAAGGTTTAAGGTTAGAGGGGAAAGATTAAAAAGGGACATGAGGGACAACATTTTCACACAGAGACTGCTGTGTGTATGGATTGAACAGACAAAAGAGGTGGTGGAGGCAGGTACACTTACACCATTTAAAAGGCATTTGGATGGATACATGCATGGGAGGTATTTAGAAGGAGATGGGCCAAGTGCTGGCAAGGGGGACGAGATTTATTTAGGATATTTGGTTGGCATAGACGACCGGACTGAAGGATCGTTTTCTGTACTGTACATCTCTGAGACTCTATTGCCTTTTGAGTGTATAATACAGGAACAGGAGGAGGCTACTCAGCTTCTGAATTCTGTCAGTCAGATTGTTTGCTCAATTACTGAGTGCAAAATACAAAAATACATCATTCAGATTGTGATGGTGATTTCCAGAATCAGGAGAATTGCTTTTAGTCAACAGAAGCTGTAAGGAATGTGAAGAGGCTATTCAGTCCCTCAGTTCCATTCCACAGGAGCAGGAGGTGAGCACAGAGCTATTGGAGCCTGTTACACAGGAACAGGAGGAGGACATCCATTTTCACAGACTTGGGATCAGGAAGCAGTCATTCAACTGTTCGAAACTGGGCCACAGGGAAATCTGGAGGCTAGTGAGGCCCCAGGATCCTGTTACGCAGGAACAGGAGGAGGGGCCTCCCTTCCCACCAGTATGGAACATTGGGAGAGAAGAGGAGTTGGCTTGGAACAAACATAAATACATGAAAAAATTGCTTTCGTGATCCAATCAATCCTGCCCCACCATTCACTAAGACCACGGTTGATCTGATTGTGATTTCCTCATTCCAATTTACGGAGACTGTACTCTCTGCAGCCTCTGCTCCATTTGTTGGTCATGTTGCAGACTCAGATGCTGCAACAACAGTCACCATCACTCATCCAGAGGGTCGGGTCTAATCGGATGAGTCAGGATTTGAAGGGTCCAATAACAAGAATGAAAACATAAAATAAATGTATAGCCAGATGTTTAGTTCTCTCACATTCGCAATCCAACTCACCTAAACAGCCCATCCATAATGCATTCGGGATGGAGCACTGTGTAGATATGGCTAGTGTACTGCTGAATGCAACCCAACAATATCCAGAACGGAACTCTGTGCAGCCCACACCAATACTTGATCGATATTCCTGGGATAAATGTCCAGCGTGGGGAGATGTGCAGACCTCACTGGTTTATTCATATATAAACACAGGTTGTTCCAGTTTTCGGTAACACTGTGTTAGATCACTGCCCAGTGTGGGGAAACTTGCTGGAAGTGACAGGATGTGCAGCCCCCATCCAGTTACAGCGCTATATCTCCACTGTACCTTGACAATTTTTGCTGCAGATGTGAAAATCATTGCATGGGAGAGATGTAAACGGGAACAGTTGAAACACCAATAGTTCTGATTAAGGCGAGTATCCCACAAGTATTTAAAGATGAAATAACTGAGATATTATCCGATGAGGTTCTGTGACTGGTACAAGGAAGTAAGAGGGGGTTAGTTGCCTCCAAATCATCAATGGGAATTAGAGGAACAAATATGCAGGGAAACTGGTGAGAGTAGCAGGAGCATTAGGATTGTCATAATAGGTGATTTAAATTTTCCTAACATAGACTGGGACATCCAGATGGTTAAGAACTTCGATGGAACGTAATTTCTTAAGTTTGTTCAAGAAAGTTTCCCAAGCGGTATATAAAGGGTCCTACATGGGAAGGGACAAACTCGACCGACTTTTGTGAAATAGGTGACAGTGGTAAAGTGGGGGAGTATTTTGGGAAAAGTGACTGGCGTTGTATTAATTTTAAAATAGTTGTGGGAGGGACAAAATTGGTCCACATATTCAAGTTCTAAATTGGGGCAAGGCATATTTTGTTGGAATTAGACAGAGGATTGCAGGGGTTAATTGGAGTAGTTTGTTTTCAGGTAAAAGGATATTGGGCACGAGGGAGGGCTGTAAAAGTGAGATAGCGCGAGTTCAAGGTTTACATGTTCTTATGAGGGTGAAGAGAAAGTGAGGGTGGAAGAGAAAACCCTGGATGACAAGAGATATTGAGGCTCTTACCAGCAAAAATGAGGCGTGGCTCAGGTACAGGCAGCTGGAATTAAGGGAATCCCTGGAGGTACACTGAGGATACAGGAGTTTACTGAAGAAGGAAATCAGGAAGGCGAAAAAGGAGTATGAGATAGCCTTGGCTGAGACGATTAGAGTGAACCCAAATTCACTATAGTAAAGAAAAAGAACAACTAGAGAGAGAATAGGACGCCTTAAAAACCAAAATAGGCACGCATGTGTAAAACTACAAGAGATGGTTGAGGTCCTCAATTTCCCCTCTGTGTTTACCATGAAGAAAGACATGAAGTCCTGTGACCTTTGGGAGGTTAATTGTCATATCTTGGTACTGTCGAAATCACAGTAGAGGTGCTGCTGGACATATTAGAATGCACAAAGTCAGATAAATCTCTTGGTCCTGACCAGATATATCCAAGAGCACTGCAAGAGGTGAGAGAAGACAGGGGCCAAGGTCCTGGAAGACTGGGCGGTAACAAATATAGTGCCCTTCTTCAAGAAGGGCTGCAAATAATTGTCTGGGAAATACAGAACAGTAAGCTTCACATCTGTTTGCAGTAAACTACTTGAGAAGGTTCTGAGGTACAAGATATGCATGCATTTGGAAAGACAGAGTTTGACTTGGAGCAGTCAGCGTGGCAGATCATGCCTTACAAATTTTATTAGGGTTTTTTGAGGAAGTGACCAGAAAAATTGTCGAGGGCAGGGTGGTCAACGTAATCTATATGGATTTCAGCAAGGCCTTTAGTAAGATTCCACATGAAAGGCCGCTCTAGAAGGTTAGATCACACAGACTCTCAGGTAAGCTGGCAATTTGGCGACGCAATTGGTTTGACATTATAAGGCAAATGGCTATGGTGGAGGTAATGCTTGTCGGACTGGAGGCCTTTGACTCGTGGAGTGCCTCAGGGGTCGGTACTGTCCCCATTGCTGTGTGTTATCTAGATCAATGATTTAGACGAGAGTGCACAATGCAGGTTAGTAAGTTTGCAGATGGCACTAAAATAGGAGGTATCGCTTACAGTGAGGAACATTATCAGAAATTGCAGCACTACCTTGATCAGCTGGGGAAGTGGGCTGAGAAATAGCAAATGGAGTTTAATATAGATAAATACAACATCTTTCATTTTGGAAAGTCAAATTCAGGTGGGAGTTTAATGGTGAATGAGAGGGCCTTAAGGAGTGTAGTGGAACAAAAGGATGTTGGAAATCAGGTGCATGGTTATCTGAATTTGAGTCGCAGATACACAGGACAGTGAAGAAGGCTGTTGGCACACTGGCCTACATCAGGGCATTGGCGTCCTCCATCGCAGGACCGTAGCAACACGACGCCTGGAGGAAGAGCGCCTCATCTTCCACCTAGGAACTTTCCAACCACAAGGGATGAATGCAGATTCCTCCAGCTTCTTCATTTCCCCTCCCCCCAACTTTTCTCAGTCGCTCAGACTCAGCACCGCCTTCTTGAGCTGCAATCTTCTTCCCGACCTCTCCGCCCCACCCCCATCCGGCCTATCACCTTCACTTTAACCTCCTTCCACCTATGGTATTCCCAACGCCCCTCCCCTAAGTCCCTTCTCCCTACCTTTTATCTTAGCCTGCTTGGCACACCCTCCTCATTGCTGAAGAAGGGCATATGCCCGAAACGTCGATTCTCCTGCTCCTTTGATGCTGCCTGACCTGCTGCGCTTTTCCAGCAATACATTTTTAAGCTAATATTTAAATTTGTTGGGAGCAGTGGAAGAGTTGGATAAAAATGAAACAGTGACACCCTCCAACCTCAGTCAGAGCAGGAATTTGGAGAAATTCACCAAGTGGGAATTTATTCCAGTGGGAATTCTCTTTCCCGGAAGTTTGGGATGGCTGAATCTTTATATTATATCGAGGCTGGCTTCGATATAATATAAAATGATTTTCCACAAACAGATGAATCAGGGATAATAGTGCATCGGGAGCAAAGTGCAGCTGGGAACACAATGAAATGAACCACAACCTTATTTACTGGTGGAGTAGTGTCAATGGGCAGAATGGCTCACTCATGTCCCTCAGCGCCATGTTCTGATGTTACGTTCAACCCTTCAGACTTGCTCACAAAGGCACATCGAGGCCACTCCGATGGTGAGGTGTAGTTTCGGAAAACTACTTGGAAAATCCAGGCTGGGTCAGGAACCGACTCCAACCCCCAAGCTCTCTTTCCAGGCTTCCCCTCTCTGTAACATCTGCTCCCGATGTGGGTCATGTTACAGACCTAGATACGCTGGGTATACAGCCCCCATACCCCACCTACGGTTAACCTAAACAAATCATCTGCTGTCACTGAATGCAACATTGTGCAATACGACTTCCAGGAAAATAACCTGTTAGTTTCCAATAGCGTAACATGTGAAATTAATAAATAGGAACGGAAGTAGGTCATTCGCCCCCTCAAGCTAGCCCTGTCATAAAATAAGAACATGGCTGATCTACTCCAGGGCTCAACTCCAAATTCATGCTGACTCCTGTATCTCTCCACATTTCTCTGGGTTAGGGAATTCCAGATATTCACTACCTTCTGAGAGAAGACATCACTTTGTATCTCAGATTGAAATCGATGTTCCTTATTCGGTATCTTTATCCTCGAGTTCGGCACTCTGCCCAGGAATGGGAGCAACTTCTCAACATCTACCTTCTCAAGCCCGCTTTGTATCTTATATATTTCAGCAGTATCCCTCTTCATTCATTTAAACTCCAATGAATAATCACGTCACCATTATAGAGATTCTGAATAACTCAACCCTTTCATCTCTGGAAGCCGGTTAATGATCCAACCGCATTACTTGCTGCATCAGCATGCTGACGTTATGTTTCATACTCAGGAAGACTCCAATCACTTTGTACTCCTCCTTTTTTGGAAGTCCTCTCCATTAAATAACAGCCAGCCTTTTGGTTCTCAGTGTCTTCCACAAACTTGGATGTATATTGCACTCAGCACCCTCCTTCAGGCTGTCAGTATAGATTGTAAATAACTGATGCCATCGGACTGATATGTGTGGTGATCCAGCAAATACACCTTTATCATAAAGATCCATTAATCCTGACTCACTGATTTCTATGCGTTAACCAGTCATCATTGCATGTTAATACATTATCCGTCATCCTACGAGCTTCCGGCTTGAGTAAGATCTTTTATTTTGTAATACCCTGCGGAAAATCTCTGAAAAGCCTCTTGTCTACCAGATCCCCTTTATCAAGTCCGCTTGTTATATTTCCAGGCATCTGCATAAATCCTTGCATGATCTTACAGGGCAAAATATAATTTCCCTTTTACAAACCCTCACTGACACTGCGTGAGGCTTTTCTTAATGTCCATGCTGGCCAGGTTTTCCAAACGAAACTAGCTCCATCTGCTTTCATTTGGCCCATAGGCCTCCAAATGTTTCCCATTCGTATGTTTGTCCAAATGAGTTTTAAATGTTATAGCTATATTGGCATCTACCACTCTTCCTCTGAAAGCTCATTCTATACCCGTACCACTCTGTATAAAAACACTGCCACTGCGTCCCTTTTAAATCTTCCCCCTTTCACCTTAAACCTATGCCTCCTATGGTTGAACTCTCCCCTCCTGTGGAAAAGCCCTTGGCTATTCACCCGATCCATACTTCTCATGATTTCATAAACTTCTATAATGTCAGCCCACAACCTTCTACACTCCATCTGATACTAACTTCAAGAACAAACATTTAAAGACAAGTGCTGCAAATTTGAAACTATATTAAACATGACAGTAAAACAATACACAACCAAAACTTCATACTATTATTTGTTTTTCTCCATATTACAATACTGAGGCAGCATGAAACGCTTATTTAGTGCCAATAACAAGTCACGCACCTGAATTTATTTGTCTAATGGGGGTGATGATCTCGACAATGAAAACGTAACTATGGTCAGATCTATATAATACCATACAGTCAACATTCCCCCTCCTGGCCTCCCAAAGACCTTGTGTGCTTGTGTCTTCCTTATCTTGCACTCAATAGAGATAACCCCTTTCCCCATCGCATCTTAATTTAAACCCGTTTCACAGAATCTTCTTTTATCTTTTGCCACACCCTCTTTCCCCTGTCACCCATTCCCTAACTCTGGTTAGGGATTTAAAGCACATTTTCCAATCATTTCGAGTTCTGAAGAAGTGTCACACTAGACTTGAAACACTAATCCTGTTTCTCTGTCCCTGCAGATGGTGACAGACCTGCTGAGTTTCTCCAGAAATGAATAGCGGCACAGAACATATTTTCAATTAAAAAATAACGATCGATACTGGAAATAAAAATACCAAAAATTGCTGGAGAAACAGAGAGCTTTGTAGAAGGTTCAATGGACCTGTAAGTTTATATCTGCATTCACTCCAGAAGATGCTGCAACATCTTCAGCAATTTCTGTTTTTGAACAATTTCCAACGACGAACGTCAAAGATGCTCAAACATCCTGTCCAACATGGAGCGCCGTACACTGGGAACGGAACGATAACACATGGTGACAAGTTCCTTAACTCTGGAACTGCATAAGGCTGGCATCACTGACACTGCAGTGGTCTGAATCATGGTCAGGGAGAAAAACAGAAGGAAACACATTCACTTCAAATACAGAAGATGGCATTACTGAAAGGAAAAGATTTAGATTCGTACTTTAAATTGATTGAGTTAAAGTAACAAATTGGAGGCGTGACACCAAGCAAAGAATTTCAGCAGAATGAGAATATGAAAATGGAAGTGTTACCGCATCAGAAAACAGAGTAGCTCACTGAATACAGGGCTGTTGGGTGAATTGGTCTTGGTGTGAACTGGGGGACAGTCAGTAGAATTGAATTGTAGATATTGCATATTAAACTGGGTTATAATTTGATGCTGTAGGTCACAGCAGCAACAGCAGAAGCAGAATTGTATTCAATGACAATCTGTAACCTTTCCCTCAGGATAATCCCTCAGTCCACCATTACCCTCAAGCCGATGTATAGTTCAGTGACGAGTGTGGGTGAACATGCCAGGGTCAGTACCATGTGGACTTTTACCTGATGACAACCCATTAAAGCTACCGCAATTGGCTGGTTACTCTCGAAACAGCAGAACTAGCATCTTGTACAGATGCAGAAATTACACCACGAGTAACAAATCAGATCGAAGCACTGTCATCCTGCCAAATCCAAGCATAAATGTCGATGGACCATTAAACAACGTACTGGAGGAGAGGACTCCACAAATATGCCCATCCTAAATAATGGAACAGTCCTGTACATCAGTGTAAAAGTCAAGTATGTGGTGTCTGCACTATCCTCAGCCAGACGTGTTGAGTGGATGTTCCAACTTACCCTATCATGATGCCCACAGAATCACAGATGGCAGTCTTCAACCATTTCGATCCGCTGCACGTGACATGAAGAAACCGCTGAACACAGTAGATACAACAAAGGCAATGGGCCCTGACCCCATTCCTGCAATGGGACTGAAGACTTGTGCTGCACAATAAGCCGTGTCACTGGGGAAGCTGTTTCATTCCAGCTCCAACTCTGACATCTCCCTGGCAATGTGGAAAATTACTCAGCTATGTCCAGTTTCCTAAGAAGGGAATAAATACAATCTGACCAATTACCACCCCATCAGTCCCATCACGACAGTCAAATTGGTGGGAGTTCTATATGACAGAGCTGTCAAGTAGCACAGAAATAACCTGCTCAGTGTGGTTTCAGATAGGTCTCCATGTGGAGATGCTGCTGTTGTGGAATTGTCATTGGATTACTAATACAGACCAGGCTCATGCTCGGTCAGCTGGTGGAAGATAAAAACAATTATTAACATATCAAGATCTAAAATCTGGTGTCAGTAATAGTGATCTTGTGTCCAATGTTGATTGTAAACATCGATTTCCTTCCCCAATGTACTTTCAGGAAGTGAATCTTCCGTGTTTTCCTGGTCTGGCCTAAAAGTGACTCCAGACGCACAGACATGTGATAAACTCTTCAATAGTCCATGAAACGGCCAAGCAAGGCACTCAATTGTATCAACTGCTCCGAACTCTTAAAGGATATTCCCGGAGAGAACACCTGGCTCCAACTTTGGTGTCGGAAAAGGGAACGGGAAACATCGTCCTGTTGACCCTGCAGAGATCTCCTTCCTAACGTCTGACGGTTTGTGACAACATTTACTGAGCTTTCCCACAAACTGTACAGGAACTTCGGGAAATGAATACGTCACACAACACATCGAGCTTTCTCTGTGCAAGTTAATGGTCGAACATCTCCTTAATGCAGTTTTACCCATACAATATTCATATCCATTAATATGTTTAAATATTGTGAAATATAAAGTGAGAACTGCTGTAGTCCCTTCAGCCCATCAATCTTGCTCCTCCATTCTTATACAGGCAGTTCTCAGATAACGCGTGCTGATTAAATACAATTTGGCTGCAATGTGATTCATGAACCTTTTTCCATAAAGTGAATTCCCGCTCACTGTGACGCAATTCCTTGCTGGGAACCAGCTGAACAGCAAAACCCAGCCTCAGGATCCTCTGTCTGCAAAATGTACAACAATGTGTTCAGCTAAAACAGGAATGTAATCCGCTCGGGAAGCCTTGAAACTGAGCCTGAAACGGGGAATTGTATTATCCACTTAGAAAGAACTTTATTTCAAACTGTGGGAGAATCTTGAGGAGAACTGGAATCTCCCCATCGACATGACGTGGTCAGTCAGCCTCACGCGCTTTCTGGTGAAGAGTGTGGTGAAAGGTACACTGCTGTAGTCAGTGACCTGTATTTTGAAAGTGTTACATTTACAACACTGTTTTATTACCATATGGGACTTAAAGATTTATTTAGACTTTGCTAGTATGTGTGTTAGACTAAATTAAATTTTTGGCTTTACTAATATTTTTGGGGGTTCGCCCCTTACCCTCTTTTTCCCATAGACCCCATTATTAATATTGCACGATTTTACACAATACGGTGTTGCACAGGAACACAGCTACTGAGTTATTGGAGAACAACCTGGATTGATAGCTGATCTTCTAACTTCACACGATACTCCGCTCTCTCCCAATCCTTTTAATTTCCAGAAATCCTTATTTATATTCAGTGCCTAGGTTTCCACAGCCCAAGCTGGGAGAGAGTACTCCTGGTTCGGCAGTCACTGAGTGAAGACATTTATTCTCATCTCAATGCAAAGTGGCCTGTCTGTACTTAATGCTGTGGCCCCTTGTTTCAGGCGTCCAAGCCAACTTCCAATCTGTCTCGCCCTGTCAGAGTTTTATATATTTCACCCTGATCACCACTCATTTTCCTAAATCCCATGGAATACAGGTCCAGATGCCTAAAACTCTGCTCCCATAAGCCTGTCATCCCAGAGATCAGTCTGGTCTTCCTTCACTGCTCTCCCTCAATGTCAGGTTTGTCCTTTATTGGGTAAGGAGACCAAAACTGCACACAATACTGTACAATGTTCGAGATGGGGTCTCACTAAGGCCCTGTACAGCTGCAGTAGGGTACTCTTACTCCTGCACTCACTTCCCTGAAATGAAGGTGAATACATCATTTATCTGTCTAAATGTTTACTGCTCCTACAATATTGCTTTAGTGACTGGTGTACAAGGTGATCATGATTCTTTTCAATGTTACAGCTCCCCACTTGCTGGGTCTATATACACTGGTCAGCGTGTCAATGCCATTCCCAGTATTGACTTCTGGCTTCAGATTCACTGTCACATGTACTCAGAGGGCTGCACAGAAATAAACGAAAATGCAGCTTAAGTTCCTTTATAGAACAACATGTTTCAAACATTCCCTTTTCAAATTATAGGCTGCCAAATTAATTGTTCCCATCAAAGTACACAACATCTCATCTCTGCCATTACTCTCCATCTGCCACGTATTTACCCAGGAATTTCACTTGTCTCAGTCACTTTGGAGTTTTTTTATATCTTCCTCACAACTCACATGCTGACATCATTTAGTGCTGTCAGCAGACTTGGGAATATTGCATTTGAGCCCGTCAACCAAATATATGATATGTATTGGGAATAGCTGGGGCCCAAGACACGATCCTTGCTGTATCCTCCTAGACTTCCATTTTTAAAAAAAATGTTGTTATATTCCTGTGCACTGTTTCCTGCCAGCTCTCCCATTCTAAAACCATGACCATACTTAGACCGAGTCCCTCAGGATTCGAATTCGCACAATAGGCTTGGGGCTTTATCAAAAATCTTTCTGAGATTCCCCTCGTATTACATTGCTACCTTCTCCATAATGTTGCTAAAAGCCACTTTAACAAATATGATTCCCATTTCATAAATCTCTGTTGACTTTGTCTATGGCCATTAATTTCATTCCGATACTTTCTCTAAACTGTTTAGTTGCTAATTTCATTCTATTCCCTTTTTCTAACCAGACTAAAGATCCCTAGTATTGCTAGGAAGTTTTCTTTTTTATTTTGTTTTCCTCTGTGAAGGCATAACTGAAACTTTTGTTCCATAGTTCTACCATTACCTAGTCCTCAATTATCTGACATCAAACTGTAAGAAAGCTGCACATTTCTTTCTCTTAATTTTGCCATTAACATATTTTCCGAAAATATCACAAGTTCTGTCTTATAAACTTTGTTAAGACATTCTTCAGAAATCTATCAAATCCCATTTTAAGGTACTCACTGATTGGCCTTCTACAGCCATACAATCACAGAAGCAAAGACTCTGTACTATCAGAAATACAGCATGGTCTACATAAGGCCCACTTTCCTACACAATACGCCTAGCTGTGAATCTTAAGGCATTTCAAGTGCACAACCGCGTATCTTTTAATAGTTTTGACTTTGCCATGATATCTCCCCTCTCAAGAAGTGTACTTCAGACCCCAATACACACTGGCTGAAAAGCAATCCTCAAATCCTCACTAAACCGCAAACCCTTCACTTTAAAAGTGTGCCCCCTTGACTAAAAGGAACAACTGCTGCCCATCCACCCTGTCCTTGCTCCTCGTAATCCTATCCTTCAGAATCACGTCCCCCTCAGCCTCCTCTCCTCCAAACTAAACAACTCAAGCTTATCCAGCCTCTCTCCATAGCTGATATGCTCCATTCCAGGGAACATTCTGGTGAATCCCCTCTGCAAACCCTCCCATGCAGTCACATCCTTCCTGTAATATGTTCCCCGGAACTATACACAGTATTCCATCTTGGCCTCACCAAAGTTCCGCATAGCTCTTATAATCTGCGCCTCAATGTTTACAGTCCCTTATACTTTCCCAAATTGTGTATGGCCCTGTCCATTCACATTCAGGAATATGTGGAGAAGCACCCTCTGATCTTCCTAGTGTGCTGCCATTCATTGAGTCCTCCCCCGTCTGGTTCCTTCTCCCAAAGTGTATCACCTCCTATTTATCAGGGTTACATTCCATCTGCCGTTGATCTTTCCAGATGACCATTCCATCTGTATCTTCCCCTAACTGAAGGCCTTCCTCCTCAATGCCAGCCAACAGCCAATCTGCGTATCAAACACAAACTTACTTCTCACACTCCCCACCCCTCATCCATATTCACAGCGACATCATTTATGATTACCACAAATATTAAAGTTGAAAATCATACAACATCAGGTTTGAGTCCAACAGGTTTGTTCGGAGGCACTAGCTTTCGAAGCGCTACTTCTTCATCAGGTGATTGTGCGCTTTGATGAAGAAGCAGCACTTCGAAAGCTATTGCCGCTGAATAAACCTGTTGGACTTTAACCTGATGTTATGAGATTTACAGCATTGTCCACCTAGTCCAACATCAGCACCTCCGAATCACAAACGATAAGAGATACAGCACTGATCCCTGTGGTATACCATTGGACACTGGCCTCCAATCACACAAGCAGTCAGCCACCACCTTGTGTCTCCTACCACTAAACTTCATTTGGATGCAATTTGGCAAGTCACTAATGAGACCTACCTGTTCCCTGGTTATTGTGTTCCGCTGGACACACTTGGAGAATATCTGGGAATTCTCCCTAATCTTGCCCTGCCAGCAGGTTTCCATGCCCCTGTGTTAGTTTGTCCCCTATGCGTGCAGAACTTCCTCCTTATTGCAGTCTTAAATGGTCTGTCATTTATCCTGCCATTATTTCCCTTCAATGTGGATTAGGCAGCCGGAGAAACATCCTGCTAATTTCCAACTTGTCACATGTTTTGTGAATTTTATGCATTTCACAGTGACCCATCTCTAATTCTTTGAAACTCTAGAGAACACAGGCCCAGTTTCATTATCACGCAATCTCGCCAACTGAGGGATTAATCTGGGGAATGTCCATTGAACTTTCTCTGTGGTCGGCATATTCTTTCTCAGATTTGGTGACCAAAACTGTACTCAAAATTCCAGGTACAGTACTCACCAACACGCTGTTAAACTGCTTCAAAATGTCTTTACATCTATATTCTGACTCCCTTAAAGCAAGGTAATCCAAACTTTAACTTACCACTTGCATATATTCCTCCAAATGCCTTTCACATTCATTGCATTTATGAACTCTTTGTGTGAGTTCTTATAGAAAGCCTTCTGACAATCTAAAATATGCCAATTGCAATGGTTCCCCATTATCTATGCTGTTAGAATCAACTTCAAACAATTCCACAGTTTGTCAAGTATGATTGCCCTTTCAGAAATGCACACTGATTCTCTCCAATGTTGCTGTTAATTTCTAAATAACGAATATCACATCCTATATGATAGAGTCCAACAGTTCCCCACAAATGTCAAGTTAATTGGTCTGTAGTTCTCCATACTATCTCTTCTTCCCTTTGTAGATGCTTGGGTCACTACCGTACATCTATAGTGCTTGGATTACGTTTACTAATGTCCATTTATCTACAATGGCTTCCAGACGATGCAGAATGCATTGGGTAATAGAACACAGTCATCGACAGTGCAACTAATACTTCTATTAGTGGTTTATTTCTGAAGATTTTGGTCTGAACTACATCTGGTTTGTCATGGTTAACAATGCTCAATCCAGCTGCATGTTCAAGTAGAGCCTTGTTACTGATATAAATTGTCTTTATGTCTTTTAATCCATAAGTCCTATATAAAGACTTCGAATTTCTGGGTGATTTTCTGGATCTTCCTCACGAAGACAGATGCAAAGTAACTGGTTATTTGCTTGGCCATTTGCCTGTTATCCATAATAAGCTCGTCTCTCCTGATTGCAGATTTCCACATTTGACTATGCTTTTCTCTTTCCTTTGAAATATAGAACATAGATTTATGCAGTCTTTGTGTTCCTGGTTGTTTGTATGCATGTTCCCTTTTTGATTTCCTTACCCGTTTCATGGCCCTCCTTTACTGGATCGTAAATTTCTGAGAATTCTCAGGATTCCACAATGTCTGGAATTCTTCTGAAATCACTTCCAGTGATTCATGTAATCTTTAATTTATTATGCTAATCATTGTTAACTCACTTTCTCACGCTTCGGTGTTTTACCTGAAATAAATAAAGATATTTTTCAGACTTTGCAGTATTTCTATAAATCTCCTGGTACTGACCAGATATATTCAGGAACACTGCAGGAGGACAGGAAAGAAATAGCGGGGGCCCTGGTTGGTACTTTTGCATCAGCGGTAGCCAACGGGTGAAGTCCTGGAGGACTGGAAGGTAGTGAATGCTGTGCCATTATTCACGAAGGGCTACACATAAAAACCGGGGAACTATAGACCAGTAAACCTAAAATCTGTAGCAGGTAAGTTACTTGAGAAGATTCTGAGGGAGAAGATATACATGCATTTGGAAAGACAGGGCCTTGTGAATGGGGGATTATGACTCACACATTTGCTAGAGTGCTTTGATGAAGTGACCAGTAACTTTGGTAAGGGCATGGTTGTATATATAGTCTATATGGATTGCAGTAAGGCCTTCAATAAGGTTCCCCATGGTACGCTGCTGTGGAAGGTTAGATCATATGGAATTGAGGGGGAGCTGGCAAATTAGGTCGAAAATTGGATTGATGATAGGAGGAAGAGTGTAATCGTGGAAGGATGCTTGTCGGACTGGAGGCCTGTGATGAGTGGAATGCCTCAGGGGTCGGTGCTGCGACCATATATTCATATATTACACATATCTATGATTTAGATGAGAATGTACAGGCATGATTTGTAAGTTTCAAGGTGACACTAAAACAGGTGGTATCGTGGACAGTGAGGAAGGTTATCAGAAATCTCAGAAATTACAGCAGTACCTTGATCAGGTGGGGAAGTGGGCCGAGAAATGGCAAATGGAAATTAATTCCGATAAGTGCAAGTTCTTGCATTTTAGAAAATCAAATCAAGGCAGGAGTTTCATGGTGACTGGCAGGGCCTTAAGGATTGCAGTGGAACAGAGTGACCTTGGAATTCAGGTGCACGGTTTTCAGTAAGTGGAGTCCTAGGTAGACAAGGCACTGAAGAAGGCTTTTGACTCACTGGCCTTCATCAGTTAGAGCACTGAGTATCGAAATTAGGGAGTTATGTTGCAGTTATACAAGATGTTGGCGAGTCCATACTTGTAGCGTCATGTTCAGTTTTGTTCACTTTGCTCGAGGAAGGATGTTATTAAACTGGAAAGAGTGCAGAAGAAATTTACAAGGATGTTGCCAAGACTCAATGGTCTGAGTTATAGTGAGAGGTTGGGCAAGCTCGGAGTTTGTCCTTTAGACTGTATGAGACTGAGGGTGATCTGATAGTAGTGTATAAGGTCATGGGAGGCATGGATAGAGTCAATGCACTCAGTCGTTTATTCCCCAGGATTGGGCAATCACGGACTAGAGGGCATTAATTTAAGGTCAGAGGGGAAAGAGTAAAAGGGAACCTGAGGGGAAATTTCTTTTACACACAGGGTGGTATGCATATGGGATGAGCTGACAGCAGAAGTGGTTGAGGCGTGTACGTTAAAAAATTATAAAATACATTTGGACAAATACACAGGTCAGAAAGGATTAGAAGGATACAGGGAAATGGCAGGGAAATGGGGTTAGTGTGAATGGACATTTTGTTCAGAATGGACCAGTTTGGGCCGAATGGCCTGTCTCCATGCTGTAAGAGTATATGGGTCTAACAACCATTGTTCTCTTACTGAATGTTATATTGTACTTTCCCAATTCACTGGAGCGAACTTGACACTCTAACCTCTGGGCTTCCATGATGTTTGACAAGAATGTTCAAACATTCCACATTGAATGCAGACGCCATGTAAAATATAACATATTAATGTCACAATTCCTCCAAAGCTGCTTCAGAGCAAGGTTAGTAATTAGTCCTTCTGACCACACAATAGACAATAGACAATAGGTGCAGGAGTAGGCCATTCTGCCCTTCGAGCCTGCACCACCATTCAATATGATCATGGCTGATCATCCTTAATCAGTATCACACAACACCAAATCCGAAATAATCTGCTCCCTAGTTTGGTTCACAACTTACTTTTCAACCTACCTGATATGCATTATAGGAATTTATTTTTCACAACATTAGCAGTCACTTTGTTAACTCAGTTTCAATGCAACTTGACACCATCCATTATTACTGCAGAACCCACGAGTATTTGTTACTCGTTCACAAAATGAGGGCTTAGCTGGATAACCAGCATTTCCTGGCCATGCCAGACGGCAGTTAAGAGTCAACAGCGTTGCCTTGGATCTGGAGTGACATGCAGGCCAGACCAGATAAGAACAGCCGTTTCCTTCCCTAAAGGACATTTGTGAACCAGATGAGTTTTTCCAACAATCAGGAATGGATTCCCGATCATCATCAACCCTTGATTCCAGATATTTATTGAATTCAAATTCCACAATCTGCCATGGCAGGATTTGAGACCATGTCCCCAGAACATTACCTGGGTCTCAGAGTTAAGAGCCCAGCGATAATATCAGTATGTCATAGCTTCCCTTTGAGTATAGTTGCATATATAATTTCCAGAGCATATGATGCAAAATATTTGCGCGACAGTTTTGGTTCAGATATATTACACACGTTTGTTTCTCCTTGCTATTTGTAAGACCCACCCAAACTCATTCTGTGGAATCTGAGGGACAGAGCCTGTGTCGTTATTAGTGATAGACTTGGATAAGACATTCGGGGAGGCTCACCTCGATGCTGAGATGATCTGAAGACAGGTCAAGCAATATAGGACAAGCATCAATATCCACCCCACTCTGTCAGGATAAGTTTCACCGTTTATTCTCACTGCTCCCTCACACTCACTGTATGTCTCTTATAGCACCTCCCCTCGACCAAGACTCACACTCCAAATAAGGCTCAAGTACAACCACTCTCACTGTTGATTTCAGCACCTTCCCTCCCCCACATTTTCTGCCCCTGATGCAATAGCCCCGCACACTAATAGCACTATATGGATACAACACTATGGACAGACTCCCTCCGCCCACCTCACCATGTCACACCTCACCTAGTCCAGCACTAACAGCAGGACCATCCACTCCCACCCTCACTCATTCCTTCCCTTTCTCCCATTCCAGGAGAAACAGCCTGGAATAGGACAGAACGGTCCACGCCGGGTGATGGAGTGCCAGATATCCGTACCCTCATATCCCTACCCTGATATGTGGGGAGGATCCTGGAGAGAGCCGGAGAGGGCCAAGAGGCCTTGGGTGGAGATTCTGAAACATCCACGTCCCACCAACCTATAAAGGAGCGTGTTTAGTAAAGAGCAATTCTCAAATCAAACCGACTGTTAGTTCCAACCTCATCTCTCTCACTCGGAGAAGAACAGATATCCCTTTGCACAGAGATGCAGGCATTGAAATACACAGACTATTGGTAAATACCCCAATATACTAACATACACAATTCATGCAAGGAGATAAGCATGCACACACGGAGAAGCACACAAAGACATAAACAGTCACACACAAATGGACACAAACACAGATAGAAACACACAGGCTGATACAAAGACAGACAGACTTAGTCACACAAATAGAAAAATAGCAAGTACATGGGCACACACACTTAAATACACATTAAGACACCGACACGAGTGCCATTAAGATAAATAAATATTTTTTTTGATTTATAAGGAGATGAAGGATTCTGGGAGAAGGTAGAAGAATGATGTTGAGGAACATATTAGAAATGACTGAATGGTATATCAGACTCGATGGACCAAATGGTCTAATTCTGCTCCTTTTTGTAATGCTCGTCTGGTGTTATGCTATCACGTATTCTCTTCCTGAGACATCAACAGCAACATATTTGATTGGAAACAGTCAGTGGTATGTGGGAAAAGATTGGAGGGCAGAATGGTTAATGTCTATTCTTAGTTATTGTACCACTATATCCGAAAAGGGGCAGTGGTTTGATATGAGGTTAACACAGTTTTTAAAAAATGTGTCCTACAATGAAAGAAGGATGTCCCTTTCCCTTTACTGTTGTGCTATCTGTGGTGTCCTCATCCTCAGGGAGCAGTGAAGACTCGGTTAATTTAGGTATTTTAGTTTGAGCTTGACTGATCTTTGCTGGACAGGAGAGTCAATGTTTATTGGGTACAGACAGGAAACGGATGGTCAGACACACTCGGATCAGCCATGAGCGTTCTGAATAGTGCCACCAAATGGCCAACTGCTGCCCCTTTCCAATGTGTTGTGCCGTCTATCCACCCTCCCGGCCGTTACAGGAATATACTGCTGTCCCTATCCCATGTGTTGTTCCCTCAATCCACTCATCGTTGCTGTTACAGAGATATACTGCTGCCCCTACCTCATGAGTTGTTCCCTCAATCCACTCATCGTTGCTGTTACAGAGATATACTGCTGCCCCTACCTCATGAGTTGTTCCCTCAATCCACTCATCGTTGCTGTTACAGAGATATACTGCTGTCCCTACCTCATGAGTTGTTCCCTCAATCCACCCCTCAAAGCAGTTACAGAGATATACTGCTGACCCAACCCCAATCCACCCCTCAGTGCGATTACACGGTAGAGGACCATCCCATTCAGCCAGACTGGATCGTTACAATGAGATGGGAGAAGACCATTCTGCCCCTCTAAGGAATTACACAGGAATATAGGATGAAGTAATTCAGCTCGTTGAGTACATTATACAGCCCAGGATGAGGCCATTCAACCCGACTGAACTGCTGCACAGGAACAGGGATGTTGTCACTAACAGGAAATAGACAGTAGTGACATATGATTTTTAAAAATAAAACTGTAAGTAGTTTTGTCTCAGAGATCACTGTAGGGTCATCACTGATCAATAATCTATGTAAAATATCTGGATGAAGGGACTGAATGGATCAAAGCTGAACTACCTTGTACACCAAAATGATCATTCAATAGATCTTCAAATGGAGGGAGTGATCTGCATTATGATGTAGACAGGGAAGGTTAGTGAGCGTCCCCTCAGCAGAAATAATATAATGTGAGTTGTCTATTGCAGTCGGGAACAATTTAAATGGAGAGAGATTGCAGAACTCTGTGATGCAGATGTTTTTCATATTCTTGGTACATGAATCATATGAAGTCTGTCTGCAGATGCAGCAAGTGATTCAGAAGGTAAGTGGTATTGGGTTTAATTAGGAATATTTCACTGTATCTGTGCAAGGATTGTTGAGACCACATCAGATACACTGGGTGCAGTTCTGATCTTCTAAACTAAAAAAAAGGATTCAATTCCTTTCAAAGATGTTCAAAGATGCTTCCCTTTACTCATTCCTGAAATGAAGGCCTTTTGTTATCGGGGATTATCTGTTTAGATCTTAGATGAAAAATCTTACTGAACCACGATTTTCAGAGAAGTCTTTCAGCTGGATACATATTTTATCTTGTTAAGAAGACTAAAGCTAGATAATTTTTTTTGAATGAGATGCATTGGTATTAACACAAATATTATGAAGATATCAACCCATTTTTAAAAATTATGCAGATGCATATAAGCATCTAATCAAATCATAAAACGGGCACATTATTTTCATTTGCTAATGCAAGGCACTGTGCACAACAACAGCAATGATGCTGCATACAGCATACAGTCTATTATCATCCATTCCAGAGAATGTACATGGAGAGTGCATATGGTCCACTTTGGTGTTCAGTTGACATTCTTGTATTTTTCCAAACAGAGCTGGAGAAAAATATTACCGGCTTCAGAAGCAGCAGCCAATTGGTTTCTCTCTCTCTGACTTTGTTCTGCCCGAAAACAAGGTGTGAGAGCAGAAAAATCCTGAGTCATTTTTACCACTCGTGGAGGATTCCTGATGAGGAATCATAGGAATTTCTGGACAGCTCGAAGCAAAGGGAATTCAGACAAATCCAAATCCAACTGTTCCGGGAAGAAATCCGCATTCCCAGACATTAGGGTGAGCAGAATAAATTCAAAGCCAGAAACATATTTGAGACACTCTATCATTTTATCATTTGTTCACAGTTCAACTTCCTGTGTCTCAGATTTTTCTAGAAAATTACCCAGTCTGAGACCTATATCATTGGGCACAGCACTCAACTGGTTACATTTAAAATTTGCTTTCACCAATAGAGGAGTGGGAAAAGACATGAGTGACCCTCCAACATTGGTCAGAACATGAACAAGAGATTCTCAAAAGGTTTTTTAGGTGTGAATTCCCTTCCACAGAAAATTGTGATGCCTGAATATTTCCATTTGTTCAAAATTGTCTGTGTAAGACATTTAAAAGACAAATGAATGTAAGGAAATGGTACACTGACAGAAAAGTGCTGCTGAGACCTTAATCAGATCATAGTGCAAGGTAGAGCCGTGACAAAGTGTCTGATGACCCACTCTTGCTCCACAGTCCCGTGTTACTATGGTGCATTCAACCTCTCACAGCTCCTGCAAGGTGCAGATGGGGGCCAATGCTCCACAGGAACACAGGATTTCATTTAACCCTCACAAATGTCACACTCAGTTTGGTATGGATTGGAAAATATTATTTGGAAATCCAGGCCGGTTTTGAAAGACGCCTCTGGTCTGTTTACAGAGTGCCCCGTCTCTACAACTTGTGCTTCATTTGTTGGTCTGGTCTAGACCAGGATTCGTTATGCATAAAGCTTCATACCTCAATCAGAGATGACTCAAAAATGTTTTGCTCTCTCTAATTACAACATACAAATACAGTACATCCAGGAAAATTACAGCCGTTTACTTTGAAATTACTGGAAAAGAAAACATAAGGAATTCGGACGGTCAAGCCATTGTATACGATCATGGCTGATCTACTGTTCCTATTAACTCCTCCATAATGCCCAATTCTTCACACTCCTCAGCTCTCTGACAGGTCAAAGATTCATGTACCACCTCTTTAAATACTTTCAGTGATGTAGCTCCCCGAACTCTCTCGTCCAGATAATCCCTGACATTGATTACCCTCTGTGAGAGGAAAATACTCTCTACACATACACCGTTACCTAATGATTTGAACAAGAGGTGAACACAGGGGCTCAGGAAAGAATGAATGGCCTTGATATCAAGGCAGTAGTTGACTGAGGATGTCATCGGGACCACCTAATTTTTTGAGCTTAATGGGAATCAGGTCTAACCTCCTCACTGTTTGGGGTCTTTCAGAGCACAAAGGAAGGTGTTTGTGGTCGGTGGCCGACAATCCTCTCAGTCCCGGGACATCTCTTCAGGAGATCCTCAGATTAACTTCCTCAGGACAAACATCTTCAGCTCCTTCGTCAACGTCTATGTGCCTCCATTCCCGTCACCCCTTATCTATCACAAGATCAGAAGTGGAGTGATCACTGAAGATCACACAATATTCAGAACATTTTGTCCCCACTCAGCTCCTGAACGGGTCTGTGTCCATATTCAGCAAGACCCAAACAACATTCACGTTTGTGCTGTTAAAGTGTCGGTAACATTCATGTAACACAACGGCCAGGCACTGCACATTTCCACAGTTAAAAGAGGAGCTCATTCAGCATCTCAAGCTGGTTACACCCGGATAGTGGAAACTATTCAGCCCATCGAAATGACTGATCAAGAAGAGGGACAACCCATTCAATCCTTCTGCCTGTTTCACAGGAAGAGGAGGCGTTTGGTCAGTAAATTGAACTGTTAAACAGGAACAGGCAGAGTCCACTAAGACCCCTCAGCATGTTCTATGGAACCAGGAGGAGACCATTCACCCCTCGAGACGCTTTTACAGGAATAAGAGGGTGTCATTGATGCTCCAACCTGGAAAACGAATAGAGCAGAGACCGCACTCATAGACTGCTCACAATGTTCTTTGTGGCTCCATTGCCTGTGGAACAAATGATACTTTAACGTGTTTTGCCGGCAGTGAGGGAGGAAACCAAATGTTTTGTGCCAAGCCTCAAGGAGGCATCTTCCATCTCCAAGAAGACAGACCCATGTTCTCCGTTGGGGTCAGAAGCTGGTGGGGGTGGTTAACTGTTTTAGAATGAAGGTATTTTGGCTCCTGTTGCGTTGGTGAATAACGTGAAGTTCTATGTATGATCACCCAACAAATGCACTGTATTAATGTTGGAAGAGTTTAGTGAAAGACTGACTCTCTCTCTCTCAATCGAAATGGGGAGTGGCGTGGAGTGAGAGGAACGTTCTCAGAGTCTTTTAAGCCATCGAGAATCATGTAAACCAAGTTAAAAAAACATGGAATTTATCACCGTATTAGTTCTGTTTGGAAAATAATGAATGACTGTCCATCACCTTACGTTTCAATGCAATCACCTCTTATTCTTCAAAGCGCTACAGATTAATCCTCATGCACGCCCGATGGTACAATCATCCCAACAATTAGTCAGGCGAAACTCCTTTATACTCTTTTTGCCAAGAGGATTATTCCTTATAAAGGAGAGAAAATCTGTGCACAATACCCCAAATACTATCTCAACAACACTCTCCAGTTGATCACAATAATTATGTTCCCTCACTTAGCTGTCTCAGCTTCTTTCCGGTGGTATAAAAAGCCATTCCTTCTCTCTGCACTGCGAATGATGTGCAATTTTGAAGTTTCTTGCATCTGTGCATCGGTCATTACCAGAGGTGTCGATGGAGATGCATATCGCTTTCAGAGGGAGACTCAATCAGAAAGAATTCACTTGAAACAGGGAATGGTCACCTACCTGAAAGAAAATGCCTTACAGGAGAATGGAAATCAGGCAGAGAAAGGGAGCTATCTTTCCTTTTGTTCTTCCCTCATGGGATGTGTGCAGCCCTGGTCAGGCCAGCATGTTATGCTGATCTTGAACTGAGTGGCTGATTCAGCTGATGCACAGGATAATAAAGAGTAAACCCCATTGCTGTGGGTTTGCAGTCACACAGAGTCCTCAACATGGAAGGATAACCCATTGCCTTCTCGAAAGCAAATAGATATGCTTCTGTTGAAAACTAGTGGTGATGACTTCATTTGCATTCCATCAACTTCCTTCATGAGCTACCAACAGATTATGAATCTGTGCCGTTTGATTATGAGTCAATGACTTGACCACCATGCACTGTCTGTCCATCTGACAGAGTCTGTGGAAAGGACAAATTAACCAGCTCAAGTGCAAATATTTTGTGACGCAAGCATAGTTAGAAGGGACGTGAAACGGTTATATCTGGATCTACCAAAGGCACAAACGATGGATTATTCAGCAGTTGCATTGAGGCTGAGAAGGTGACTGAAATATCCTGATAGTGGCCTTGGGCAGGATTAGTGAGTGGGGAGAATATGTAGAAATGTAAATATGAATGAAGAAAAAAGATCATGGAGATTAGGAACAGTCTGGTTTCTCCTTGCGTATTGTTGAGTAAGTTGTGAATAGTAATTTGCTAGTTATAATCAGTAAGGAATAAAATATTTGACTGGATCTGAAAATTATGACTTCCAAATTTTAAAATTTGAATATGAACAGCAATTCAGTTCAATTCAGTTTAATGGTCAGATGGAATGACTTACCAGGAACACCAACTATAGCAAGGATGGGACAATAACCACCTTGAATAATCCAAAGGATATCTTCGACCCACGATGCTAATGACATCCAAGGCTGAGAAAGGTAGAAACGACCCCAGGATAAACTCATGTCTGTTATTGTAATATTCCACTCTAATGTTCTCAGATTCTGATCCATTAATGGAACATCCCAGTCTAATGTCCTCAGATTCTGATCTCTCCTCCCCCTGTCTCTCGAGCTGCTGATCCCTGTTAGTCCAGTCATTGATGCTCCCGCCCAGACTGGGATAACACATTGAACCGAGTCCTTAATTAATAGAAGAGGCAAACCCTCCAGTGACACATCTCGGATCCACGGAGACTGACATCAATCTCAGTCACTGAACAAATAGCTCCAGCCAACGACTTTCAATTCAATATTGTTTTATTCAAATTTAAAACAATGTCATTTTCTGGATGGGCTATGTGAGGGTGACTGATGGAACAAATCTTGAGGCCGGTAGATCAATTGAGTGTAACCATTCAATCTGCCTTGGATGCAGGAGTAATGCCATAAGTTTATCAGAACGTCTCTGATGACAAATGGAAACATACATCCTGGAACTATTGATCAAGCATCATAATTTCAATAAAACATTGATACAATTTTTATAGTTCATGATCTGAGGCGACTGTGCGTCTGAGAAGCGTGGGGTTGTCACAGACAAGTAGCATGGATATGTTAACAGAGAATTGAACGTGACAAATGCAATTCAGATTGTTATTCCAGGTTTAGGGAGAGGCAGATGAGGCCTGTGCTATTGATGTTATCGATGTTAGTGAACTGTGATGAAATGTCATTTACTGGACTTCAATTACAGTGTGATTATGGCATTGTGGAGGAGACAGGAAACAGAGAATTGTGAGACATGGCAGTTCAGACTGGAGGGAGGGGCAATAATATTCCTCAGTCATCAGTATTGGAATGTTATTCTTTATACCTCATATGAAGAACAGATTCAAGGATATATCTAAAGTGAGGAATGAGGAGTAAAATCTGTTTATTGAACACAAAATACGGGGACAAAATGATTTTCTGTTCGTACTAAACTATGGGAAGTACAAAGAAATAAGATACACTCATGATATTGAGCTACATAAATTGAAATGTGTATTATAAAACCATGGAAGTGATGTCCAATCTTTATCAATCATTATTTGGCTCACAGATGAGATGCTGATTTCCCCTCTGTCAGTGATCCACCTCAGTGAGATTCTCTGGCGCAGTATCTCAGTATCGAGCACGATTCACAGTTCCTCCTGCTGTTCATCCAGTCTATTTAAATTAAATCACCTTCTCACTGTAGAGAGAAAAAAAATCACTCGGCCTTTTGAACTCTGTTTAACTGTCAGCAACTCAGCTCTGTGATATTATTAGTGATAAATGCTCTGGGACGTCAGCCAGTATCCGCACAGTGCTCAAACGGTATGGCAATAGATAAAGGCCTTGCAGTCAGTGAGAATTTCTCAATAAAACTTCCATTTTCTGTCCGTTCCTTTCTATCTCCCCTCATGCTGTCTTCTGATCTATCCAACCCACACTCTTTTAACATCCCTCCAATCACTCCCTGTTTCCAAATTGTGCAGTTGTACAGCTTGATGTTTTGGCCGTTTTGGAGAAATGGATAGAGCAGGGACAGGACTGATCGTTGTAGGGTCTGGGGTTTAGATGCTTCAATAAGAACAAGGAAGGTACTAACAGTGGGGCAGGGGTGGGGCTTGGGGTGGGGGAGGGTGGGGTGGCATTGAAAATCAAAGACAGAATTACGTTGGTAGAAAGGATGCTTGATAAGGACTCGTCTAGTGAGGACGTATGGGAAGAGGTTAGATACAAACACGGAGAGGTCACTCTGCTGAAAGTTCTCTATTGCCCTCTGAAAAGTTCCAGAGATGTAGAGGAAAGGATTACAAAGATGATACTGGATAGGAGCGAAAATAACAGAGTAGTTGTTATGGAAGAATTTAACTTTCCAAATATTGACTGGAAGTGCTGCAGTTCACTTACTTTATATGGGTCAGCTTTTGTCCAATGTGTGCAGAATGGTTTCCTGACACAGTGTGTAGATAGGCCAACAAGGGCCGAGGCCAAATTGGCTTTGGTACTGAGTAATGAACCAGACCAGGTGTTAGATTAGGAGGTAGGTGAACACTTTGCTGATAGTGACCACAATTCAATTATGTTGACCTTAGCGATGGAAAAGGTCAGGTGTATACCGCAGGACAAGAGTTATAGCTGGGGGAAAGGCAATTATGATGCGATTAGGAAAGGTTTTAGGATGCATAGGATGGGGAAGGAAATTGCAGAGGATGGGTACAATTTAAGTGTGGAGGTTTTTCAAACAACAGCTACTGTGTGTCCTTGATAAGTTTATACATGTCAAGAAAGGAGCAAGTGGTCGAGTGAGGCTGCTGTGGTTTACTGAAGCAGTTGAATTGCTTTTCAAGAGGAAGAGGGAGGCTTATGTAAAGATGAAACGTGAAGGCTCAGTTCGGATACTTGACAGTTACAAGTCAGCCTGGAAGGACTTTAAAAAAGAGCTAAGAATAGCCAGGAGAGAGCATGAGAAGTCTTTGACAAGTAGGATCGTGGAAAACCCTCAAGCTTTCTATCAGTGCGTCATGAATAATAGAATGAACAAATGAGGATTAATGGCAATCAAGGACAGTAGTGTTAAGTTGCGTGTGGAGTCTGAGGAGAGAGGACAGGCTGTAAATTAATATTTGAATCAGTATTCACAATGGAAAAAGAAAATGCTGTCGAGGCCAATACTGAGATACAGGCTAATAGACTAGACAGGATTGAAGTTCGTAACGTGGAGATGTTAGCAGTTCTGGAGAGTGTGAAAATAGATACGTCCCCTGGGCCAGATGGGATTTATCCTAGGACTCTCTGAGAAGCTAGGGAGGAGTTTACACAACTATCTGTTTGGATTTTTACATCGCCATTGTCAACAGGAATAGTGCCAGAAGACTGGAGGACAGCAAATGTGGCCCTTTGTTCAAGAAATGGAGAAGATACAACCCTGGTAATTATATACCTGTCTTACTTTGGTTGTGGGTAAAGTGTTGGAAAGGATTATAAGAGATAGGATTTACCATCATCTAGAAAGGAATCATTTGATTAGGAATAGTCAACAAGGTTTTGTGAAAGGTATGTCATGCCTCACAAATCTTACCGAGTTCATTGAGAAGGTGACCAAACAGGTGGATGAGGGTAAATTGAGGTATGTGGATTTCAGTGAAGCGTTTGATTATGTCCCTCATGGTAGGCTATTGAAGAAAATATGGAGAGCGTGGTGTTGGAAAAGCCGAACAGATGAGGCAGCGTCCAAGATGCATGCAAGTTGATGTTTCTGTTTTTAGCCTTTCATCAGGAATCAGTTTTCTGGTCTGCAGCATCTGCAGTCTTCATTTTCTCCTCGATCCTCGGATGTTGCCTGACTTGCTGTGCTTTTCCAGCGCCACAATCTCGACTCTGATCTCAAACATCTGCAGTCCTTACTTTCTCCCAGAAAATATGGAGATCTGGATTTGTGGGCGATTTAACATTTGGATCACAAATTGGCTAGCTGAAAGTAGACAGAAGGTGGTAGTTGATGGGGAATGTTCATCCTGAATTTCAGTCGCTCGTGATATACTGCAAGGATCTGCTTTAGAGTGACTGTTGTTTGTCTTTTTGAATGACCTTAATGAGTGTATAGAAGGATGAGTTAGTAAATTTATGTTTGACAGTAAGGTCGGTGGATCTGTCGGCAGTGCTGAAGGATGTTGTGGGTACTGAGCTGTAATGTTCTATGTGCATAGACCTACAATGCGCTAAATAGCTTCCTTCTGTGATGTAACGATTCTGAAGTACTCTGACCCACAATAAAAGCTTTAGGTGCCTGGAGAGACAAGCTGGTCCAGTAAAGGACACACAATGCACAGTCATCCATCATCTCTTCCTGTTCTCCGATATACAGCGGCATCAAAATATCTGCCCAAACAAAATAGATTGATTCAAATTCACGCAGTCAGGAGGACGTTCACCCGAGGGGATTACCGTCAGAGGACTCAATGAATAATAAGATTTCAGAATTACACAAAAAATAAAGCAATATCACAGCAGCATAATAATTGGCAGCAGAGTAAAACTTACAGTTCCAGATATTTCCAAGTTCAGAATTGTGTTCAGTTTTGGTCACCTTGCTGTAGGAAGGATGGTATTAAACTGGAACTTTACAAGGATGTTGCCAGGCCTCTCGGGTCTGAGTCATAGGGAGAGGTTGGATAAGCTGGGACATTTCTCTTGAAAGCGCAGGAGACTGAAGGGAGTGAAGTGCTTTGAGAAGCTCGTCATGGTCCACATCAGTTTCAGTCTCCCAGCCTACCTCGATCCCCTACAATTTTCCTACCCGTGGAATGGGTCCATAGCGGGTGCCATATCCCTGGAGCATCTGGACAACAAGGGCACCCACGTCAGATTCCTGCTCATTGACTATAGGTTCACCTTCAACACCATTATTCCCTTCAGACTGATCACAAAACTCCCTGACCTTAGTCTTGGCTCCGCCCTCTGAAGTTGGATCCTCAGCTTTCTGACCTGCAGTACACAATCAGTGAAAATAACTAAGGGTGTCTCTTCCATAACATTCAACACTGAAATCCCAAAGGATGTGTCCTCAGCCCCATACTATACTCCTGTACACCCACAACTGTATTGCCAAATTTTAAACGAATGCCAGCTACATGTTCTCTGAAGACACCATCATAGTAGGACAGGTATGTAATGATGGCAAGTCAAAATACAGAACGGAAATAGAGGACTTTGTGATGTGCTGCACTGAGACCATCCTCTAATTCAATGTCGGCAGAACTAACCAATTGATCAATGACTTCAGAAAGAAATGAGGAGAACATGCCCCCATCTGCATCAATGGAACTGAAGTTGAAAGAGTGGAAAGCATTAAGTTGCTTGGAGTGACGATAACCGACCTCTCATGTAGATATGACAGCCGAGATGGCACAAGAACACCTCTTCTTTCTTTGGCAGCTCAGGACATTTGACATGTCCACAAGGACCCTCACCAAGTTCTACAAATGAACCACTGATAGCAAAGTATCTGGGTGCATAATGACCTGGTGTGGCCACAGACCTACCCAGGACAGTAAGAGAAATGACAGAAGGTTGTGTGCACAGCCCATGCCATCACGGAAACCAACGTCCTATCCATTGTCTCCATTTACACAGCTCACTGCCGCGGAAAGGCTGACAACATTATCAAAGACCCAGCACACCCTGGATCTCGTACAATCTCTTCCATCATGTAGACAATACAGAATCTTGAACACACAAACCAGCGGCTCATGAACAGCATCTTCCCAGCCCATCATTAAACTGAGGAATGGACTCTCTAACTTCAAATAATGCTGATCTTGCTCACATTGATGTTGCCTATTGCATGCCCTTTCTGGTGTTTGTTTTATGCCTCAGTATTGAATCCTTCAACCTGGGAAAAAGCTTGTCTCTATCCACCCTGGCTACACCCTTCATGATTTTGCAAACTTCAATCAGGTCCCCCCTCAATCTCCTTTTATCTAGTGAAAGTAAACCTAACCTACTCAGCCTCTCTTCATAGCTAGTATTTCATTCTGATTGGTAGACACAGATTAGTAAGTTTCAGTCACATAAGATACAGAAGAAGCTAGTCACAATTGGCTTGAAGGAAGAGGGATATTTTTCAGACTGGAGGCTTGTGAGCAGCAGTGTGCTGCAAGAATTAGCACTGAGTTCACTGCATTTCATCATTTATGTAAAGAATTTAGATGTGAATATAGGGGCAATAGTTAGTAAGTTTACAGATGACATATCTCAGAGTACAACAAGACCACAATTAGATGAGACAAAGAGGCAAGGAGTAACAGATAAAGTTTAATTTAGATAAATATGAAGCTTTGCATTTTGGGAAGGAAAATCAGGGCAGACATTATATACTTCATGGTTAGGTCCTGGGGCATGTTGTGAAACAAAGGGTCATAGGGCTGCAGGTGCATTGTTCCTTGAAAGTGGTGTCGCAGGTAGATAGTGTGGTGCAGAACACATTCGGCACATTTGCCTTAATCAGTCAGAGCATTGAGTATAGGAGTTGTGATGGCATGTTACATCTGTACAGGATGTTGGTGAGGCCACTTTAAGAATACTGCGTACAATTCGGTTTTCTGCAGAAATAACTTACACGGATGTTCCAGGACTGGAGGTTTGAGCTTTGGGGAGAGGCTGGTTAGATTGTGGTGTTTCCCCCTGGAGTGTCAGAGGCTGAAGGGTGACATTATAGAGGTTTACAAAACTATCAGGGGCATAGATATTCTGAACAGCCACGTTCTGCTCTCCAGGGTAGCGGGGTCCAGAACAAGAGAGCATAGGTTGAAGGCGAGGGGTATTGATTTAGAATGGACTTGAAGATATATGTTTCACACAGAGAGTGGCGCGTACAGAAAGTACTGCCAGAGGAAGTGGTGAAGGCGGTTACAATCGCACATTTAAAAAGATACTTAAAGAAGAGGGATATTGGTCAAATGCTGGCAAATGGGATGAGATCAGATTTGATGTCTGATCGGAGTGAAAAGATCGGACTAACGGGTCTGTTTCCGTTCTGCGTGACTCTCTGATTCTATAAGAGGGATGACGAATAAATCTGAAAGGCCCTTTCAAGTGGGAATTCGCTTCAGTGGAAGTTTATTGTGCCTCTATGTTCACATTGATTGAAAGCTGCATTAGTTACATATTTGACAGAGAAGTGAGTCATGGATAATGGGATATAGACAGGAAAGTGGGGCTGAGACCCCAACCTGATCAGCCACAATCTTACTGCCAGGTGGAGAAGGCTCAAAGTATCTAATGACCCACTCCTGCTCCTCAGTCCCATGTTCCTGTGTTCCATTCAGCCCCTCATACCTGCTAGACAGGAACAGTTGGATGCTACTGACTGCTATAAACTGGTGCACAGAAACAGAGACCATTCGGCCCTTCAAGAATGTCACACACGCTTTGAGGTGATTTGGGAAATTTAATTGGAAAACCCAGGCACGGTTATGAAAGAGGCCCCTCATCTCTCTTTACAGAGCTTCCCCTATCTGCAACTTGTGCTCCATTTGTTGGTCATGTTTAGACCCAAGTTCTCTGAGAATACAACCCCCATACCTCACCCAGCGATGGCTCACAGAATCCTCTGGTCTCCCTGACTGCAATATACAACAACAGAGCATTCATGAAAATAACATCCACTAACTTTCCAACAACAGAATGCGAGAAAATCAGAAACAGGGGCAGGTCGTTCACTCCCCAAGCCTGCCTTGCCCTTCACTAAGATCATGACTAATCTGCTCTTGGCCTCAAATCTTCTTTCATACCCAATTCCTCATCGCCCTCACCTCTCTGACAGGTCAATATCCATCTACCTCCTCTTCAAATACTTTCAGTCATCTCACTCCCCAACACTTTTGAGAAGAGAAATCCTGACATTCAATACCACCTGTTTGAAGAAAACACTTGCTGCTCCTATATCATGGTTTATTGATGTGAACAAAAGAGGTTGACACAAGAGTTCAGATAAAAATGACTGGCCCCAATATTAAGGCTGTGGTTGACTTCTGTTGACATCAAGGAGCTTAACAAAACTGAACTTATTGGGAATCAGATTAAACTCTCCAGTGTTTGGAGTCAAACGTGGCACAAAGGAAGATGTTCATCATCTCTGTCCTGGGTCACCTCTGTGAGAGATCCTCAGGGTAGCTTCCTCTTCACAAACAGCTTCAGCTGCTTCATCAATGTCTCCCCTCCCCCACCTTCCCCACCATAAGATCAGAAGTAGGGATGGTCACTGAAGATTCCACAATGTTCAGAACATTTTGCCCCCGTCAGCTCCTGAACTGGTCTGTTTTCCATGTGCAGCAAGACCCAGACACAACTCAGGCTTGTGCTGTTAAAGTGTCAGTAACATTCATGTAACAACACTGCCTGACACTGCACATTGCCACAGTAAAACAAGAGTTCATTCAGCACCTCACGCTGGTTTCACAGGAATGTGAGGAAGCCATTCAGCCCATTGATATTATTGGAGTAGAACAGGGACAGCCCACTCAGTACCTCCGGCCTATTACTAAGGAAGGGAAGGAGTCGAGTGTGATGGACCACACCAGAGCCCCTCGAAAATATTTGAAGGCAATAGCCTAGACTCTAATTTTTTCTTATTTTAAAGGGAATGTAAAATGTCTGTTCCAGATGCAATGTGACAGCAACAAGAGAAAATTCAGAGAGAGTAGCAGCCAGGAAACATTCCCTGAAGCTTACAATTCTGTTGAGACCCCAATAGTTTCTGATGTTACTGAGAAACCAAAACCGAGAGATCCTAATCTGCGAAAGCTGGCCACACCCATTCAGGCTGCATTAAAATTAACCTAAGGCCTCCCTCGCTGTTTACTCAAGAGTCTTAACTAGCCAGCTTGGTAACGATCGTTCAATCACTCTCTTAAAAGAAACCAGGACAAAATAACCTCGAAAAGCTACAGCATCATCACACTTGTCAGTACATCGAGCTGTCAAACAGGAACCAGGAGTAACCCAGTCAGGCCCTTGGCCCTGTCCAATTGGACGAGGAAGAAGCCAGTCAGTCCCTTGAGTCACTTACACAGGAACAGTAGGAGGTCATTCCCACCTCAATGCAGTTACACAGAGGTAGAATGAGATAATTGATGCTGATTCCTGATGAAGGTCCTATTCCCGAAACGTCGATTCTCCTGCTTCTCGGATGCTGCCTGACCCGCTGTGCTTTTCCAGCAATTGATGCTCTACTCTGATCTCCAGCATCGGCAGTCTTAAGTGTCTCCAGATTGATGCACTAACATGATGACCAAGTGGAGCAGAGCTGCACAGACAGACTGCTCCACGTTGTTCCTCCTGGCTCTGTTGCTCATCATACACATGCGGGACTTTAACATGGTTTTCTAGAGGTGGGCAGGGAAGCCATATGTCTTGTGTGAAGTCTCAAGAAGGCACCTTCCATCTCCGAAAAGACAGCTTGGTGTTCTCTATGTAGGGCGGAGTGCTGGTGGGAATGGCTACCTGTTTCAGAGGGAAGGTATTGTGGCTGCTGTTGGGGATTGTGAACAACCTGACGTTGATTTGAGTTCTGAAAATGTAAGACATCACGCATCGATATTAAATTCCATTTGCCATTCACAAATACAAGCTCCTCTTTTCTTAGCTACTTACTATCTGACTCCAACTCTGTAAAAATATTCTGTTCCAACAGCCCACATATTAAACATTACAATCTTAAGACCACACAGTCTCTAGCTTCCCCGCTGTGTTCACTCTTTCAGCTGCTGATCTCCCTGGGTCATGTTTTTATTGCAAGTAGGTTTACATGAACATGTATCTTTGATAGAGAGTGTTTGAGATGGCCAGTTAGCACTCCTGCTCTACAGCAGTTACTCTGCTGTTGGATGGCAGTGGCTCTCCCTCTAGTGTTCAAATCCTGGGTTTATCCAATCCCCATGACACAACAATTCTCATAACTTGATTGCTTTCCAGGTGTCCACACAATAATATTCAAGTTCCGTTGGCTTCTGGTATCCTGACCATTATTTAAACTCTTTGGTTGTATTTGAATTATTGTCAAAACAGCAACCAAAACTCAGGTATCAATTTCCCAGCTAATTGTGACATATGGAACAGCCTGACATTTAGCTGGCATCTGTGGGGTACTTTCTATTCAACAAAACCCGTTCTGTCTTAAAGTGACCTGACATGCTTTCGGCTTCTTAAGACCTCCCTCCTTCAGAAAAAAAAGAGCCATCAGAATGAAAAGATGGCTTCGTTTCTTTTCCTCTAATCCTTAATCCCATTATTATGAAATACAAAAGTATTAATCTCAGTTATGTCATTCATATTAATTTTGTACACCTATTTAAACTGGAATAAGTCAAATCTTATCTAAAGGTTTTCCTTTAAATCCGCGATAACACATCTGCTATCACATTTTAGGACCCACAGCATGTACATTTTGTAAATTTAAAGTTGGTGTGATACGACCCCAATGAAATCCTCTCATATTCTGGTCTTTAAATATTCCAAAAAACGTGAGAGGTTTGTCGTTGTCCACAGCCATCTCCGACAATTTATTTGTCACATAAACATTAAAATATTGTCAGGTCAGCGCAAAACTTAATCATTCTTTTTCAATAATGGAGAATGTTGTATTTTTATTTCTGGTGGATATTGCGCTTTTTTCAACAAGTAGCCAATTAGCCATTCAAATCCATCATAACCTTTCTGTATCAATACATCTCCAACCCCTAAATCCCGAGAAGCAAATATAATTTTCAAAGGTTTTCAAAATATTTGGTGTAGCTAAAACTGGTGCAGTGATTAATCCTGCTTTAAAATTCTCAAGTGCCTCCTGGCATTGTTCTGTCCACCATAACTCTGTGTTCTCCTTTAATACATCCATCAGTGGTGCCCATACGCTGCTGAAGTTTGGAACAAACTTCCAATAGAATCCACTCCGTTCCAAAAATCGAAGCATCTATTTCTTCGAGGATGGTTGTGGAAATTCCTCAAAGCCCTTTGTCTTTGTGTTCCATGGGGTTAATCTTCCATTTCCAATATAATGTCCCAAGAATGTCATCTCTGCCTTCGCGAATTCTGTTTTCTTTAAGTTTATTACCAAGATTGCTTCTTGTAATCGTTCAACATGCTCTTTCAAATGTAACGTGTGAGCTTTCAATCACTTGCTAAAGGTCACTACATCATACAGATAAGCTGCACAATTTGTTCATCTGACCATAACTCTGTTCCTGAGTCACTAAACCTGGCTGTGAAGGGAATTCCTATCACTGGTCGCAATACTAATACGTCATCCCCACAGGAAATCGTCAAAATTTCCGAGTTTTTATCTGCCACGTGCTTCATTCTATGCTGTGCCCTTCAGGTGCTGTTTAGCGAACTCACCTACTCCATCTAATCTCTCCCTCACCTCACATACATAATCCGAGTATGAGATCTCTGACTTCGGTCCTGTCAATTTATATTCAATTGATCCCAAAGGACCTTTCACTTCAAATATTAACTCAATGGAAGTAAACTGAGTAGATTTATTTGGGGTAAATAATTTTTGTCCAATGGCAAACAATTCAATGAGACACCTTCATTCCAATCATTCCGGTAATCCTGACAGTACGCTGTTAATATGGTCTTCAGCGTCTGATGCTAACTTTCCAAGGCTCCCTGGGATTCAGGATGGAACGCCCTTGATTTAAACTGTTGTATGCCTAAGCTATCCATGACTTCCTTAAACAGCTGAGCGGTAAAATGAGACCTTGGTCTGACTGAATCTCTCTGCGGAGCCCACAGTGAGTAAAGAAAGATACCAACTCCTCCACCTCCCTTTTTACCTTAACACTCCATAATAGAATTGCCTCTGGAAATCTGGTAGACACATCCATTATGGCTAGCATTTCCACTTTTATTTTAGATAGGGGAGCTACACAACTCATCATAACCTACACGAAATGTTCTTCGAATGCAGGAATTCGTAACAAAGGTGCTGGCTTTAGTACTGCCTGTGACTTACCTACCATTTAGAATGTTTGACATGTACATCAAAAAATAACCACGTTAGTGTGTATTCCAGGCCACTAGAAATGCCTCTGTACCTTAACCTGAGTCTTCTGTCCACCGAGGTGACCCCCTGCAGTTAGTTTATGTGTTACCCGTAACACTGTACGCTACCTCTAACACAATCTAGTGCACCTAGGCCCATTTCCCTTCTGCACTAACCTATCGGGGTCTCCATTTTAATTTTATGATTCTATCTTTAAGTTAATAACGTTTGACAATATATTCTGATTCCTTTTCTGTGTGTGTGCATGTGTATGTGTGTGTGAATGTGTGTGTATATATCTGTTGTAAGTCCATTAGCCTTTCTGGACTAAACCCC
The DNA here is from genome assembly GCF_047496795.1 of Chiloscyllium punctatum. Lineage (NCBI taxonomy): Eukaryota > Metazoa > Chordata > Chondrichthyes > Orectolobiformes > Hemiscylliidae > Chiloscyllium > Chiloscyllium punctatum. Next base: position 31,262,737 of record NC_092769.1, on the reverse strand, counting down.
TCTGCCTGATCCTCTACCTGTTCAGGTTTTTCCTGCACCGTTACATCAAACAGGGAGTCAGTTAACTGCACATCAACTCCTTTGGCTTTTTAATTCGGTTTTCCTTCCTGCTCTAACTTATGACAGTGGAATCTTGTTACTATACAGTCTGGAAAAATCCTGGGTATTTTTCTTTTAACTCCCCAATTCCCTAGTTTTCCTTTTGCCTTCTCCAACACATGGCGTGCCACTCCCACCTTGGATCCTGTTAAATCGTTCACAAGAACAAACTGTATTCCTGGAACTGACACTCTGTTATTCACTGTCACTGTTACTTCCCCAACCTTGATTTGGCATTCCATCCTGATGTTACACTAGGGAATACTTAATTTCTAACCCCATTCCACAAATTGTTACGATCTTGATTAATATGTCAGAAAGAGTATAAATACTTTCATCTCTCACTATTAGAGGCCGAGAGAAAGTGAGGGCTGCAGATACTGGAGATGAGAGTTGAAAAGTGTGGGGCCGGAAAAGCATAGCCAACCAGGCAGCATCCGAGGGGCAGAAGAGTTGATGTTTCAGGCATAAATCCTTCAGCAGGAAAGTGGGGGGTGGGGTAAGGGAGGGGGAAGGGGGCCGAGAAATAAATAGGAAGGTGGGGGTGGAGGTGGGTGGAATATAGTTTGGAAGGCGATAGGTAGGCGCAGTTGGGGTGTGATGGTGATAGGTCGGAGAGGAGGGTGTTGTGGATAGGTGGTAGGACAACTAGAACCCTCAAACTAGAACCATCATCAACGTTGACTTCACCAAATTCCAAATCTCCTCTCCACCAACCTCTCCCAGATCCAACCGTTCAACCTAGCACTGCCCTCTTGAACCGCCCTAACTGGCCATCTTCCTTCCCACCTACCGACTCCACCCTCCCCTCTGACATATCACTATTACTCCAACCTACATCTTATTATCGCCTTCCCAGTGACCCTCCCACCAGCTCCGCTACTACCCTCAAATTTATCTTTCAGCCCCATTGTCCCCCCCACCACATCCCTGACGATGGGTTTCTGCCTGATATTCAATTGTCCTGCTGTTTGGATGCTGCCTGATCTGTTGTGCTTTTCTGGCGCCTCACTTATCAACTATTAGAGACTGAGCAGGTCCCGTATCTCACAAAATTATAACTTCTTGTTCTTCTCCCCCCGTTCTTTTTTGAGTAAACTTTATCTACAGAGGTGAATTCTTTCAGAGATCAGGTACTGACTCCATACCCAGCCCCTGCCTAGGCTGAGCACTCTCTTGCAGCTCCTCGGCTCCACTTGGGGTCCCCTTTACCAGTTTCACTAATGCCACTGGGCTTAGCCTCTTCTGCCACATCTTTCCCAAAGTTCCTTCCTTCAACGACCATCACAGTGTGTCCGAGCTTACTTCAATGAAAACACCTTTTCCTAGTGCTCTTCTTAAACCATCAGCACTGTCATTTTATGTGTTCCACGCACTTATACTGAGAACACCTGAGACCTTTCACCTCCTTTCAACCCCTTTGGGCTTCTTTTTTCACTTGTGGCAAGCTATTGTGCGCTACTGTTCGCTTTGTAATGTGTGAACTTCCCTTCTCCCAATTTCTATCCCTCATAACATGTAAATTCTCCCAAGCTAAATTTCATCTCATGCACCAATGCATATTTACCTGCCATTTCTGCCGCGCTTCTCGCTTCTTGAATTTTGTGTTCGTGCACATGAATTCTTACCATCTCTGGAAGTGAGTCTTTAAACATCTCCAGCATAATAATCTCCCTTCGAGCCTCACAGGTCTTATCTATTTTTAAGTCCAGCACCCATCTATCAAAATGACTGTAGTTAATTCTTTCAAACTTAACATAAGTCTGACCTGGTTCCGTCTCTATTTTTATGAACCTTTGTCTATATGCTTCTGATACCAATTCATAGCCAATCAAAATAGCCAATGTGACATCTGCATAATCTCTTGACCCCTCATCTGACAGCGCTGCACATGCCTCACCAGCTGTGCCCACCAGCTTAGTCTGATCGAGCATTATCCACAAGTTCACTGGACACGTCATCTGCCGAGTCATTTTTTTCAAATGAAATAAAAAAGGTTTTGACATTTTTCTCATCGAAATATGGCAAGGCACTAACATAGTTGTATACATCCCGACGTTCTCCCTTCATCTCCATCCTGTTAATTTAACTTTCTTGTCTAATTCCCAACTTCTGAATTTCAAATTCTCTCTCTCTTTCTTTTTCCTCTCCTTCTCTTTTTTGTCTCTCTGTTTCTGTCTCTTTCTTTATCTTTTAACTTCAGTTGCCATATCTGCAATTAAAGTTTTTCTAACTCGACTGCACTTATCTGTTTCTTTGATACATCAATGTGCTTGACCATCTCCATTACAATTTCAGCTTCCCTTTTCTCCCTGGTTAAACCAAATTCTAATCTATTTGCTAATTCTAAAAAATGTCCTGCTTCTGTCTTTCTAAACTTTCTTGGCAAATTTGGGAACCTCTTTAGTAATTTTAAAAGCCATTTCCCTCACTTTTAATTTAAACAACCACGAGTAAACAAAATTAAACAGACTTTCCGACCGGTTTTATTTGAAGATCTAGGTCACTAATTGCAACGTGTTGGAATTTGCTGGGACATTTTGTACCAGAAATCTGTTCAAATCTGTCCAAGTCCCTTACGGCGGGGCCCCAAACTGTGAAGACATCTATGTTGAGGACTTCTGTTAATTAAAACCACAAACCCCAAAAAGTTCACCTCACCTCGTAATCAATTAATACATGAGTGACAAAGAACTCCCAAATTCCACTAACAAAAGAAAAATAACACTTTGTATGTATGCAAGTTAGCTCGCTGTGCTTGAAGGTTTGTTTTCTGACAATTCGACACTATGACGAGTTAACATCATCAGTGAGAGTCTCTGCTGAAGTGCTGGTGGTATGTCGCGCCTCTCTATTTATAGGTCTTGGGTTCTTAAGATGGGTGATGTCATTTCCAGTTCTTTTGTTTTGCAAGAGAAGGTAGATGGATCTAAATTGCTGTGTTTATTGACGGACTTCTGGTCAGAATGCCATTCCTCTAAGAACGTCCTTGCGTGTCTTAATATGTGTGTGCGTTTTCCCAATCAAAGTGGTGTCCTTCTTTGTCTGTATGTATGGAACATAGTGATAGTGGGTCATGTCTTTTAGTGGCCAGTTGGTGTTCATGTATCTTGGTAACACGACAACAGGACCATTTCAATGGCGGAAAAATGATTTTATATACAGTGTTTAATTAATGTACGTGTGCAGATATGTAACATTTTTCATATGTGCACAACACATTCCAAATGAACAACGGAGACACAGTTAACTAAAAGTGATGCATATGATGTATAAAGTTTATCAAACGTTCAAACATCATTTGATTCTCATCTAAAATGATATGTTCCCCTTCTCTCAACGTTCCGTCCTTTTCTGGAATTCTCCACTCCAATCTCTCATTCTTACCAAGATGTGTATTATAAATTCTTGCTTCTGGTGTCCCAACTTATTTCAGTTAATCCCCTTTCTACCAGAATTCAATATAATGGCCTGTTGGGTACTTTCCAAAGTTAGTGTCTGTCATATTATTGGAGATAAAAATTCTGGCATCAGAGCCAGCATTTGAACACATTGTTCTGTTGTACATGCACTACACAAAGAACCACAGCACACAGGAATTGCCAAAACATTGAGGGATGTACATCTACTTCTTTTGATGATCTAGTTTTCTCATTTTTCACATTTCCTCATCTATGTTGTCTCGCTCTTTGTCTCTTTGTATCTAGTTAAGAAATTTACCAATTATTCTTTGCATCTCTTCTCTCAAAGCTTCTCCTTTCGGTTTATATCTATTGCTCTCTTTTTGATGTAATGTGATTATAATTGAGCAATGTAACTACAAAGACATTCGGGAGGAGCTGGCCAGAGTTAATTGGAAAGGGAGCCGAGCAGGGCAGACCATGGAACAGCAAAAGCAAGAATTTCTGGTGATATTTCGGAGGATATCAGAAATTCTCCCAAAGGAGATGAAACATACTCATGGGAGGACAAGGCAGCCATGAATAATAAGGCATCAAACCAAAAGAGGAAACATACAATGTGGTGAAGATGATTGGGAATCCAGAGAATTCATTGGCTCTGAAACTACATAAGGCTGGCATTACTGTCACTGCAGAGCTCTTAATCATGGTCAGGGAGAGAAACAGAGGAAACACATTCACTTTAAACACAGAAAATGGTATTTCTCAAGGAAAAATATTCAGATTAATTAAACAATTGAATTAAAATAAGTTAATTGGTTTTGCAGAATGTATCAGATTGAAAGCATGACCCGGGGGGAGACCCTCAGCAGAATGAGAGTGTGAAAATAGTAGTGTTACCACATCAGAAACCAGAGTAGGTCACTGAGTACATGACTGATGGGTGAATGGGTATCGATGTGAACTAAGGGACAGACAGCAGAATTGCATTGTAGATATTGCAGCTCAAAACTGCGTATTTATGTAGTGCTGTAGACTAGAGCAGCAGGAGAAGCAGAACAGCATTAAACCACAACCTGTAACTTTTAGCCTCGAATAATTTCCTCAGTCTGCCATTACCATCAATACAATCTATGTTTCAGGAATGACTGTGGGTGAACATGACTGGGTCAGAACCACGTGAACCTAAACCTGATGCTAACCCATTAAAGCTACCACACTTGACCAACAGATCTGATCGAAGCTCCGCAATCCTGTCACATTCTGTCATAAATGGTAATGGATGATTAAACAAATGACGGAGGAAAGGGCTCCACAAATATCCCCATCCTCAGTAATCGAACAGCTCTGCACATCAGTGTAAAAGACCAGGATGTGGTATCTGCACCAACCTCAGCCAGAAGTGTGGAGTTGATGATCCACCTCACCCTCGCCATGATACCCACAGAATCACAGATGCCAGTCTTCAACCAATTCATTTTGCTGTACATGACATGAAGAAATAGCTGAACACAGTACGTACGAAAAAGGCAATGGTCCCTGACACCATTCTTGTAATAGGACTGAAGACTTATGCTGCACAACAAGCTGTCTCCCTGGGGAAACTGTTTCATTCCAGCTCCAACTCTGACATCTCCCTGGTAATGTGGAAAATTACTCAACTATGTCCAGTTCCTAAGAGGATTATAATTACAATCTGACCAGTTACCTCCCCCTCAGACCCACCACGACAGTCAAATTGGTGGGAGTTCTTTTTGACAGAGTTATCAAGCAGCACAGAAATAATCTGCTCAGTATGATTTAAGATAGGTCCCCATGTAGAGATGGTGCTGCTGTGGAAAGGTCACTAGATTACTAAACCAGACCAGGCTAATGCTCTGGCAGCTGGTGGAAGTGAAACACAATTGACAAAATATTAAGATGCAAAATCTGGTGTCCGTAAATAGTGACCTTCAAGCCAATGTCGATTGTACACACCAATGTGCTTCACAAATGTCCCATCAGGAAGTGAATCCCCCGTGCTTTCCTGGTCTGGCCTAAACGTGACTGCAGACACACAGACATGTGATCAACTTTGCAATGGTCTCTGAATCCGCCAAACAAGACGTTCTATTGTATCAAAACCAGTCAGAACACCCGGCCCCAGCCTCAGTATCGGGAAAGGGAATGAGAAACACAGTCCTGTTGACCCTGCAGTGACCTCCTTCCTAACATCTGAGAGCTTGTGACAACATTTACAGTCTACATAGAAACATCAGGAATGGAGTAGGCCATACAACACATTAAGCCTTCCCCATTCCAGTTCATATTCAAACATCTCCGCAATGCACTTTTCCCACACACTGTACACATCCCTTAATGTGATTAACCGTGGAAGCTATAAAGTAGGAAGTGCAGTAGTCCATTTGGTCTGTCGAGTTTGCTATCCAATTCAATATAATGATACCTGACCCTTTATTTCCGTATCGTTCTCCTTCTCTCGGACCATTCCTTTACTGTCTCTACCTCCGTGTTTATATTCAGTGTCTTGGCTTCCAGGTTCGAGTGTATTCCCCAGGTTCACCAGTCGCTGAGTGCAGACATTTATTGTCATCTCATTGCAGAATGGTCTGTCTGTACCTAATACTGTGACCCCTTGTTTTAGACAACACAGCCAGGCGAATTATTATCCCTGCTTCCAATCTGTCTCACCCTGTCAGAGCTTAATATATCTCACTGAGATCTCCACCCATTTTCCTAAACCCCATGGAATACAGACCCAGTCGCCCCAAACTCTGCTCCCACAACAAGCCTGTCATCGCAAAGATCGGTCTGGGCATCCTTCACTGCTCTCCATCAATGTCAGGTTTGTCCTTTATTAGGCACGGAGACCAAACCTGCACACAATACTGGACAGTGTTTGAGATGGGGTCTCACCAACGCTCTGTATAGCTGCAGTAAGACACCCTTGCTCCTGGATTCAAATCCCCCTGAAATGAAGGTCAGCACATCATTGATCTTCCTAACTGCTTTCTGCTCCTGCAATATTGCTTTCAGTGACTGGTTTACAGGGAGATCCAGATCCTGTGCAATGTTACAGCTCCCCACTTGGTAAGTCTATGTACACTGGGCAGCGTGTGAATGTCATTCCCAGTACTGACTTCTGGGTTCAGACCTCGCTGTGCTGCAGGGACCTTGGAGGGCTACGCAGAAGGAAACAACAAAAAGGCCCATACGTCACTTTTTAGATCAACATGTTTCAAACAATCCCTTTTCAAATGAAAAGCTGCCAATCTCTTGTTCCCACCAAAGGGCACACTGTCACCTCAACCCACCTTGCTCTCCATCTGCCACGTATTTGCCCATTCACTCCACTTGCCTTAGTCACCTTGAAGCTTTTTTACAACCTCCTCACCCACTCACAATCCAACAGCCTTTAGTTCTGTCAGCAGGTTGGGATATATCGTATTTGATTCCCGCAACCAAATGTTTAATAGTTATTGTGAACAGCTGGGACCCGAACACCGATCCCCGTCATACCTCAGCAACCTTCCTCTGTTAAATAAAATCTGTTTTTACAATTTATTTATTTCGTGAATCTTGGTGTGACTGGCTGGGCCAACATTTATTTCCTGTCCCTGGTTGCCCCTTGAGAAGGTGGTGGTGAGCTGCCTTGTTGAACCGCTGCAGCCCACTGTGGATTCAGTGACAGTAACACCATTGAATACCAAGGGGCCGTTTTAGATTGCATTTTAGTGGTGATGGTCACGGTCTGGCAAGGGTGAGACGTGAATATTACTTGCCACTTGTCAGCCTGGATACTGTCCAGGTCTTGTCACATTTGGACATGGACTGCTGCAGTATCTGCGGAGTCACAAATGTTGCTGAATATTGTGCAATCATTGGCAAATATCCTCACTTATGTCCTTAGAATAGAGGTAAGGGCATTGATCTCGCAGCCCTGAAGATGTTTGGGCCTAGGCCACTGCCCAAGGGACTCCTACAGACTTGTCCTGGAGCTGAGTTGACTGACCTTTATCAACCATGACCATCTTCCTACGTGTCAGGTATGATTCTAACCAGTGGGGAGTTTGCCCCTGATACCCATTGATTTCAGTTTTGTTTACGCCCCTTGATGCCAAACTTGGGAGAAGACAGCCTTGTCTTAAAGGACTGTCACTCTCACAGCACCTCTGTAATTCAGCTCATTTGTCCATGTTTAGCCAAGGTAATGAGGTCAGGAGCTGAGTGGTCATGATGGAGCCCAAACTGGGTGCCATTGACCAGGACATTGCTGAGCAGGTGTTGCTTGAAAGCACTGAGACATTCCACCACTTTGCTGATGATCGAGAGTAGACTGATGGGTTGGTAATTGGCCGGATTGGATTTGTTCTGCTTTTTATATGCAGGAGATACTTGGGGTAATTTTCCACGTAATCGGGGAAATGTAATTGGTGTAAAGGTATTGGAACAGCTTAGTGAGGGCAGTGACAAGGTCTGGAGAGCAACTTTTCAGTACTATTAACAGAATGTTGTCAGAGTATGTACCCTCTGGGGTATGCAGTGTCTCCAACTGAATCTGGACATCGCGTGGAGTGAATCAAATTGGCTGATGACTGGTAACTGAATTGCTGAGGATGACTAAAGGAGGCTGAGATGGATCATCCACTCAGCACTTCTGACTGAAGATTATTGCGAATTCATCAGCCTTATCTTATACACTGAAGAGCTGGGCTTTTCCATCATTAAGAATGAGGATACTCATGGAATCTCCTCCTACAATGACTTGTTTAATTGTCCATAACTATTCTCAACTAGAAGTAGAAGGACTGCATAGCTTAGATCTGATCCGTTGTTTGTGGGATCACTTAGCTCTGTCTATCACTTACTGCTTATGCTGTCTGGCGCACAAGTAGTCCTGTTTGGTAACTTCATCAGGCTGACATCTCATTTTCAGGTTTGCCTGGTGCTGCTCCTGCCATCCTGCACACTCCATTCAACCAAGGTTGATCCTCTGGTTTGATGGTAATTGTTGTGAGGAGGATATGCCAGACCATGAGGTTGTGCTGGAGTACAATTCTGCTGCTATTGATGACCCGCAACACGTTATGGAAACCCAGATAGATCTGTTCAAAGTCTGTCCCAGTTAGCACGGCGATAGTGCCACCTAAAATGGTGGAGGTTATTCTCAATGTGCAAGTGTGACTTTATCTCCACAATAACTATGCAGTGGTCACTTACCGATACTGTCACGGACAGATACTTCTGCAACTGGCAGATTAGTAAGGCTGTGGTCAAATATGGCTTTTCCCTCTTGTGGGTTCCTTCACCCCCTACTGTAGACCCAGTCTATCAGTTATATCCTTTAGGACACGGCCAGCTCAATCAGTAATGCTGCTGCTGAACCACTCTTTTTGTGGATATTGACATCCCCAACCCAGAGTACATTTTGTGCCTTTGCCACCCTCAGTGCTTTCTCCAAGTGTTGGTCAGCTTGGAGGAGTACTGATTCATTAGTTGGGAGAGGCTGGTACATGGTAATCAGCAGGAGGTTTCCTTTCCCATGTGTAAACTAATGCCATGAGACTTCATGGGATATAGGTCACTGTTGAGGACTCCCAGAGCAATTCCCTTCCAACTGTATCCCACTGTACCACTACTTCTGCTTTGTCTGTCCTGCTGGTGAGAGAGGAGATATCCAGGGAAGGTGATGGGTTGTCTGGGATATAGTCATACCCACAGAACCATACCTTAAATACAAGGTCAGGCTGTTGCTTCACGTGTCTGTTTATTTCTATTCACTGTTTCGTGCCAGCTGTCCCATTCTAGAAACATGTCCATATATTCGACCCAATCCACTAAGATTTGATTTTGCAAACTAGGCTGCGAGCTTTATCAACATTTTTCTGAAAATCCACGTGTTTTACATCTATTGCTTCTCTTTCATTTGTGTCCCAGTCAGTTTCTCAAACATAATTCCCATTTCATAAATCTATGTTCGTGTTGTCTATGACCATCATTTTCAGTCCCAATAATTTCTCACAAACCATTTACTTACAATGTTCTATGTTCCATATACTATTTCGTTTTCCATACCGGACTTGGTTTTCCTGGTATTGTCAGAAAGTTCTGCGAAGACAGAACTGAAGTAGTGGATTCATAGTTTTGCCATTTCCCTGTTTCCCATTCTCCATTCTCTGGTTTCAAACTGGAAAAAACCTGCACTGTTTATTCATACTTCTCATAATGATATAATTTGACAAGCTATAACAGTTCACTCTTATAAACTTTGTGAACATTATCTTCAGAAACCCAACAATTCATGTCTTAAGCTGCTCAGCTCCACATCATACACTCACAGGAGCATACTTTCTGTACCAACAGAAATACAGCATGATCTATATTAGTCCCACTTTCCAACACCAGGCCCATAGCCTGGAATGTTAAGAAACGTCCAAGTGCTCATCCAAGTACTTTTAACGGTTGAGAGGTTAGCTGTGATAACTCCCCTCTCAGGAAGTACATTCAAGACCTCAACACCCTCTGGGTGAAAAAAAAGCAATCTTTAAATCCTCTCTGAATCGCAAACCCTTCACTTTAAAAGTGTGCTCCTTTGTTCTTGACCCTCTGTCTAAAAGGAACAGCTACTGTCTATCCACCCTGTCCATGCCCCTCGTTACCTTATCCTTCTGAATCACATCCCCCTCAGCCTTCTCTGCTCCAAAGTAAACAACCCGAGCTTATCCAGCCTCTCTCCATAGCTGATATGCTCCATCCCAGGGAACATCCTGGTGAATCTCCTCTGCAACCCCCTCCAGTGCAATCACATCCTTCCTGTAATGAGGCTCCCAGAACAACATACAGTACTCCATCATGGACTAAACCAAGCCCTGTATAGCACTTATAATCTACTCCCTGATTAATAAACGCTCCACCCACGGTTTAATTCTTAACTAGTCCAGTACCCTGTTCAGTCACATTCAGGGATGTGTGGAGAAACACCCTCTGAGCTCCCTAGTGTGCTGCCAATCATTGTGTGCACCCTATGTCTGGTTCCTCCTTCCAAAGTACATCACCTCATATTTATCAGGATCACATTCCATCTGCCATTGACCTGCCCATCTGATCATTCCACTTGTACTTTCCTGTAAAATCAGAACTTTCTCCTCACTGCCAACCACCCGGTCAATCTTTGTGTCAAACATAAACTTGCTTAGCACAACTCCCACCCCTCCACCCACCCCCCCTCCAGATTCACACCTATACCATTTATTAATGCTGCAAACAATAAGGGACACAGCACTGATCCCTGTGGTACACCAGGGGACACTGGTCTCCAGTCACACAAACAGCCTTCTCCAACCATCCTCTGCCTCCTGACACTAAGACAATTTTCGTTGTAACTTTTCAAGTTATCCTCGATACCGTGAGATTTTACTTTATGTTTTTCAGTTTCCCATGTGGAACTTTGTCAAAGGCCTTGCTGCAAAAAGAAATAAGCGACCTCCTCAAACTAATTCAATCAAATTCATTAGGTGTGACTTCACTCTGATAAAGCCATGATAATTATCCCTGATCAAACCTTGCGACTCTGATTGGAGTTCGATTTTCTCCTTCCCTATATTCTCCAGTAGTTTCCCGAACAGTGATCTAATACTCGCTCGTCCATAGTACCTTGGCAAATCTCTACCACCCTTACTGTGAAGTAGAATCATACTAGCTGTTCTCAAGTCCTCTGGCACCTCCCCTGTGGTCAGATTCCAATTAAAATTTCCTCCCTTGACTCCAACAGTATCCAGACCTGCGGAATGGTCCAATTTTATACCAGACAAAGCCTCAAACCCCTGCTCGTATTTTACATCAATCTCTTCAAGAGCTTTCCAGTCCATCTTCTGGAATTCTGTACCTGCATCCTCCTTCTCCCAAGTAAAACAGCTGTGATGGTCTCATGTAACAATCTATCAATGTTCTCCGGGTTGACACACTGGTTGCCCCTTTGGTTTCTAATGGACACGAACTGTTGCTGATTATTCTGTTCTATTTGTCCGTGTAGAATACCGTGGGATTCTCCCTAATCTCGCCTGCTTGCACTTCTCCATGTCCCTCTGTTATTCAGTCCCCTCCATGTTTCTAAGTTTCTGAGTTTCACTACAATCTCCTCTCATCTTTTGAAACTCGATTTCGCAGGCTGAGTTTCCCCATCAGACAATCTTGCCATTTTATGGATTAGTCGGAAAATACCTTTTGCAGTTCCTCTGTAGTCAGTATATTCTATCTTAGATTGGGACTCCAAACGGTACACAATACTCTAAGTTTAGTCTCAGCAACACTACATGCAGCTGGTGCACGACATCTTCTTTATTGCAATTGCATACACATGAATGTAAACCTAATTTTTCGTTTCCTATTTGCATGCGTCCTTCCCAATTCCTTTCACTTTAACTTTTCTTATGATGTTAGTGGGAGAGTTCTTAAAAAAGATCCTCCTGAATATCCAACGATACATTATCCATTAGCTCCTCGTTGTCTACGTCCACAAGAATCATCTTCAAACCATTCCAAAAAATGTTTGCCACTTATGGTTTTCATTTTATTGATGCATTATCATCCTCCCCAGTTTTCCCATTGCCTTCTATATATCCAGAAACACGTTCTTTGTAATTCAGCCCAAGAGACACCCGACCGCGGATTACACGTTAACTGATCTGTAGTTCACCACTCTCCATCGTCATCCTTTCTTAAACTATTGGATAATATTTATAACTTTTGCCATATCCAGACTGGCTAAATATATTTCGGGAATTACTGGAAAATAAGATTAAACTCAATATGTCTATTGCTGCTTCCTCTGAAATTCTTGTATGAAGTCCATCTGATCTGTCAGATTTACAAATACTCAATCCAGCTTCCTTTTCAAAGATGACCTCATCACTGATAAGAATGATCTTAGATTTTACTTACACAAGTCCCATGGTCACTTGGTATTTCTGGGAGAATATCTGGACATTCTTCCATGAAGATAGACCAAAAGAAACTGTTTCTTTCCCCTGTGATTTCTCTGTTCTCTTCAATAAATTACCCTGTCCGCATACCTACTGTTCCACCTTTATCTTGTTTTTAGTTTTGTTTCATACACTGATGCGCGTTTTTTTTAGCAGTCTTTATGCTTTTCTTTTGTTTGAATTCTGTTTCTCTGTTTGATTTCCTTCTCAGTTTCTTGGTCATCCATTGCTGGGTCCTACATTTCTCCGAATCCACTGGCTTACTACAACACTTGGCATTTTTCTAAGCTGCTTCCATTGACCTAATAGGTAGTTAAAGGTGAGGCTGAAAGGGTTAGGTCGGAGAGGAGGGTGGACCAGATTGATGGGAAGGAAGATGAACACAAACGAACGTTCAAAAGGGAGAAATGTGCTGAGTTGGAATATTGGACTGGGATAAGTTGGAGTTAGGGAAAATGGGGAAACTGGTGAAATCTACAGTAATCCCCTGTGGTTGGAGGGTCCCAAGGTAGAAGAGGAACCTTTCTTTATCCATGATTCTGGTGGTTAGGGTTTGGCGATGGAGGAGGCCCAGGGCTCTCATGTCCTTTCCAGAGTGGAAAGGAGAGTTAAAGTGTTTTGCCAAAAGGTGGTGGAGTTGGTCAATGTGGCTGTTCCTGCGATGTTCTCTGAAATGATCCACGTATGTCTCGCCAATGTAGAGAAGACCACACTGAGTTTAAAGGTTGCAGTAGATGAGGTGTTCTATCTCCCTTCATCACCTATCACTTTCAACACCACCTTCATCTACCTATCGCATTCCTAGCTACCTGCCTCCTGCCACACCGCCTTCTCATGTATCCCTCAGTCCCCTTGACCCAGAAGCCTCATTCCTGATAAAGGGTTGTGCCCGAAACAACAATGCTCCTGCTCCGAGTGCTGCCTGACTGTGCTTTTCCAGCGCCACTGATCTCCAGCAGCTGCAGTGCCCACTTTCTCCTCACACCTTCAGGGCTTGCATGATTCAGATTTATGACAGTTACTTCAAATAAACCAAAAGCTACCGTGTACTCAAACGGTATAAAAGAAAACCAATGCATTGTGGTCACTGATCCCAAAATGTCCTCTACAGCAAGGTTTTCAATTAGCTTTTCTGATCATCCAACACCAATTTCTGAATAACCTGATCTCTAGCTCAGTGCTCGACAAAATGTTAATGCCAGCTATCTAACACATGCCCATGAAATCCATTTTTCCCAGCATTAGCATCCAGTTTGGTTAACACAATTTAGATATAATGTAAACAGGACATTATTACTGCAGTAGCCACAAATGTGTATATCTCATTTTCCTGTTTTATAACATGCCCTACATTTGTATTACAGCTTTCACTTTGATATATAACTCCCATCAATGTTTCCTTCTCCTTGCTGTTTTTACGTTCCACATTACAAGATTCCGTAGAATCTGAGCGACGTGGGCTTTGGGGAGATTAATGGTAGAGATCATCTCGCCACATCATTTATGTTCTTCTTAAGCATCATTGTGACATTTTCTCCAGATCTCCCGTTATGCTAGTGGAGTAGAGAAGGACAATGATCGTTCAACAATGCTCTGTATTTCCCCCAGAGAGCTGAGACAGCTCTAACCTGGGTAGGAACCTTACAGCAGGGTGGTAAAGCATTGCTGCTGCTGTACAGGATCTTAGTGAGATCACACCTGGAGTAGTGTGTACAGATTTAGTCTCTTCAATGAAGAAAGGATGTTGTTATATTGGAAGCAGCTCAGAGGTGGTTCCCTCAGCTGATTCCTGCAATGAAGGTGCTTGCTTATAACGAAAGGATGATCAGGTTAATCCAATCGCCATTGGAGTTTACAAAAATAAAGGATGATCTTATTTCAACATAGATGACAGGAAGGAGTCAACAACTGAAGAGAATAACACAGATAGTGGGGGAATCCATTCCGTTCTCCAGCCTGTTACAAAGGAACAACAGGAGGATATTCAGGCCTTCGAGCCTGTTACACCAGAATAGGACGACACTGTTCAGCCCCTGAAGCCTGATGTATATTTACAGGAGGAGGCCAATCAGCCCCTCGAATCTATAACACTGGACCCAGGGTAGGCCATGCTGCACCAGTATCCTGTTACACAGCAACAGGATCAGTCCATTCAGCCTCCTCAAGTCCGTAACATAGGAACTGGAAGTGGTCACACAGTGACTGGAGATTGTTACACTGGGATAACAGGAGGCCATTCAGACCCACCGAGTCTGTTGCAAGGGAAATGTGTTAGGATAAAAACTATCTGAGACTTTTTTCATGAGAAAGGAGGAGGTAATTCAGACACGTGTCTGTTGTATGGGAACAAGAGAAGACCAATCACTCCCTTCGTCCCATCTCTGGGATACATGAGGAGACCGTTCAGTATCTCCACCGATTATGGAGAAATATGAGAAGACCCATCAGACTCTCAAAATGTTACACAGCAACGGGAAGATTCCATAATCCCCCACCCCTCTAACGCATCAACAGGAGGTGGTCATTCTGGCCTTGGAGATGACAACATGGGAATGCCAGAAAGACTTCATCCCATCGATTTTGTACACCAGCAGGATGATGAGTCCAGTCACCCACACAAACCGCTTATGCAGCAATTGGGGCACATCTCTTAAAACCTTTTGCCAATCAAACAGGAATTCAAAGAAAACGTAAAGGTTTACAAAAGGGAAGAACTGATAATAACTGAATACATTAGGGAGTAAAATGTAACAATAAAGTATTGTAATTTAAGGCAAATTATTAGAATCCATTGTTGAGGAAATTTGCAAACATAAACCACAAACCATCGGACTCAACATGGTTTTACAAAAGATAAACCATGATTGAAGTGTTTTCTTGAGTTATTTAAAGATGTGACAAACAAGGTGGATAGTGGGAAGCCTGGAGATGGAATCTATCTGGTCTTCGTGAAGGCATCGGATATGTCGCTTCTCCAAAGAGTGAGTGGTAAGATCAGACAGCATCAGTTTAGGAATAATTTATTAGCTTGGATGGAGGCTTGGTTAACTAACAAAATGCAGTCAGATGAATTAAATGTATCATTTTATATTAGAAAATGCAATTTGTTGGGTGTCATAGATTTCAGTTCTCATGCCTCAACCATTTGGGATCGATATTATTACTCGGTTGACGGGATTGAAAATACTATAGCTACATTTTCAGATGACACCAACGTTGGTGGGAAATTACTTCGGAATGATGATGCAAGAGAATTAAAAACTCTATGAATAGGTTGGGTGAATGGGCAAACATTTGGCAATGAAAATTAAAGTGGATAAATATGGGGTTATTCAAGTTGGCCAGCCTAATAAAAAGGCAGATGATTATCTAAATGGAGAGAAACTTCAAAGTGCTGAAGTGCAGAGGGATCTGGGTGCCTGCTTGCATGTCACAGAAAACTTGCTTGCGCGTACTTCAAATACTGAGAAATGCAAGCATAACTTCATCGTTTATTTGTAAAAGGATAGAGTAGAAAGGGAGGGAGTGTTGCTGTAGCTATGCAAGGCATTAGTGAGGCTGCAACTGGAGTACAGTTTGGGTGTCCTGCAGAATGAGGTATTTCCATTGAAGGCAATTCAGAAGAGCTTCATATGAACGATTCCATATTTGAAGTGTTTGTCTTATGAAGAGAAATTGAGCAGTTCAGGCCTATACTCTCGATTTTATAAGAATGAAAGGAGAGCTCATTGAGGTCTGTAAGATGCGAAATATAATTGAAAGTGTAGATGTGGAGTGGATATTTTTTTCATCAGCCGCAATCTCCAACAAGAGACGATTGAGAGATAGCAGGGATGTGGAACAGAGGCCGCGATGACATCAGCCATGATTGTATTCCATGGCGGAGCAGATTCGAGGGGTTGGATTCCTAACTGATTCTCCACATTCATATTCAGCTTTTCCACTGTGTTACACATTAATGGGAGAGGACTGTGTGTCAAACAGGAAGCAGGCGCTCCGGATAAATCAGGCTTAATCAGTTTGACAGAACGTCACCAGTGGAGTCACACAGTGACCAGTGCTGGGCCGTCAACTATTTACAATCTATATCAATGATCAGGAGGATGGAACAGATATAGAAATACTGAGTTTGGTCATGTTGCTGTGATAAGCAAGAGATTAAATTAACAAGAGAGGGTGGAGGATCTACAGGTAGATACAGAGAAATAAAGGCAATGGAGAATAATTTGGCAGGTGCAATATAACATGATATAATCTGTCATTTCATTTACAGGAATAATGGAAGGCATTATGTTACTGAAATGGAGAGGGATTACAGGGATCAATGATACTGTGTACTGGGGGGTTCTCTCAGACCCGTTCAAACATGGGAGGTTTTGCTCCATCCCTGATCGTCAGCTCCTTCACATTCCAAGTGACCCCATTGCTCTCCGTACACATGGAATGTTTTGAAGTGTTTGGTTGGTGATGGGGATGCTGTTTTCAAACATGTATTAAGGGGTCGGCCTTTATCCAAGATACATTCATTCATTTCTACATGGAGACCCGAAGACGATGGGAATGCTGTCTGCTTGTGAATGAAGGAACTGTGGCTGCTGTCAGGACAGACGTATTCACCAACATAGTGTACTGTGCATGGACACACGGTAACATTAACAGAGAGAGAGCTCCTTCAGTTCCTCTACCTCTCCCCATTGGCATGGGTCCTCTGCAGATGCCATGTACACCATCGGGAATCCCATTATACTGGATACACCCAGCAGCTCCCTGATGAGGGTGAAACAATGTATTTACCTCATCCACCATATATATCCTCCATCACCGAATGGTTACATTGATGGCAACATACTGGGAGATGATGGCTATGTCACCCAGTCCTGTTTGGAAAGTTCCAGAACATAGAAGCTGAAAGAAACTGTGACCCGAACAGCCACTGGCAGCACCTTCCTCTCCCCTGGGGTGAAGCTGCAGGACGCGTTAAAGGAGGTGACACCGCTCTGTGACCAGCTCCTTGTTCAATCAGTGTCCCCTCACACTCTGCTCCTGGATTAAGTGTAGCTTGCGAGGCTGTTAATGGAAAACTCGGGTGGGTCCAACAGATCCCTTTCTACACATACACTAACTCTGAGTTTTCAGAGTTTCCCCACTATGTAATCTTTGCTCCATTTGTTGCTCATGTTACTGCCCCAGATGCTGTAACTACAGTCCCCAGGCTCCACCCAAAGATGGGTCAGCAAATCCTCATGTCTCCCTGAATGTCTCAGGCAGCTCACAGCACAAACCTCCAGCAAACCATCCCCAACCCCTCCACTAAATTTTCAATAAGAGGAGTCAGTCAGAAACTCCTCATCTATAAGTGTTGTGGACAGACCAGATCCCTGCAAAATATTTTAAGAAGGTCGCTTAGACCCAAACCTTTCCTTATTTTACAAATAGATGTGAAGTTTGCGTTCCAGATATGTTGTGACTGGTCAAACCACTCGACATTAAGCAAAATACAATCTATTCAAATGCTTTAGTTAAAATACAATTAAAGAAAAGAACATTTTGAAATAGCTTATATGTTTGAACACTTACACAAACAATAGATACCGTACCTTCTTGGTATACACTGCTTGGCACAAAGATATATTCAAATACAGATCCTGACATGCAGTTTTCCGATCGAAGCGATATCAACATCAACAGAGATCTCAGAGAGAAAAGCAGCTGGGGATCATGTATTGAAACTTCGAACCCTTTCCGGGATCCCCAACAGCTTCTGAATGCTGCAGCTAAAAGCAAGCCGAGAAAACCTGGTCTGGGAGAGCTGGCCGCTGCCCTTCCATTGTTACCAATGTTTTAATAAAACCTAAAGGCTTTCTCAATTATTTACTTAAACTGTTTTCAGACAGCAGTTCTGCACCTCTGTCTTTATAACCTCTCTTCAAAAAAAATCCCAAGATAAAATAACCTTTTTATCGCGATAGTATACTCACAACTCTACCTTTAATAAAATGATCCATCAATATACAAAAAGGGATTCATTTTAGACCTCCTAATCTTCCTCTATGAGTAGACTGGCGGGAATGGCGGGATTACCTTTCACTGAAAGACTGAAGTAACTGGGCTTGTATACCCTTGAGTTTAGAAGACTAAGAGGGGATTTGATTGAGACATATCAGATTATGAAAGGATTGGACACTCTGGCAGCAGGAAACATGTTTCTGCTGATGGTTGAGTGCTGAACCAGAGGACACAGCTTACAAATACGGGGTAGACCATTTAGGACAGAGATGAGGAGATACGTCTTCACCCAGAGAGTGGTGGCTGTGTGGAATGCTCTGCCCCAGAGGGCAGTGGAGGCCCAGTCTCTGGATTCATTTAAGAAAGAGTTGGATAGAGCTCTCAAAGATAGTGGAATCAAAGGTTATGGAGATAAGGCAGGAAGAGGATACTGATTAGGAATGATCAGCTATGATCATATTGAATGGTGGTGCAGGCTCGAAGGGCAGAATGGCCTACTCCTGCACCTATTGTCTATAGTCTATTGACTGCAATGCATATATATATTACATTGACTCTGAGCACACAAATTTTCACAACGAGATTCGATTTCAGTCATTTTACTCCTGCCACAGAATGCCTTTGTCTTTCTTCACTCAAGTTTCCACAACGTGTCAAAACTTAGGTTTTCTAACCCTGTCACATGTATAATTTCATATTGAATGGCGGAAATAATAAGCTCAGTCGACACAGACTGGTATTTTTCTCCCAAAACTTCTCCAAAAACTTTAAGGGGTCACGATCAGTGAAAACGATTTGTCTCAGATACGTTATTTGCAATTGAAATGCTGAAATGTTGTAACGCCAACACCAAGCTCAAGGCCTCCTTCCCCATTGTGGAATAAATCTGTTGATGTTTCTATTAGACACTCCAACCACACGTTACATAATGGAGCACTTCTCATCTCTCCAATAGTCCTTCTGAATGACATAGCTCCTCATGTCTCAGCATAAAAGAATTACATCCTTCTTTACCTCTTAATGCTGTAACCTCTTTACCTGCTACTCCTGGCCTATGCTAGTAAACCTTACTCTCACAAGGATATGTTCTAAGAAAATCTCACACATTCTTCTCAATCTCTCACAGAAACCAAACTTTGATTTCTGAACTCAATCATCATCAGCAGCCATTTTAGCTTCTAACCTTCCCATTGTTACTCTCTGCTCTTCCACATGAGTTCTCATGAATGCAGGAAGTAAATTGTTGAACTTCTCGAAAATAAGAATCTCTCTAAGGGTCATAGGTTTGCTCTGTTTTAATACCATTCCCCACCTTTCAAAATTTTTTTGATCCTTTCAAACACAACGTGCGTTTAACCAGGCATGCTATTTTTGATTCCTGAAACACTGTCTGTCAGCATCTGGCACAAGCTCATATGCACTTCAAACGGCTTTCTTTACCTCCTAATTCTCAGCAGATACCTCCTCTGATAGGGATGCAAATGCCTATCAGCTTTGTTTGAATCAACTAAATCCACATGTTCTCTGGCAACTGCATTTCTTTAGCCACTTTCTGAAATGATATTAAAAAGGCTCCCTCCATCATTCTCATCAAATTTAGATAATACCTGGATGTATTTAAACAGATCCCCATCAGACCTTTGGCTATATAGGGTTGCTCATACTCACTATCCTCCTTATCCAGCCTACAGTCTGCCTTCATCTTCACCTTCTATGTCAACTTTCCTCTCTAATTACTAAATTTCGAAGTTGAAACTCTCTGCTTTTCTTCTCTCTTTTTTCTCTCTTTCATCTTCATTTCCTTTTCTTTTATTTCTACTTTTCATCATAATTCAAACTGTTTCAATTCCTTTTCATGTTCAAGGTGCCTCATTTGAAATTGAATTCTAGCCATTTCCAAAGACTTTGATGGCGGTTCCACCAAATGTAATTGCCGAGCTATAGCTGTAATTACCTCTCATTTTCTCACAGACAAACACAACCCCAACTCCAGCTTGTCTGTCAATTTCTACAGCTTCCCTTCATTACCCCTAACTTTACTTCTTCCACACCCAGAGAACTCTTACTTACTGAAACTGTCTTTATACTCAACACACTGTTTAAACCAACCGAATTCAACATCCAGAACCAAAGACACTAACAACTACCATACGGGACTTTGAACCCAATAGCCGCCCAGTGCATACTCTCCAGTGTTTGCATGACCTTATTCTGGATTCTCTAGTTTCTTCCCACAATCCAAAAGTGTGCATGTCAGGTGAATTGGCCATGCTAAATTGTTTGTAGTTTTCAGGGATGTGTGGGTTAGGTGCCTTAGTCGAGGGAAATGTGTAATAATAGGGTAAATGAATGGGTCTGGGTAGGTTACTCCTTGTACGGTCGGTGTGGACTTGTTGGGTCAAATGGCCTTTTTGCAGACTGTAGGGATTGTAATTCTAAACCCAATTTGGTATTATCGATTTTGAACCAGACAAGAGACCCCAGTTTGTTATAGACCAACCAGACTGACTCAAACTAGTTTAAGAGGGTAGCTTGGATGCCAACCTATTCTTATTTTGAAGTTAGATGTGAAGTGGGTGTTCCAGATGCGATGGTACTCGTCAAACCACTCACCATAAAGCAAAACACAATGTATTTAAACACGCTAATCAAAATCCATTCACAATGAAGAGGAATTCAGACTAACATAACGATTGGAAACCTTAACAGAATAATGGATACAGTACCTTCTACAAATGAACTGTTCCAATATACTACAATCACCTAAACACACCCCTTGGCAAAAAGGAACATTCAAACATGCATTCTTGCATGCAGTTTTCCAATCCAGGAGGAAAGAGCATCATCAAGTGAGCTTCCAGAGAGAATAGCAGCTAGGGATAATTTACTAAAACTTACACCCGTTCTGGGACCGCAAGCACCTGGTGATTGTTATTGCTACAATGAAAAGAAACCTAGAAAGCCTGGTCTATGCGAGCTGGTCATGGTTACTACTATTTATTAAAAACTTTAAAACCCCCGTAAGTTATTTACTTGAGCCGTTTTCAGTAGGAAGTTTGGCATTTAAGAGCTCTTACTAAAAATAAGGAGAAAATAACCTTTTATTATAAAAGTGACAGCATTGTCAGGCAATTTAGATGCCTGGTCCTTTACTCAGTGGTCTTCCTCGTGTTACTGATCGCAAGGTCACCTAAGAGGGACAGCCACAGGTACACACCACGTTACAAGGATGTGCCTCATAACATCTCTAACACCCCTGTCCATGAACCATCACATGGGACATACCTGGAAGTGAACAACAGCCTGACACACGCCATTTCATTATTTCGGAGCTACACAATGCCAGCACTCGATACATTAGGGAGACAAACCCAAGGCCAGGGAAAGATACAAAGGGGCAGAGAGATTCACATTAAAGACAGAAACAGACAGTTAATTAACTGAAAAGATGTTGTGGAAATATGGGGAAAAAGACAGGGCAGTGGGACTAACTGCAGAAGTGAGATCTTCGTGAGTAAAATTACAAGAATGAGAACATTGAATAAAGGCATTGTCAGATCAGCTGAAATGGTTTGTTACATCAAATTCTGAATCTGCTTCACCGAACACCACAAACATACATAAACTGGGACAAGATGACAGCCCAGCATGGAGAGCTGTGCACACCATGCTAGTGTGTTGCTCAGTGAACTGCACGATCTGGAGAGTATTGAAAACTATACTAACATATGCTAACTATGCTCGAATCAGATAACTGCCGATAATGGGAAGGTTTGCTCTCTCTCTGTGTTCATCAGAGACTGAGACAGTGTGCGCGATTGGCGTGGTTGAATGCGAAACTCATTGTTTGAGAAGGAACGCACATGGAGAAAACAATTTTAAATAAGAACAGCTGGCAGGCTTTTTGTTTATCAATAGAGAGAACGAGGGAAGTTTCATGGACAGATGAGGTAAAGTATTTGAGAATGTTAAAATAAAGGCATTGCCAGACAAAACAGCAATATACATCCACGTGCACATGAATGACAGATGGATGGGAGTTTGGTGTGAGTTCGAATCAGATTTGCTTCGGCAGGTTTGAAGCCGGGAGCATCAGCAGCAGATTATTGGCTTCATTAAGCCTGTACTTCATAGGTCAAGGTTCAAACTGCAGATGCAATAAACCAGTGAGATATATTCTGGAGTAGTGAGTATTTCAAGTTAGAAATGTCAGAGAATGGTGTCAAGAATCAGCTCATTGTCAAAGGGATCTCCCACAGTTGTGACTTGTCTGCTTCAGCTGCGGATATTGGCCAGGGATGGGATGGAAACAGTGGAAGGAAGTGGAGTTTGTAACCAGAGCAGTAGACGGTGACCTCCCTGCTCTTAACAGCAAAGGCAATGATACGATGCATTATGATTCTCCCCTGAAACTGAATAGTTCAACATAGAGACCCGTGAGTAACACTGCCAGAGCAGAGAGCGAGACAGTAATTGAACACCTTCTTTGATGCAGTTAGCAGTGGTCAGTAGAGTGAATATCTAGATTGAGAGATTGGATTGGATTGGAACAATAACAGTGGCAGGAAGTGTAGACGATATGAAATAACTATAATACAGTCATAACTGGTTTATAAGAAACAAAATCTGGATAGTGACACTCACCAGGAACACCAACGATAGCCAGGAAGGGATAATAAAAGTATTGAATAATGAGAAGAGCGTGAAAGATCCGCAATGATAATGACATCCAATCAAATGCAGAAAGATACCAAACATAATCGGCTAAGCTCCTGTCTATTGTTGGAATATTCCTGTCTAATGTTCTCAGATTCTGATCCATTGTTGGAATATTTCAGTCTAATGTTCTCAAATTCTGATCTATTGTTGGAACATTCCAGTCTCATGTTCTCAGGTTCTGATATCTCCTCCCCCTCTCTCTGGATCTGCTGATCCCTGTCAGTGCTGTCGGTGATGCTCTGCTCATGTTATGGAGTAACACATTGAACGGAGCCCATTTATCATTAAAAGATTGAAACCCTCCACTGGGATAATTAGAATCCATGGAGATTGGCATTAATCGCAGTCACTGAACAAATAGGCTCAGTTAACGTGTTCAATAAATCACTTTTCATATACTGGATGCAATGGATGAGGGTTGCTGAGGGATGGACCATAAATCTTTCAATATTTTATATCTTTTTTTCCTTGTATATGAGAGAATTAACAGAACACTGCAGGAGTCTATGTATGTTCCATTCTGTTCATGAAAGGAGGCAGTTATAAAATAACAGATCAGCTGCATAAAAAGGGGCGGGGGGGGTTGGTGGGCAAGTTTCTAGATACCTGAACACAAAGTACGGTGCTTATTGACCAGTGTGCGGCCAATCCTGGTTTTAATGTCCTGTTATCAAATCCTTTCATAACCTTGAGATAGATCATTGAGACTGCTGCTCAGGAACAGGCCGAAGAAATTCTCTCCCAATGGGCCTCTTACAGATGGAGAAGAGAAGACCAATCAGCCCATATTAGCCTGTTGCTACTTGAAAAGGTGGAAAGCTGGTATATTGGCACATTTTGTCAACAGAATCATTCAGAACAAAGAGATGTGTTGCTGCAGCTGCATAAAGTGTAACTGAGAGGGCACCTGCAGTACATTGTGTTGTCTGTGTTTCTGTATCTGAGAAAGGATGGACCTCCATCAGATACAGTCTAATGGCTGCTCGTAATCCACGGGTTGTTGTGTCTCGGATCTGTTACACAGGGACAGGAGGAGGCCGTGCAGACTCTCGAGTGTGTTTAGAAGAACTGGAGGAGGCCATTAAGCCTCTTGAGTCTATTACAGAGGGACAGAAGGAGCCAAGTCAGACTTTCGAAATCGTTATAGAGGGGCAGGAAGTGTTGATTTAACTTTCAAGTCTGTTACGCATAAATATTGGTTTTAAATTAGTTGTGGAATAGGAAATACCTGATGTCAACATTAAAGTTCTAACTTTGAATGAGGCCAATTTTGAAAGTGTTAGGCGAGCCCTGTGAAAGGCTGATTGGAATACCCTATTCACAGGTAAAGGGATGGTTGGGAAATGCAAGGCCATCAAAATGTGGTTTCAGAGAGGCCAGAGCCAACGTGTTCCTATTAGTGAGATGGGCAAGGGTGGTGAGTGCAGGGAGTGCAGGATGGTTAGATATATTGATGCTCTGGTCAAGGTAAGGAAGGAGGCATATGTCCGGTAAACAGAGCTGAGATTAAGTGAATCCCGAGAGGAGTATAAGGGCAATAAGTGTATAGTCAATGGGGAATTCGGGCCAGAAAAATGTGGACATGAGATGTCTTTAGAAATAGGGTTAACGAGGCATTGAAGAAATTCTACAAATCCTTTAATGGTAAAAGATTAACTAGGGAGAGAACAGGGCTCCTTAAAGATCAGTAAGACTACCTATGTGTGGAACCACCCGAGATTGGAGGGATATGAAACAAAAATTTCTCCTCAGTATTTAATGAGGAGGAGGTTACAAGATCGAGAGAATGAATAAATATACAGTGAAACATTGAAAGATGTCTATATTACAAGGAGGTGTTTGACATTTTAAACCACATAAAGGTGAACTAATCCCTGGGACCTGATCAGTTGTATCCCAAATGTTTGTGAGAAGCTAGGAAAGAAATTGGTCAGCATTTTGCTGACATATTTGTATCATTGATTTCCACAGGTGAGGTGTCAAAAGACTGGAGGGCAGCTAACATAGAGCCATTATTTAAAAAGTAAGGTGAAAAAAAGGTAACCATTGATCGCTGAGCCTGACGTCAATGGTGACTAAATTGTTGGAGGGGATTTTGTTGGAAAGGATGTAAATGCATTTGAAAAGACAAGGACTGAAGAGGGCTTTGTACCTTGGAGATCACGTCTCACTGACTCGGTGTAATCTTTTGACGAAGTGATGAAGATGATTGATGAAGACAGGACAGTGGATGGTGTCTTTATGGAATTCAGTAAGATTACCAAAATGTTCTCCATGGTAGACTGGTTAGCAAGGTTAGACTTCCTCGGATCCAGGGAGAACTCGCCATTTAGATCCGAAATTTTCTTGAATATTGGAGACAGGCCGTGACAGTGGACATTTGTTCATTAAACTTGGAGACCTGTGACCAGTGGCATGCCGCAAAGATCAATAGTGGGTCCACTGCCTTTTGTCACTGATACAAATCATTTACATTTGAGTATATGAAGTATGGTCAGTAAGTTTGTAGATAATTCCAAATTTGGTGGTGTTGTCGACAGTGAAGAATGATCTCTCAGACTATAATGGGACCTTTTTAGGTGAGCCGAGGAGTGGCAGAGAGAGTATATTTTAGTTACATATGAGGTGTTGCATTTTGGCAAGACAAATCAAGGTAAGAATTACAGGTAGTGCCCTGTCGAAAGCTGCCAGTGAAGGAGAACTCCATTGAAAGTATCGAATCCCTACAGTGAGGAAACAGGCGTTTCGGCCCATCGAGGCCACACTGAACCTCTAAACAGTATCCCACTGGACAAACACCTGCCCTATCCCTCTGAGCCTGCATTTCCCATGGCTAATCCACCTACCCTACACATCCCTGGGTACGGTGAGCAATTTAGCATGGACAATCCACCCTTATCTGTATATCTTTATACAGTTGGAGTAAAAAATAGCACCCGGAGGAAACTCACACAGACACGGGGAGAATGTACAAACTCCACACAGCGAGCCATTCAAGGATGGAATTAAACCCAGGTCGCTGCCCTGTGAGGCAGCAAAGCTAGACTAGTGGTGTAGGTTTTCCATTCCTTGAAAGTGCCGTCACAGGTAGACAGCGCAGTGATGAAGGCATTTGGTGATCTTCCCTTTATTGGTGCGTGCTTTGAGTCGAAGCATTTGCATGACATGTTAAATCTGTACAGGACATTCGTTTGGCCACTTTTGTAATATTGCCTTTAATTCTGGTCTCTCTACTGTTGGAAAGATGTTGTCAAACTTGAAAGGGTGCAGAAGAGATTTAAAAGAATGTTGGAGGTGTTGGAGGGTCAGAGTTACAGGGAGAGTCTGAATAGGCTGGGGCTATTTTCAAGTGTTGAGGCTGGGGGGAATCCTTAAAGGGGTTTATAAAATCATGAGGGGCATAGATAAGGTCAGTCAATGTCTTCCCAGGATAGACGTGTCCAAAATTAGAAGACAAAGGTTTAAGGTGAGAGGAGAATGATTTAAATAGGGACATGAGGGAGAACATTTTCACACAGAGACCGCTGTGTGTATGGATTGAACAGACAAAAGGGGTGGTGGGGGCAGGGACACCATTTAAAAGGCATTTGGATTGATACATGCATGGGAAGGGTTTAGAGGGAGATGGGCCAATCGCTGGCAAGGGGAACGAGATTAATTTAGGATATTTGGCGGTATGGATGACCAGACCGAACGATCTTTTTTCCGTGCTGTACATCTCCTAGAGGCTATTGACTCTTCAGTGTATAACACGGGAACAGGAGGAGGCTATTCAGCATCTGAATTTTGCCAATCGGCTTGTTTGCTCAATCACAGAGAGTCAAATACAAAAATACATCATTCAGATTTTGATGGTGCTTTACAGAAACGGGGAAAGGCCTTTAGTCACGGAAAAGCTGGAAAGAATGGGAAGAGGCCATTCAGTCTCTCACCTCCATTCCACAGGAGCAACAGGTGAGCACAGAGCTATTGGAGCCTGTTACTCAGGAGCAGGAGGAGGACATCTACTTTCACAAACTTGGGATCAGGAGGGAGTCATTCAACTGCTTGAAACTGGGGCACAGGGACAGGAGACAGTCACTCAACTGTTCGAGGCTGGGACACAGGAACAGGAGCCAGTCACTCAACTGCTCAAAACTGGGGCACAGGGAAATCTGGAGGATAGTGAGGCTCAAGGATCCTATTACGCAGGGACAGGAGGAGGTGACTCACTCCCCGCCAGTATGGGACACTGGGAGAGAAGGGGAGTATGCTTGGAACAAACAGAAATATATGATAAGTTGCATCAGTGGTCCATTCAATTCTGCCCCACCATTCACTAAGACCACGGCTGATCTGATGGTGATTCCCTCATTCCATTTTACAGAGCTTCCCCTCTCTGCAGCCTGTGCTCCATTGTTGGTCATGTTGCAGACCCAGATGCTGTAACAACAGTTACCATGACTCATCCAGAGGGTCGGGTCTAACTGGATGAGTCAGGATTTGAAGAGTCCAATCACAATAATTAAAACAAAAATAAAAGCATAGCCAGATATTTAGTTCTCTCACATTCGCAATCTAACTCACATATTCAGGATGGAGCACTGTGTAGATCCGGCTAGTGTCTGCTGAATGCAACCCAGCTATGTGCAGAGTGAAACTCTGTGCAGCCCACACCAATGCTGGATCTATAATCCTGGGCTAAATGTCCAGCGTGGGGGGCTGTGCAGTCCGCACTGGTTCATTCATATATAAGCCCAGGCTGTTGCATTGTTCGATAACACTGTGTTAGATCGCAGCTCAGTGTGGGGAAACTTGCAACCAATGTTGGAACTGACAGGATGTGCAGCTCCCATCCATTTACAGCTCCATATCTCCACTGTGCCTTGACAAAGGATGCTGAGAATGTGGAAGTCACTGCGAGGAAGAGATGTAAATGGAAACATTTTAAATACCAATAGTTCTGATTAAGGCGCTTATCACTCTAGTATTTAAAGATGAAATAACTGAGATAATATCCAATGAGATTTTGTAAATGATGCAAACAATAAGAGGGGTTGGTGACGTTATAGTGGTTGCACTATAAGCCTTCAAATAATCAATGGGAATTAGAGGAACAAATATGCAGGAAGATTGGCGAGACTTGCAGGAGCAATAGGGTTGTCATAATAGGTGATTTTAATGATCCTAACATAGACTGGGACTTCCAGAGGGTTAAGAACTTAGGTGGAACGTAATTTGTTAAGTGTGTTCAGGAAAGCTTCCACAAGCAGCATGTACAGGGTTCTACTCGGGAAGGGACAAACTCGACCTACTGTTGGGAAACAGAGCAGGATAGGTGACGGAGATAAAGTGGGGGAGCATTTTGGGAAAAGTGACCAGAGATGTATTAATGTTAAAATAGGTATGGTAGGGAAAAGAAAATGGCCCACAGATTCAAGTTCTAAATTGGGGCAAGGCGAATTTTGTTGACATTAGACAGGGGATTTCAGGGCTTGATTGGAGTAGTGTGTTTCCAGAAAAAAGGATCCCGGGAAAGTGGGAGGGCTTCAAAAGTGAGGTGGCTCGAGTTCAAGGTCTGCATGTTCCTGTGAGGGTGAAGGGAAAGTGAGGCTGGAAGAGAGAACCCTGGATAACAAGAGATATTGCGGCTCTGAGCAGACAAAAAGGAGGGGTCGCTCAGGTACAGGCAGCTGGTTCCAAGGGAATCTCTGGAGGTACACAGTGGTTACAGGAGTTTACTGAAGAAGGAAATCAGCAGGGCTAAAATGGGGTATGAGATAGCCTTGGATGAGCAGATTCAGATGAATCCAGATTCAGTATAGTAAATACAAAGAACAACTAGAGAGAGATAGGATGCCTTAAAATCCAAAATGGGCATGCATGTGTAAAACCTCAAGAGATGGGTGAGGTCCTCAATTTCCCCTCTGTGTTTATCATGAAGAAAGACATGAAGACCTGTGACCTTTGGGAGGTTAGTTGCGATATCTTGGTACAGTCAATATCACAGTAGAGGTGTTGTTGGACATATTAGAATGCATAAAGTCAGATAAATCTCTTGGTCCTGATCAGATATATCTAAGAGCACTGCACAAGGCGAGAGAAGGTAGTTCAGGTGCAAGGTCCCGGAAGACTGGGCAGTAGCAAATGTAGTGCCCTTATTCAGAAGGGCTGCAAAGAAAAGCCTGGGAAATATAGACCAGTAACCTTCACATCTGTATTCGGTAAACCGCTTGAGAAGGTTTGGAGATATAAGATATGGATGTATTTGGGAAGACAGAGTTTAACTTGGAGCAGTCAGCATAGCTTTGTGCATGGCAGATAATGCCTGACAAAGTTTGATAGAGATTTTTGAGGAAGTGACCTGGAAGGTTGATGAGGAAAGATGGTGGACATAGTCTATATGGATTTCAGTAAGGCCTTTGATAAGGTTCCACATGGTAGGCCGCTCTAGAAGGTTAGATCGCATGGACTCCAATGTAAACCGGCAAATTGGCGACACTATTGGCTTAATGTTCTGAAACAAATGGCTTTGGTGGAGGTATGCTTGTCAGACTGGAGGCCTGTAACTAGTGGAGTGCCTTAGTGGTCGGTCCTGGGCCCATTGCTGTTTGTTATCTACATCAATGATTTGGACCAGAGTGCACAACGCAACGTTAGTAGGTTTGCAGATGACACTAAATTAGGAGACATCATTTACAGTGAGGAACGTTATCAGAAATTGCAGCAGTACCTTGATCAGCTGGGGAAGTGTACTGAGAAATAGCAAATGGAGTTTAATTTAGATAAGTGTGACGTCTTGCATTTTGGAAAGTCAAATCCAGGTAGGAGTTTAATGACGAATGATAGTGCCTTAAGGAGTGTAGTGAAATAAAAGGTCGTTGGAGATCAGGTGCACGGTTGTCTGAAATTTGAGTCACAGATACACAGGACAGTGAAGAAGGCTATTGCCACATTGGCCTTCATCAACGCATTGAGTATAGAAGTTGGGACGTTATGCTGCAATTGTACAGGATGTTGGTAAGGCTGCAGTTGGAGTATTGTGTTCAGTTTTGTTCATCTTGCTCTAGAAAGGATATTATTGAACTAGAAAGTATGCAGAACAAATTTCCAGTGATGTTTCCTGGGCTATAAGCTCTAAGTTATTGGCAGAGGTTGGAGAGGTTAGAACTTATTGCTTTACAGCTTAGGAAACTGAGGGGGTTCTTATAGAAGTGTAGCCCTTATAAAATCATGAGAGGCATGCATGGGGTGAATACTTCAAACTTCTTTCTCAAGTTTGGTGAATCGATGACTAGAGGACATCCATTAATGTTTGGAAAGGATAAAAAATATAAAAAGGAACCTGAGGGGCAACATTTTTACACAGAGTGTAGTACACATATGGACTGAGCTGTCAGTGGGAGTGATTGAGGTGGGTACAATAACAACATTGAAAAGGCATTTGGACAAATACACAGATAGGAAAGGATTAGAGGGATACAGAACAAGGGCAGGGAAATAGGGTGGGTCTGGAAGGACATTTTGGTTGCCATGGACCAGCTGGGCCAAATGACCAGTCATACTGGCAGTCTCGTGCAACATGACTGTAAATGAGTGTGTTTTGGGGTGGAGATAGGATGGGGGGGGGTGGGGGGGAGACTGAGATAAAATATCATGGAAGGATATGTTCACAGGTTTCAGAATGAAGACATTTTGATAGCATCATGCAACACGGGTCTGTATTTCGAAGAATTATGGGTGAAAGGGATATTGCTGTGAGTTCAGGATGAGCAGTTGTTCTGCAGCTTTGTAACTGGGAGTGAGGACAGAGGAGTCTTCACCTCACTGGGCTGAATCTGACAAAAAACCGTCGCAGTGACATTTAAATTAGGTGTGACAGAGGGGTTGTCTGCACGAGGCCGAGCTAGTTTCCTGGTGCTATCTTACCAAACTCATCTCATTAACTAGACACCCCACTCCATAGTGTCCCTCTCATACAATGCCAGCCCGATTCTGCCACCCATCATGACTGGAGGTACTCACAATCGCCTGGATGCCCCTGGATATTCTGTGATCCCTGACACTGGTGCCATCTTGAAAAGGCCGATGGGCACACGGCTGCGCTTTCTCAGTTTGGAGCTGCCCTGCACATTTTCCCCAAACATGGCAGCGAAGGGGAAATTACACCACGGTTTGTCGACAGTAACATGGATGTCCTGGTGGATGGGCAAGTACAAAAGGGGACCATTCTCTTCCCAGAGGGGGCCACACTACCAGACCCACCGAGCATGGTCTGCTGTCACCACCCAGCTCAGTGCAGTATCTACGGTCTGAAGAAATGTCCAGCAATACAGGACAAGCATCAATAACCTTCCCCACTCTGGAGGGTTAAGGGTCACCGTGTTCTCTCTGCTCCCTCACACTCACTGTATGTCTGTTGTAGCACCGACCCCTGAACAAGGCTCATGCTCCACCACTCTCAATACTGCATACAGCACCTTCCCTCTCTTTCTCTCTTGCCTTTCTAATGCCACCCACATAGTTATAGAATATTCCTGGGAATGCCAATTATGGAATTTTCCAGGTATTGTTCCAACTTATTCCCAGTTTCAGGAAAACGGCTGTGCCCCAGTGTGTAACACGTAAGAGGATGGAGTAGAGATGTACGTTTTTCAAATCACACACAATTAAAATCCATCATGAGGCCATTCATGACTTCAAATATGCTCCAACATTCAATACGTTTGGGGGTGATGTGATGGTTTTCTCAGCTCCATGTTACAGGAACTTCCAGTCATTCAACCCCCAGGTTCCTGTTACCGAGCAGACGATTCTCAGACACTTCATACCCCGGGATTCTTCTAGCATGTGTTCAGAAGGCATTTCTCATGGGGATGGACTCTCCTTTCAATATATTTCATCTGATTTATAAATTCATCCAACAGTCAGCAAGCTTTCCACAGACCAATCAAAAACATGGACTTATTTTATGGTTATCGATATCCAATCACAATTAGTCATTCTGGTTATTTCACTTGTCTCACCTTATTGTATTCAGCCAAAGACATCTTCCAAACACTTGTCTCATTATAAAATACAATTTCTCGCAGAGAACATTTTTGTATCAAATACACCTTTTTCCTTGTCATTAAAATTTCTCTTGCCCTTTTTCTGCGGCTGATTCTGTGTGTAGCAGTTACACAGTCTCCCACTCAGTTGGTTGGATGATTGGTTTGTGATGCAGAGGGAGGCCACCAGCGCAGGGTCAATTCCTCAGAGGTTATCATGAAGGGGATCCTCTCTCAACCTTACCCTATCACCCGTGTGTTGACCTTCAACGTAAACCACCACGAGTGGTCTCTCTAATGAGAGTTATTTGGGACTCTAATCTATTCATATTAGCATTTGAATTTTTAGCAATTTTTTTATTGGAAAAGATATTTTATTATTATATTAAACCAATAACAAAACAACTCAAATAACTGAACAAAATTACACCCATGTGCATGTATATACAAAATAAGTTAAAGTCTCTAAACGGACAGAAGAAAAACAAAAATAAACAATAAATAATAAAGAAATAATAACAAAGTGATAGCTCTCGTTCTTTGAGAGCATCAACTGATACACATTCATACGTTCATAGTTCCTAAGATGTGATTCATTAGACAAAATCGTCATGGCTATATAATAGTCCTTTTTAGAGTGGCAAATAAGCCTCCATCGCGGTAATCCAGAAAGGGTTGCCATATCTTACATAAATCTCTGCTTTTCGGTGCATCATACTAATGAGAACGTCCAAAGGGATATTCTCCATGACGAGCTTACAACGACCCAATAGACCCAATAGGGTTTTAAGACATCCAAAACAACAGAATATTCTTCCTAGTACATGAAGTATGGGGGAAATACTAAACGAGTATTGTGCATCAGTATTTACTGTGGAAAATGATATGGAAGATATAAATTGTAGTGAAATAAATGGTGACACCTTGCAAAATGTCGATTTTGCAGACGAGGAAGTGCTGGATGTCTTGAAGCGGGTAAATGTGGATAAATCCCCAGGACCTGATCAGGTGACCCCAGAACTCTGTGGGAAGCTAGAGAAGTGATTGCTGGGCGTCTTGCTGAGGTATTTGTACTATGGATAATCACAGGTGAGGTGCCAGAAGACTGGAGGTTGGCTAACGCTGTGCTATTGTATAAGAAGGCTGTTAAGTACAAGCCAGGGAACTATAGAGCCGTGAGCCTGACGTTGGTGATGGGCAAGTTGTTGGAGGGAATCGTGAGGGCCAGGATGTGCTTGTATTTGGAAAGGCAAGGACTGATTAGGGATAGTCAACATGGCTTTGTGCGTGAGAAATCATGTCTCACAAACTTGATTTAGATTCTTGAGGAAGTAACAAAGAGGATTGAGGAGGGAAGAGGGGTAGATGTGATCTATATGGACTTCAGTAAGGGTTTTGATGAGGTTCCCCATGGGAGACTGAATGGCATGGTTAGATCTCATGGAATACAAGTAGAACTAGCCATTTGGATACAGGACTGGCTTAAAGGTAGAAAACATAGGGTGGTGGTGAAGGGTTGTTTTTCAGACTGGAGGCCTGTGACAAGTTCAGTGCCACAAGGATCGGTGCAGGATTCACTATATTTTGTCATTGACATAAATGATTTGGATGCAAGCATAAGAGGTACAATTAGTAAGTTTGTAGATGACACCAAAATTGGAGGTGTAGTGGAGAGTGGAGAGGGTCACCTCAGATTGACCAAATGGCTAATGGGCTGAGAAGTGGCAGATGAAGTTTGATTCAGATAAATGCGAGGTGCTGCATTTTGGGAAAGAAATCTTAGCAGGACTTTTACACTTAATGGTAAGGTTGCAGGGAGTGTTGCTGAACAAAGAGACCTTGGAGTGCAGGTTCAAAGCTCCTTGAAAGTGGAGTTGCAGGTAGATAGGATAGTGAAGAAGGCGTTTCCTTTATTGGTCAGAGTTTAGAGTACAGGAGTTGTAAGATCATGTTGCGTCTGTACAGGACAGTTCGGCTAGTGTTGGAATAGGGCGTGCAATTCTGGTCTCCTTCCTATCGGAACGATGTTGTGAAACTTGAAATGGTTCAGAAAAGATTTCAAGGATGTTGCCAGCGTTGGAGGATTTGAGCTATAGAGAGAGGCTGAACAGACTGGGGCTGTTTTTCCTGGAGCGTCGGAGGCTGAGGGGTGACATTATAGAGTTTTACAAAGTTATGAGGGGCATGGATAGGGTCAATAGGTAAAGTCTTTTCCCAGGGATCGGGGAGTCAGAACGAGAGGCTATAAGTTTAGGGTGCGAGGGGAAAGATATAATAGAGAACTTCAGGGCAACTATTTCATACAGAGAATGGTACATGTATGGAATGAACTGCCAGGTGATGTCGGGGAGGCTGATGCAAGTGTAACATTTTAGAGGCATTTGGATGGGTAAATGAATAAGGAGAGTTTGGAGGGATATGGGCCGGGTGCTGGCAGGTGGGTTTAGATTGGTTTGGGATATCTGGCCAGCATGGTCGCGTTGGATCAAAGGGTCTGTTTCCATGCTGTACATCTCTATGATTCTATGACTTATATTAATCTCTGTTTTTTTGTTGCACCATGCTGGTGTGAAAGTCCAAAGGGATATTTTCCATGATGAGTTTACAACGTCCCAACAGATCCGGGGAGTTTTCAGACATACAGCACAACATAATATTTTCCCTAGCCCAGAAAGCCATGATATTTTTTTTTCCCATGTGCATCTGTGTCAGAACTCTGGGCAGGCCCAGGAAAAGAGAAACCAGGTTCACCTCCAATTCGGTCCCCAAGACCCACTCTAGCACAACTAACGCAGTGCTCCATTATATATGAACCCTGCAGCAGGACCACATGCAATGAGTAAGAGTGTCTGTAGTCATTCTGCATTTAGGACACGCTGAAGATAATCCCACTTTGAATTTTGAGGGAAAATCTGGGGTCAGATAGACCATGTGAAAAATTTGCAACTGCATGGAATGGGTCCTATTTCAGATCAAAATACTTAGAGCATTTTCACAAATATCCTCCCATGTCTCCGAAGAGATCTAAACCCCCAACTCTCTCGAACAGACGTTACGAAGCTGCACAGTCTTGTCTGAGCGGACACTATCCAACTAATGTTAAAGGGTACGAACAGAGAGCGTATTCTTAGCAGTAAGAACCCACTTCTCTATATCGGATCTATAAGTGTCTGTTCAAAGTAATTTTTTTATCAAATCTCTAATTTGGAAAAAAAAACAGAAGGAGTCTCTACTAGGTAGACCATACTTACGAATTATTTGACCAAATGATATAATTGTTTCTCTCTCAAGTAAGACATGGTGGCTCAATGGTTTGCACTGCTGACTCACCTGCTGTGCGGAGTTAGTATATTCTCAACTGTGTCTGCGTAGGTTTCCTCCCACAGTCACGCAGATGTGCAGGTTAGATGAATTGGTCATTGCTAAATCGCTCATAGTGTTCCAGGATCTGTAAGTTGGGGCATTAACCAGGGTAAATATCGCATGGTAGGGGAATGGGTCTGAGTGGGTCACTCTTCAGAGGGTCGAAGTGGACTTGCTGGGCCCAAGGACCTGATTCCACACTGCAGGGCTTCTACTAATTCTAAATCACCCAAACAAGGTATCCCCCTCGCTGCCCACAGTTTACACCTGGAATCCATTATCCCTGTATGACAACCTGGTATACCAATTATAGGGATTAATTAACATGGATTTGGCTGTATTGCGCTCAATCTAAAGGATTGTCATTCATGCTTTAACAGTATCGATCATCATTAGTTTCTGACAATACTCCATAAACGTTGTCAATTTATCTCAGAACGACAGAGTAAAAGGGTTCACTTTGTCTGAGAGGGCTCAATGTCTAGCCATATTGACGCCAAGACCACAGCGGTCCACGCACTCAAATACGTTGAAAAAAACTTAATTGATTGCTATTAATCGGGGAGATCTACTCCCCACAATCTTTGGGGCAGTTGCAATTTTGTTAGCTTGATAAAGAATCGCTTATGGTGCCAAATAAAAGAGTTAAACCAGCCATTTTTTTTCAAAACAAAAACTTTGATTAGATTCCTTACAGTGTGGAAACAGGCCCTTCGGCCCAACAAGTCCACACCGACCCGCCGAAGCACTAACCACCCACACCCATTCCCCTACATTTACCCCTTCACCTAACACTATGGGCAATTTAGCGTGGCCAATTCACCTAACCTGCACATTTTTCCACTGGTAAGGAAACCGGAGCACCCACAGAAAGCCCACGCAGACACGGGGAGAATGTGCAAACTCCACGCAGCCAGTCGCCTGAGGTGGGAAGTGAACCGGGTCACTGGCAGTATGAGGCAGGAGTGCTAACCACTGTGCCACAGTGCAGCCCACATGCCTCATTTGTCTGGGAAACATAAAAAAAAGCATTCACACTGGGTGTAGGAAATGAGGAAGAACATTCATTTTAATAACAGCCATCCGACCTAGCCAGGATTTTGGAAATGCCTCCCATCTTTGAAGGTCTTGTTTAATTTTGTCCAACAAATGGACATAGTTCACGTTAAATAAATGATCAAAGAGAGATGTAATGAATATACTGAAATAGGGAAACCACCCCAGTGACCATTTAAAAGGAAACCAGGATTTAGCCTCAGTATCAGGTATTTCCCTAAGACCTCCCATAGGCATGGCCTCCAACTTTGTAAAATTAATTTATTGCCCGGAAAGGCAACAAGCGAGTTAATGCATTGCATCACATGACCTACCAAAATTGCGGGATTTGACAAAAAACATAAGACCCTCATCTGCATACAATGTAATCTTTCGTGACTTCTATCCCACCTCTGTGGCAGATATGTTGACATCCTACGGATGGCCTCTGCCAGTGGCTCAATCCAAAACGTGAAGAACAATGGTGAAAGGTGTCAATCTTGTCGGCTGCCTGGAGAAATATGAATATTACTGGTGGCCACACCATTAGTGAGAACTGTAGCCAGAGGATCACGGTAAAGGACCCTCACCCACTTGATAAAAAATTTTTGGAGACCAAACCGTTCTAATGTACAGAAAAGATCCGGCCACTGAACCCAATCAAATGCCTTCTCTCCTCTAAAGAGATCAATAATCCCTGGACAGATTGATGTTGACCCTCTTGGATCATATTGAGTAACCACTTAACATTGTAGGAAAATCTGCCGCCCTTTATAAAGCCTGTTTAGTCCTCTTTGGTAATGGAAGGCAGCAAAGTTTCCAGCCTTAATGCACGGGTTTCTGACTGGATTTTGAAACCAACATTTCAAAGTGAGATTGGTGTGTAAGAAGCACAATCCTCCGGGGTCTTCATTTCTTCAGCATCAGAGAGATATGACCCTATCTTAAGGATGTGGGAGGGGTTCGTGACTGTATGAGTGACAGAACATGTTAAACATCAGCCCTGAAAATAGGTTTATAAATTTATTTATAAAATTCACTCGGAAATCCGTCAGGAACGTGCACCTTTACATTCTGAAGTTGCTTCACACCCTCCTGCGCTGACAATGGTGCATTAAGCCACAACACCTATTCAGGAGTTGCTCCTGGAAGACCCAGGTTCTTGAAAAATGATTCCATCTTAATCCATCTATTCTCAAAATGTTCAGGCTGAAATAATTTGGTGAAAAATCTCGGACAGGAGGCATTAATCTTTTTGGAATTGAAGGTAAGGATCCCAGTACCTTCCCTAATTGAGGTAATGGCTTAAGAGGGGCGTTCGTTTTCCTGGCAAGATAGAATAAATACCTGCCTGGCTTATCACCATGTTCAAACAGCCTTTGTTTTGCAAAAGTAAGTACCTTCCTGGCTGTCTGTGTGAGCATGGAATTCACTGTAGACTGAAGCATTGTGAGGGTCTATCACAGTATGCCCTCTTGGCTGGCCTCAGCTCTGCCTCAAACCAGCGTTCCTGCTCCCCCTTCTGCGACATCCTCAGGATTAATTATTCCCTCGGCAGAAGCCTTAGCAATTTCCCATCGAATGGATGGTTTTACTGGTTAAATCTGAATTAATGACTAAGAAAGATCTGAGTTCATTGCAGTGGGTGGCACGGTGGCATAGTGGTTAGCACTGCTGCCTCATAGCACCAGAGACCCCAGTTCAATTCCTGCCTTAGGTGACACATTACCCCTGTGTCTGCGTGGGTTTTCTCCGGGTGCTCCGGTTTCCTCCCACAGTCCAAACATGTGCAGGTCAGGTGAATTGGCTATCCTAAATTGCCTGTAGTGTTAGGTGAAGGGGTAAATGTCAGCGAATGGGTCTGTGTGGGTTGCTCTTCGGCGGGTCGGTGTGGACTTGTTGGGCCGAAGGGCCTGTTTCTACACTGTAAGTAATCTAATCTAAATACTCAATTAACCAACTAGTCTTAATACGAAAGAGATTGATTCGCTAGTGTCTCGAAGCTGTTATATTGCC
Source organism: Chiloscyllium punctatum (assembly GCF_047496795.1). Classification (NCBI taxonomy): domain Eukaryota; kingdom Metazoa; phylum Chordata; class Chondrichthyes; order Orectolobiformes; family Hemiscylliidae; genus Chiloscyllium; species Chiloscyllium punctatum. Next base: position 31,224,088 of record NC_092769.1, on the reverse strand, counting down.
CTTAATCTTAATCAATAAGTGCACTGCTTCATGGTCAGAAATGGTAATATTCCTAATTGTGCAGGATGCCACCGAATCTAAGATTGTTGCAGGGATGGGGAAGATATCAACCCGCGTGTGGCATTTATGCCGGTTAAAGAAGAAAATAAAATCCTTACTTGTGATGTGGATCTGCCTCCAGATATCCACCAGCTCTCTTTCTGCACACAAATCCACTAATTGCTTACATTACAACGAGGGTATTGGGGCACCTTCGGACATTCTGTCCACCGTGGGGTCCATAAGACAGTTGAAATCTTCTACATTAATGTGCCATGATGCAAGATAACTGAATTTGGAAAATGCATCTACCAGGATTTTAAGAGGGTGCGTCGTGGGGCGGGGGGGGGGGAGTGGTGGTTGGCAGGGGGTGCAATAAACATTCAAAATACCGTATTATTTACCATAGTTCAAGGCTTTGGGGATTATGAGCCTCCCGTGAGTATCAAATACAATCTATTAGGTTAAATGGAAGATTCTTTTTATCCATTACGGCTTCTCCCCAACTCGTAATACTAAAAAAGGAGAAATAAACCCGATCAAACGCGACCTGCTGGGAAGTCAAATATTCTTTGTTATCAAGGTGCATCTCCTGCAATAAGACAACATCCTCCCTCTCTTTTTAAGACTAAAAAGTAAATTGTTCCTCTTTTCTGGCTAATGGCTCCCCTTAATGCTCCAGGTACACCATTTAAGCACATTATTACCCAGAACACACTGTAGCAACATTTGAACTCGAGAGACAAAGAACTCGAATTACTGATCATTAATAAACAATGTCTCATAGAGCTTAAAAACTACACAAACTAAAACTACTACAACTGCCAAATGTCAAAACTTTCCAAAACTAAGCATTTTAAGTAAATGGCTGGGATGGAGTGGGTGAGGGAACCACTTTGCCCGTGCTGTGATGCAGAGCCCAACAAAGCAGACCTTCCAGATCGCCACCAACTTGAATTTCCCCTGAACATTTTATCGATATTATCAATTCATTTTGCATTTTATTCCTGGATGTGCTGGAGCAGTGTGATTTTTTTTACCATTGTCAGCATTTCCCCAACACTGCACATTCCTACCATTCCTCGATAATCCTTGACTCCGTTATTCTTTATGAACCTTCTGTCTGTGCCTCAAACATATTCAATATCTCTGCCTCCAATGCTCTGCAGGGAAGAAATTTCCAAATACTCTCACCACTGAGAAAACAAAAAATAACTTCATCTGTGTATGAGATTATTTTTGTCTCCTTACCTGAGAAAGGATATAATCAAATTGGAAGCAGTTCATAGATATTTCACTTCATGTATTCCAGGAATGAGGGTCTTATATTATGAAGGATTTCACAGGTTACTCTTGGAATGAGAGGTGATCTTATTGAAACATACAAAACCTAGAGGAGAGCGTTTAAATAGACACCCACTGGGTGTTTGTATAGTAAAACTTCTTGTTGTTTTTATAGAATCTCGACATTGTGGAAGCAGGACATTCCGTCCATCAAGTTCACATTGACCCTCGTAACAGTATCCTCCCCCCACCCCGGACCTGCCCTCCTACTCTATCCATTTAACCCTGCATTTCCCATGACTAACCGATCTAACCAACACATCCCTGGGAACTATGGGCAATTTAGCATTGCCAATCCGCTCTAAGCTGGATACCTTTGGACACTGGGAGGAAACCCACATAGACATGGGGAGAATGTTCAAAACCCACATCGAGGGTTGCCCGAGGTTGGAATTGAACGCAGCTACTTGGTGATGGGAGGTAGCAGTGCTAACCACAGATCCACCATGCACATTCGTTAGTTATATTAGTTACTTGTGGCTGACTAAAGAAATCTTCCTGACTTGTTCCTGTCACTGAACCCGACTCAGTCTGAGAACTTTATCAAGGCCATATCACCAACCTGGTTACATTTAAAATTTGGTGTCAGCAGTGGAGGAATGGGACGAGAAAAGGAAACAGTGATACCCTCCAACCTCCGTCAGAGCAGGAATTAGGAGAAATACACAAAGTAGGATTTCAGTCAAGTGGGAATTCTCTTACCCAGAAGTTTGGGTTGGCTGGATCTTTAAATTACATCTAAGCTGGCTTTGTCTGATTATCCATAGACTGGTGAATCAGGGATAATTGTGCATGGAAAGAAAAGTACAGCTGGGATCACAATGAGATGAGCCATGACCTTATTTATGAGTGGACTAGTGTCAAAGGGCCGAATGGCCCTCTTGTGTCCCTCAGCCCTATGTTCTGATGTTCCAATCAGCCCTCGGACATGCTAAACAGGGGCCGATCGAAGCCACTCCGATGGTTAGGTGGAGTTTTGGAAATGTACTTGGAAAATCCAGACTGGATCAGGAAGTGACCACCACCCCAACCCCCAATCCCTGTTTCCAGGCTTCCCCTCTTTGTAACTTCTGCTCCAGATGTGGGTCATATTGCAGACCCAGATACGCTAGGAATACAGCTACATACCCCACCTAGGGTTAAAACAACAAATCCTCTGTTTTCCCTGAATGCAATATTGTACAACACAATTTCCAGCAAAATATCCGGTTACTTTCCAAAAGCATAACATGTGAAATTAATAAATAGGAACAGGAGTAGGTCAATCTGCCCCTCAAGCTAACCCTGTCATTTAATAAGAACATGGCTGATCTACTCCAGGGCTCAACTCCACTTTCTTGCCGACTCCTTGTATCCTTCCACACCTCTCTGGGCTAGGGAATTCCAGACATTCACTACCTTCGGTGAGAAGACCTTACTCTGCATCTCAGATTGAAATCGATGTTCCTTATTCGTTATCTATATCCTCGAGTTTGACACTTTGCCCAACAAAGGAAACAACTTCTCAACATCTACCTTCTCCAACCCCTTCTGTGTCTTCTTTGTTTGAGCAGTATCACTCCTCATTTATTTAAACCCCAATGAATTATCGCCTCACCATCTTAGAGATTCTCTATAACACAACCCTTTCTTCCCAGGAAACCACCCAATGTACCAACCGAGTTCCTTGCTGCATATCGAGCTGACTTTATGTTTCATACACAGGAAGACTCCAATGCCTTTGCTGTTCCTTTTTTGGAAGTCCTCTCCATTAATAACAGCCTGCCTTTTGATTCTCAGTGTCATCCTCAAAATCGGATGTATAATGTACTCAGCACCCTCCTTCAGGCTGTCAGCTTAGATTGCAAATAACTGATGCCATCAGACTGATATTTGTGGTACTCCAGCAGATACACCTTTATCATAAAGATCCATTAATCTTGACTCTCCGATTTCTGTGTTAAACAATCATCATCCCACGTTAATAGAGTATCCGACGTCCTAGAGCTTCTGTTTTGTGTAAGAACTTTTGTTTTGTAATACCATGTGGAAAATCTCTGGAAAGCCTCGTGTCCACCATATCCCCTTTATCAAGTCCGCTTGTTACATTTACAGGCATTTCCAGATATACTTTGTTTGATTTTACAGGGCAAAATATCATTTCCCTTTCACTAAACCACCCTGGCTCTGCGAGAAGCTTTTCTAAATGTCCATGCTGAGCAGATCTTCCAAACTATACTAGTCCCATCTACTTCCATTTGCTCCATATTCCTCTAAATGTTTCCCATTCATATGTTTGTCCAAATGCATTTTAAATGTTGTCGATGTCCTTGCATCTCCCACTCTTCCTCTGGAAGCTCATTCCATACCCACACCGCCCTCTGTGTAAAAACGCTGACCCTTCATCCCTTTTAAATCTACCCTCTTTCACCTTTAATCTATTCCCTCTATGTTTGGATTCCCTTATCCTGTGGAAAAGACCTTGGCTATTCACCCTATCCATACCTCTCATGATTTTATATGTTTCTATAATGTCACCCCTCAACATCCTCCACTCCATCTGATACTAACTTCAAGAACAAGTGTTTAAAGAGAAGCACTGCAAAATTAAACAATATTAAAAATGACAGGTAACCAACACTCAGCCCAAACGTCATACTGTGATTTGTTTTTCTCCATATTACAATACTAAGGCAGCATGAAACGCTTACTAGTGCCAATAAGAAGTCAAGCACCTGAATTCCTTTGTCTAAAGGGGGTAATGATCACGACAGAGAAAACGTATCTGTGGCCAGATGTATATATTACCACATGGTCAACATTCTCCCTCCTGGCCTCCGAATGACTTTGTCTGGTTGTGTCTTCTTTATCTTGCATTCAATAAAGAGAACCCCTTTCCCCCAGTAAACCTTAATTTCGACCCGTTATACAGAATCTTCTCATTCCCCACTGCTAAAAGTCCATTTATCTTTTGCCACACCCTCTTTTTCCTGCCACCCATCCTCCACTTCTGGCAAGGGATAAAAATACCATTTTGCAATTGTATTCAGTTTTGAAGAATTGTCACACTGGACTGGAAACGCTAACTCTGTTTCTCTTTCTCTGCAGATGTTGACAGACCTGCTGAGTTTCTCCAGAAATAAATAGGAACAGAACAAGTTTTCAATTAAACAAATGACTATGGATACTGGAAATAAAAATACAAAAAGCTTTATAGAAGGTTCACTGGAACTGGAAGTTTAGCACTGCATTCACTCCAGAAAATTCTGCAACATCTTTAGCCATTTCTTCAGCAATTTCTGTTTATGAACAATTTTCAACGACATATTGTAAAAGATGCCCAAACACCCTGTCCAACATGGAGCGCCGTACACTGGGAACTGAACAGTAACGCATGGTGACAAGTTCCTTGACTCTGAAACTGCATAAGGCTGGCATCACTGATACTGCAGAGCTCTGAATCATGGTCAGGGAGAAAAACAGAAGGAAACACATTCATTTTAAATACAGAAGATGGCATTACTGAAAGAAAAAGATTCAGATTAGTACCTTAAATGGATATAGTTTATGTAATAAATTGGAGGCATCACACAAGGAAAAACTTCCAGCAGAATGAGAATATGAAAATGGAAGTATTTCTGCATCAGAAACCAGAGTAGTTCACTGAGTGGGGGTGATGGGTGACTGGGTCTCAGTGTGAACTGGGGCCAGTCAGTAGTATTGAATTGTAGATATTACAGCTAAAACTGGGTTATCATCTGATGCTGTAGATTTCAATGACAATCTGTAACTTTTTTCCTCAGGATAGTCCATCCGTCTACCATTTCCATCAAGCCGATCCATGGGTCAGTCACGAGTGTGGGTGAACATGGTCGGGTCGGAATCACGTGCACCTAAACCTGATGACAATCTATTAAAGCTACCGCACTTGACTGGTTACACTATGAACAGCAGGACTAACATCTGATACAGACAGAGAATGAGCCCAAGACTAACAAATCAGATCTAAGCTCTGTCGTCCTGTCAAATCCATGGATAAAAGTCGATGAACCATTAAACAACTTACTGGAGGAGAGGACTCCACAAATATCCCCATCCTAAATGATAGAACAGCCCTGTGCATCCATGTAGACGATACAGTATCTGCACCATCCTCAGCCAGAAGTGTTGAGTCGATTACCCACCTCACCCTCACTATGATGCCCTCAGAATCACAGATTCCCGTCTTCAACCAATTCAATTCACTGCACGTGACATGAAGCAACAGCTGGACACTGTAGATACGACAAAGGCATTTGGCCCTGACACCATTCCTGCAATAGGACTGAGGACTTTTGCTACACAACAAGACGTGTACCTGAGGAAGCTGTTTCATTCCAGCTCCAACTCTAACATCTCCCTGGCAATGTGGGTAATTAGCAACTGCAGTCCTCACTTTCTCCTAATGTGGGTAATTACTCAACTATGTCCCATCCCCTAAGAAGGGAATAATTACAATCGGACCAATTACCACGCCCTCAGTCCCATCACGATAGTCAAATTGGTTGGGGGTTATTTTTGATAGAGCTGTCACACAGCACATAAATAATCGGTTCAGTGTGGTTTTACGATAGGCCCCCATGTGGAGATGGTGCTGTTGTGGAATTGTCATTGGATTGCTAATCCAGACCAGGATAATTCTCTGGCAACTGGTGCAAGTTTAAAACAATTAATAAAATATCGAGATCTAATACCTGGTGTAAGTAATAGTGATCATTTGTTCAATGTCGATTATAGACGATGATCTCCTTCCCCAGTATACGTTCAGGAAGTGAATCTCCCGTGCTTTCCTGGTCTGACCTAAAAGTGACTCCAGACACACAGACATGTTATAAATTCTTCAATGGTCTCTGAAACGGTCAAGCAAGGCACTCAATTGTATCAAACTGCTGCGAGGTTTTAAAGGATAAACCCGGAGAGAACACCCGGCACCAGCCTCGTTATCAGAAAAGGGAACGGGAAACACAATCCTGTCGACCCTGCAGAAACCTCCTTCCTAACAGCTGAGAGCTTGTGACAACATTTACAGAGCTTTCCCACACACTGCACAGAAGCATCGGGAAAGGAATATATCATACAACTCATTGAGCTTTCCCTATTCTAGTTAATGGCCGAACATCTCCTCAACGCAGTTTTCCCTATACAATATTCATAACCCTTAATATGTTTAAACGTTGTGAACCATAAAATGAGAACTGCTGTAGTCCATTCAGCCCATCAGTTTTGCCCCTCCATTCTAGGTACAGGCGGTTCACCGATAACACGTGTTGATTAAATACAACTTGGCTGCAATACAATTAATGAACCTTTTTCTATAAAGTGAACTCGTGTTCACTGTGATGCGATTCCTTGCCAGACACCAGCTGAACAGCAAACCTTGCCTCAAGATCCCTCTGTCTACAAAAGGTACAATCAATGTGTTCAGCTAAAACAGGAATGCAATCGGATCTGCAGGCCTTGAAACTGAGCCTGAAACTGGGAATTGTAGTTTATATTTAGAAACAACTTTATTTCAAACTGTGGCGAGAATCTTGGGGAGAACTGGAATTCCCCATCGGCATCACGTGGTCAGTCAGCCCCCGCGCACTTTCTGGTGAAGCTTGTGGTGAAAGGTACAGTGCTCTAGTGAGTGACTGTCGCGTGAAAGCGTTACATTTACAGCCCTGTTCCATTACAACATGTAATTTAAAGATTTATTTAAACTGTCCGAGTGTGGGTTAGACCAAATTTAATTTTTGGTTTTTACTGATATTTTTCAGGGTTTGGCACTTACCCTCTTTTATCCATAGACCCCATTATTAATATTGCACGATTTTCTACAACACAGTGTTGCAAAGGAACTGTTTCTGCGTTATTAGAGAACAACTTGGAATAATAGCCGATTCTTCTATCTTCACACCATACTCCTACTCTCTCCCTATCCTTTGATTTCCAGAAATCCTTATTTATATTCAGGCCCTTGATTTCCACAGCCTGATCTGGGAGAGAGTACCCCTGGTTCGCCACTCTCCGAGTGCAGGCATTTATTCTCATCTCAACGCAAAGTGGCCTGTCTCTACCTAATATTGTGGACCCTTGTTTTAGAGGGGAATTACCATCCCTGCTTTTATTCTGTCTCGCCCTGTCAGAGTGTTATATATTTCACTGAGATTTCCACTCATTTTCCTAAACCCCATGGAATACAGGTCAAGTCGCTCCAAACTCTGCTCCCACAACAAGTCTGTCATCCCAGCGATCACACTGGTCATCCTTTACTGCTCTCCCTCAATGTCAGGTTTGTCCTCTGTTAGGAAAACAGACCAAAACTGCACACAATACTGCACAATGTTCGAGATGGGGTTTCACCAAGGCCCTGTACAACTGCATAGGATACACTTACTCCTGTACTCAAATCCCCCTGAAATGAAAGTGACTACAGCATTTATCTTCCTTCCTGCTTTCTGCTCCTGCAATATTGCTTTCAGTGACTGGTCTACAGGGATCCAGATTCCTTTCAAAGTTACAGTTCTCCACTTGCTGGGCCTATATACAATTGTCAGCGTGCCAAAACCATTCCCAGTATTGACTTCTGGCTTCAGAACTCACTGCCCTACATGGACTCGGAGGGCTACGCAGAAATAAACAAAAATGCAGCTTAAGTTCATTTATAGTGCAACATTTTTCAAACACTCATTTTTCAAATGAGAGGCTGCCATTCTATTGTTCCCATCAAAGTACACAACATTTCATCTCCTTCATTACTCTCCATCTGCCACGTATTTGACCAGTTACTCCACTTGTCTCAATCACCTTGGAACTTTTTTACATCCTCCTCATCCACTCACAGGCTGACATCGTTTAGTGCTGTCAGCAGACTTGGGAATATTGCAGTTGCGCTCCACACCCAAGATATGATGTGAATTGGGAATAGCTGGAGCCCAAGCCACGATCCTTTCTATATCCTCCCAGCCTTCCATTAAAAAAAACATTGTTTAATTCCTACTCACTGTTTCCTGCCAGCTCTCCCATTCTAAATCTATGACCATATATTAGTCTGAGTTCCACAGGATTCGAATTTGCAGAATAGGCTTGGGCTTTATCAAAACTCTTTTTGAGATTCCATTCGCATGGCATTGATACCTTCTACATAATTTTACTAAAAGCCACTTTCTCACATATGGTTTCCATTTCATAAATCTCTTGTTGACTTTGTCTATGCCCATTAATTTCAGTCGAATACTTCTCTAAACTGTTTAGCTGCTAATTTCATTCTATTCCCTTTTTCTCACCAGAATAAAGTTCCCTCGTATTACTAGGAAGTTTTCTTTTTTGTTTTATTTTCTTCTGTGAAGACATAACTGAAGTATTTGCTCCATCGTTCTGCGATTTCCCTGTCCTCAATTATCTGGTAACAGACGGTAAGAAATCTGCACCTTTTTGCTCTTAATTTTGCCCTTGACATATTTTCTGAAAATATTTCAAGTTCTCTCTTATCAACTGTGTTAAGATATTCTTCAGAAACCCATCAATTACTAGCTTAAGCTACTCAATGATTGACCTTCCACAGCCATACAATCCCAAAGCAAAGTCTCTGTACTCCCAGAAATAAAGCACAGTCTACATTAGGCCCACTTTCCGACACAAGACCTTCGCCGTGAATATTAAAGTATTTGAAGTGCACAGCCGTGTCGTATCTAATGGGTTGAGGTTACCATGACAACTGCACTCTCAAGAAGTGCATTCCAGACCCCAACACCCTCTGGTTGAAAAACAATTCTCAAATCTTCACTAAACCGCAAACCCTTCACTTTAAAAGTGGGGCCCTTTGACTAAAAGCAACAGCTGCTGTCTATCCACCCTGTCCATGTACCTCGTAATCCTATTCTTCTGAATCACAGACCTCTCAGCCTTCTCTCCTCCAAACTAAACAACCTGAGCTAATCCAGTCTCTCTCCATAGCTGATATGCTTCATCCCAGGCAACATCCTGGTGAATATTCTCTGTACCCCCTCCAGTACAATCACATACTTCCTGTAATGTTGTTCCCAGAACTACCCACAGAATTCCATCTTGCCCTCATCAAAGTTCTGCATATTTCTTATAATCTATGCCGAGATGAATAAAGGCTATGTTTATATTCCCCTATCCTTCCCCAAATTGTGTATTAACCTGTTCAATCGCATTCAGCGATATGTGGAGAAGCACCCTCTGAGCTTCCTAGTGTGCTGCCATTCATTGAGTACTCCCCTGTCTGGTTCCTTCTCCCAAAATGTATCAACTCAAAGTTATCAGAGTTACATTCCATCTGCCATTGATCCACCCATCTGACCATTCCATCTGTATCACCCTGTAACATAAGGCCATCCTCCTCATTGCCAATCACCCGGCCAATCTTTGTATCAAACACAAATGTATTTATTACATACCCCACCCCTCATCCATTTTCACAGCTGCATCATTTATGATAACCACAAATAATAAGGTTAAAAATCTCTCAACATCAGTTATATCACGTGGTTGTGCACATTGATGAAGAAGCAGTGTTTCGAAAGCTTGTGCTGCCGGATAGATCTGTTAGACTACAGTCTGGTGTTATGCTTTTTTTACATTTGTCCACCCCAGCCCAACACTAGCACCTCCGAATAACAAATAATAAGGGACCCAGCGCTGATGCCTGTGGTACACTGGCCTCCAGTCACACAAACAGCCTTCTACACTCCCCTCTTTCTCCTACTACTAAAGTTGATTTAGATGCAACTTGGCAAGTCACTAATGAGGCCTACCTATTTACTGGTTATTCTGTTCCGCTTGACACACTTATAGATTGTCTGGGGATTCTCCGTAATCTTGCCCTGCCTTGCCCCTGTGTTAGTTAGTACCTTCCAAGTGCAGAATTTCCTCCTTATTTCAGTCTTCAATGGTCTCTCCTTATCCTGCCATTATTTGCCTTGAATGTGGATTAGACAGCCTGATAAACATCTCTTAATTTCCAACTTGTCGTATGTTTTGTGAGTTTTATAAAGTTGACAGTGACCCAACTCTCATTCTTTGAAACTCAAGAGAACACAGGCGGAGTTTCCTCATCACGCAATCTCGCTATCTGAGGGATTTATCTGGATAATGTCCATTACACTTCCTCTGTGGTCAGTATATTCTTTCTCAGATTCGGTCACCAAAACTGTTCTCAATACTCCAGGTACAGTCTCACCAATAGTCTCTGAAACTGCTTCAACATGTCTTTACATCTATATTCTGACTCCCTTAAAGCAAGGCAAACCAAACTTTAAGTTTCCATTTACATACATTCATCCAAATACCCTTCACATCATTGCATTTTCGAACTCACTGTGTGAGTTCTTATAGAAAGCCTTCTGATAATCTAAAATATGCCAATTGTACTGTTTCCCCATTATCTATGCTGTAAGAATCAACTTCAAACAATTCCAAAGGTTGTCAAGTATGATTTCCCTTTCAGAAATGCATACTGAGTGTCTCCAATATTGCTGTAAATGTCTAAGTATCCAATATCACATCCTATATAATATATTCCAACAGTTTCCCGACAAATGTAAAGTTGTCAGCAGTTCTCCACACCATCTCTTCTTCCCTTTGTCGATGCTTGGATCCCTACCATTCATCTATTTTCATCTATCGTGCTTGGATCATGTTTACTAATTTACATTTATCTACACAGGTTCCAGACTCTGCAGAATGTCCAGGAAAATAGAACACAATCATCGACAATGCAATCGATACTTCTATTTGTGGTTTATGTCTGAAGATTTTGGTATGAAGTACATCTGGTTTGTCAAGTTTAGCAATGCTCAATCCAGCTGCATGTTTAATATTGCCTTGTTACTGATATGAATTGACTTTATGTCTTTACTTCCACAAGACATCCGATCACTTCGTATTTCTGGGTGATTTTCTGGATCTTACTCCATTAAGACAGATGGAAAGTAACTGGGCATTTGCTTTGCCATTTCCCTGTTATCCACCAGAAACTCGTCTCTCCCGATTGAAATTTCCACATTTGACTATGTTTATCAATCCTTTGAACTATAGATCTTAGATTTTTGCAGTCTTTGTGTTCCTGTTTGTTTGCATGCATGTTCGTTTTTTGATTTCCTGATCAGTTTCATGACCCTCCTTTTCTGGATTGCAATTTCCTGAGAATTCTCAGGATTCCACGAAGTCTGGAATTCTTCTGAAGTCACTTCCTGTGATTAATATCTTGTTTAATTTGTTAATTTAATCATCATTAAGTCACTTTCTCACTCTTTGGTATTTCCACCTGAAATAAGTAGACATATCAGTATTTCTATAAACCTCCTGGTCCTGACCCGATATATTCAGGAACACTGCAGGAGGACAGAGAAGTAATAGCGGGGGCCTTGGTTGGTACTTTTGTATCATCGGTAGCCAACGGGTGAGGTCCCGGAGGACTGGAGTGTAGCGAATGTTGTGCCCTTATTCAAGAAGAGCTACAAAGAATATACAATAGTCCCAGTTCTGGGACTATTACTGTTTGTTTTATGCATGTATATTGTATATATATTGTACCTATAGACCAGTAAACCTGACATCTCTAGTAGGTAAGTTTCTTGATAAGGTTCTGAGAGAAGATATACATGGATTTGGAAAGGCAGGGTGTGATTATGAGCAGTCAGCATGGCTTTGTGCGTGGGGGATCATGGCTCAAAAATTTGTTAGAGTGCTTTGGTGAAATGACAAGTAACTTGGTGGTATACCTGGTGTATATGGATTTCAGTAAGGCCTTCGGTAAGGTTCCACATGGTACGCTGCTCTGGAAGTTTCGATCACATGGAATTGAGCGGGAGCTGGCAAATCAAATCCAAAATTTGCTTGATGGTAGGAAACATTGGGTAATCGTGGAAGTATGCTTGTCAGACTCGAGGCCTGTGATGAGTGGACTGCCTCAGGGGTCAGTTCTGGGACTATTACTGTTTGTTTTATGCATGTATAGTGTATATATATTTACATAATACACACATCTATGATTTAGATGAGAATGTACAGGCATGAATTATAAGTTTCAAGGTGACACTAAAATAGACGGTGTCATGGACAGTGAGGAAGACTATCAGGAATTTCAGAAATTACAGCAGTGCCTTGACCAGGTGAGGAAGTGGGCCGAGAAATGGCAAATGGAGTTTAATACAGATAAGTGTAACTTCTTGCATTTTAGAAAGTCAAAGCAAGGTAGGAGTTTCATGGTGAATAGCAGGGTCTTTAGGATGTATTGAAACAAAGAGACCTTGGAATTCAGGTTCAAAGTCCTCTGAAAGTGGAGTCACAGGTAGATAGGGCAGTGAAAAAGGCATTTGGCAGACTGGCCTTCATCAGTCAGAGCAATGAGTATCGAAATTAGGGAGTTATGTTGCAGTTATACAGGATGCTGGTGATGCAATACTGGTAGTGTTATGTTCAGTGTTGTTCACTTTGCTATAGGAAGGATGTTATTAAACTGGAAATAGTGCAGAAGAAACTTACAAGGATGTTTTGCCCAGACTCAATGGTCTGAGTTGTTTTGAGAGGTTGGGCAAGCTAGGAGTTTTTACTTTAGAGTAAGTTGCATGAGTAAGTTGAATAAGTTGCATGAGCGAGTCATTCAATCCTGCTCCAACATTCTTCAAAACCATGGCTGACTTGATTGTAATTCCCTCATTCCATTTTACAGATATTCCACTCTCTGCAGCCTGTGTTCTATTTGTTGGTCATGTTGCAGAGGGTGGAGTGGATAGGTGGAAAAGAAGATAGGCAGGTAGGACAAGTCAGGACAAGTCATGGTGACAGTGCTGAGCTGGAAGTTTGGAACTAGGGTGAGGTGGGGGAAGGGGAAATGAGGAAACTGTTGAAGTCCACATTGATGCCCAGAGGTTGAAGTGTTCCGAGGCGAAATATGAGGCTTTCTTCCTCCAGGCGTCTGGTGGTGAGGGAGCGGCGGTGAAGGAGGCACAGGACCTCCATGTCCTCGGCAGAGTGTGAGGGAGAGTTGAAACGTGACTCGTAACTGCCCGCTGGGCAATTAGTAATGGGTAATGAATGCAGGTCCAACCAGTGATACCCTCATCCCGTGAATGAGTACTGAAAAAAACCTTGACACCTGCTCTCCCTACCTGACATATGCTTCCCTCTTCTCCGTGACCAGACACTCAATTTCTCCCGTCCTCCAGCATTCCTTACACCTATAAGCCTTCCCCTTCACCCTAACAGGGACAGACTCTCTCTGTGATTTTGACATCTCCTTTTTGAAGGCTTCCCTCTTCCCAGCAGGCCCCGTAACTGCGAATATCTGTTCCAATCCAGTTTGGAAGTTTTTGCTAATATCATCAAAATTGGCCTTTCTCCAAGTTAGAGCGTTACCTTTTAGACCCAGATCATCCTTTTCCATCTCTATTTTGAAACTAATAGAATTATGATTCTGTGTCTCAAAGTGGTTCCCCACTGAGAGCTCAGTCTCCTGCCCTGCAATATTTTCCAAGGGGAAGATGACGTTGAGATCCTTCTCTGTGATGGAGAGCATTGATCAAGCAGCTGCAGCGTTGTAACTGGGATTGGGGTCAACATTGTCTTTATCTCATTGGGCTGGATCGAATCATAATTTATCTCAGCGCCATTTTCATTGAGTGTGACAGAGGGATTGTCTGCACAGGTTCGAGCTAATTTCCTGGTGCTACCATATCGAACTCACCTCATTAACTACCTACCCCACCCCATGGTGTCCCTCTCATTCAATGCCAGCCCTATTCTCCCACCCATCATGGCTGGAGGCACTCACCATCGCACTGATGCCCCTGGGTATTTCGTGATCCCTGGCACTGGTGCCATCTTTAAAAGGCCAGTTGAGCTTTTTTGATGTCGGAGCTGGTTTGTACAGTTTACCCCGAGCATGGCAGATAAGGGGCAATTACACCACAGTTTGTCGACAGGGGCACAGAGGTCCTGGTAGATAGGCTAGTACAGAGGGGTACCATTCTTTCCAAGAAAGGGTCACACTATCAGACCCACCGATCATGTTCTGAGCTCTCCACCCAGGTCAGTGCAGTATTTGAGGTCTGAAGAAATGTCTAGCAATACAGGACAAGCATCAATAACCTTCTCCGCTCTGTTCGGATCAGGGTCACCGTATTCCCTCTTCTCCCTCACACTCACTGTATATCTGTTATAGCACGTACCCCCAAACAAGGCTCATGCTCCACCACTCTCACTGCTGCTTGCAGTACCTTCCCTCTTTTTCTCTCTCCCCACTATTCCCCCGACCACACACACACTAATAACATTGCATGGATACAACACTGTGGACTGATTCCCTCCATACACCTCACCATATCTCCCCCTACCTACACCAGCATTAACAGCAGAGGTACCCACTCGCACCCTCCCTCCCTCCGTCCCTCCCTTTCTCTCATTCCAGGAGAAACAGCCTGGAAAGGACAGGAAGGGTCAAGCCGAGTGGTGGAGTGCCCGATATCCATTCCCTCACGTCCCCCCTCCCCCTGCCATATTCGGGGGACCCTGATACAAGCCGCAGAAAACTGGGACGCCTCGAGTGGAGATTCTGAAACGTCCCAAAAACCGAGTAAGGAGCAATGTTCAGTGAAGGGCAATTCTCACTTTAAACCCACTGGCACCTCCGTTGACCCCCCGGCACAACTTAGAAGCTGTGGCCCTGATGCCATCTCCCTTTTGTGTGGAGCTGGTAAAAATGGATTCCCCACGGTCTCGGTGGGCAGGAGGGTGGGCTCACAACACATCGTCACCACCACCTCCCAGGGAGGGAGCACGGAGAGTCCCTCCTACACCTCCCCCTGTAAACAGCTCAGATACTGAAACTAATCTGTGAGATTTACTGCTTTCCTCACTTGTCCTGACATCTGCAGTAACCTGTTCTCATATACACCCTGGCCCTTTGCTCCTGTACCTCCTTTATAACGGTACAACCTGTTTTATATTGTCTTTCAATGTCCTTCCTACTAAAGAGCATCACCTCACCCTGTGCTGCATTGATCTTCATCTGCCATACACCTGAACAGTACATCAACATATAACTTTCCCGTTGGAGTTCCACACCGTCCGCAACAAACTTTACAATTCTTTCAGGTTTGGTATCTGCAAATATTGAAATTGTTCCACTGTCACACTCCACTCAAAAATACTGACACACACCAAACAGAGCGAGTGAAATATTGACACACTCTCCAGGTCTATATTACTGTCAATGTATAGAGAGTACTTCTATGTGTCTGTATTCGTGTGTGTGTCTGTGTGGGGTGGGTCTGGCAGTTTCTGTTGTGTTTAAAGTGATGTAATATCCCCCGATATGTGTTCTGAGTAAGGATCACTCGATCCAAAACGTCAACTTTCATTTTTGTCCAAAGATGCTTCCAGAGCTGCTGAGATTTATCTTGTTTTCAATCTCTGTTGCACCCCCACCCCCCACACCACCGTAATCGTGGTGCTAAAATGTGTAAACGATCAGGGATTCAGTCTGAGAGGGAGATAGGGAGGGCAGCAGCTCGCAGCAAAATCCAACCTGAATTTTTATTGCACTAAACACACATACACACACACACACAGAGACACACACATACACGCGGACACACACTCACGCACATGCACACACTCGGTTGGTTTGGAGACGATTGTCATTGTACTTAGGCCCGCAGAGTGGAACATGTTCGTCTGGAGAAATGTCTGCGCTCCTTCTGCAATGTGGAAATGTTTTGTCACTGGGTAGTGTTTCCAACACACAGTTTACACATTAAAGCATATTTCCATTGCAGTTATATCCAAGCAGTTCCGAGTGAGCCACTTTCCAAGGCGATGAGATTAATTTTAATGCACTTCCTGTAACTTGGAATTATTAATGTTTTGCTCTTACAAGTAATCTTACATGTGAGAAAGGATTGAAAAGACCTAAACCAGACCAGCAGAGTGTGGGCTTGTATCACTTGTAGAAAAGAGGGAAATGGAGAGGAAGGGAGCGTGGTTTTGACCCAGTTTCAGTGATTCACACCAAAAACAAGAAGAGTTCCCATTGCACAGAGATGCAGAGACAGAGATCCACACACTAAGGCAGGAACACATGTAACAAGCACAGAGAGATAGACATGCAAACAGAGGTTAACAGAGACATATATAGTCACACAGGAATAGACAAACACGAACAGAAATATGCAGACACATACTTGGACATGCAAACACACATAGACTCATCGAGTTATACAGGGTATTTGCAAACAGGCCTTTCGGCCCATAGAGTCCATGCTGACCATAATCCCAAGTTAAACCAGTCCCACCTGCCTGCGCTTGGCCCAAATTTGTCCAAATGTTCTCTTATTCTTGTACATAACCAAATGCGTTTTAAATGTTATAACTTCACCCACAATCCATCACTTCCTCAGAAAGTACATTCCCTTCACGAACCACATGCATTGTAAAAATGAATCACCTCACAGGTCCTGATCAGGTGGACCCAATAAATTTGTAGGAAGCTAAGGAAGTGATTGCTGGGTCCCTTGCTGAGATGTTGTCATCATCAATAGCCACAGGTGCGATGCTGGAAGTCATGAGTTTGACTAAAGTTTTGCTATTAAACAAAATGGAAAGAAAAAGCCAAGAACTATAGATTGGAGAACCTGACATTAGTGATGGGCACGGTGTTGGAGGGAATAATGAGCTACATCATCTAAATGCATTTGGAAAGGCAAGGACTGATTAGGGATAGGCCAAAGTGAGGACTGCAGATGCTGGAGATCAGAGTCGAGATCAGAGTGGTACTGGAAAAGCACAGCAGGTCAGGCAGCATCCGACTAACAGGAAAAGCGACGATCTGGACAAAAGCCCTTTATATGCATCGTGAAATGGGGGAGTGCGTGGATAATCATGTCACACTAATTTGATTTTGTTTTTGTTGAGAAGTAACGGACAGGATTGGTTACAGCAGAACGCTGGATGTGATCTACATGGACTTCAGTTAGGCATTCGACATAGCTCCCCATGGAGACTGGTTAGCAAGATTAGATCACATGGAATACAGGGAGAATTACCCAGTTGGATACAGAACTGGCTCAAGGGTAGAGGACAGAGGGTTGTGGTGGAGGGTTGTTTTGCAGACTGGAGGCCTGTGACCAGTGGAGTGCCACAGGGATTGGTGCTGGGTCCGCTACTTTTCATCACTTCGGTATGAATATAGGACAGTTAGTACGTTTGCACATGACACCAAAATTGGAGGTGTAGTGGCCAGCAAAGAAGGTTACTTCAGATTACGACGGGATCTTAATCAGATGGGCCAATGGGCCGAGGAGTGGCAGACAGAGTTTAATTTAGATAAATGTGAGATGCTGCATATTGGAAAGGCACATCAGGGCAGGACTTATACACTTACTGGTAAAATCCTGGGGAGTGTTGCTGAACAAAATGATCTCAGAGTACAGATTTATACTTCCTTGAAAGTAGATTTGCAGGTAGATAGGGCAGTGAAGAAAGTATTTGATATGTAATTGGTCAAGTGCATTGTGTATATGCGTTAGGAGACTGGACTGCGACTGTACAGGACATTGGTTCGGCCCACTTTTGGATGACTGTATGCAATTCTGATCTCCCTGCTCTGTAGGAAGCATGTTGTCAAACTCGAAAGGGTTCAAGAAGGGTTTACACTGCCATTATTGGAGGGTTTGAGTTACAGGGAGAGGCTAAATAGGCTGAGCCTGTTTTCCCTGGAGAATCAGAGGAAGAGGGTTGATGTTCGAGGTTAGTAAAATCATGGGTACAACGGATAGATTGAATAGCCAAATTCTTTTCCCTAGGGTAGTGCAGTCAAAAACTAGATGGCAAAGGTTTAAGGTTGGATGGGAAAGACAAAAAAGGGCTCTAATGGGCAATATCTTCATGTAGAGGATGGTCCGTGTGTAATGAGCCTCCAAAGGAAGGTATTGAGGCTGGCACAATTACAACATTTAACAGGCATCTGGATGGACAGATAATGGGAAGGGTTTAGATGGAAATTGACCAAATGCCGGCAAATGGGAGGAGAATAATTTTGGCTGTCTGGTTGCCATGGACACGTTGGATCAAAGGGTCTGTTTCCATGCTATACAGCTCTATGACGCCATGTCTTTTAACACACTTTCTCCTCTTATCTTAAAACAATCACCCACTCCAGGGAAAAGACACCTACCATTCAACATTACCGATACCTCTTATGATATTCTAAACCTCGAAAAGTTTAATTCTCAGCCTCCTACGCTCCAGTAGAAAATGTCTGAGTCTGCTGAGCCTGTCCTTATATGCAAACACTCCATTCCGAGCAACATCCTGATAAATTTCTTCTGAACTCTCCCGAACTTGATAATATTCTCGATATAACAGGGCGACCAGAACTGCATAAAGTCCTATCGGACATGCCTCATGAATGTCCTGTGCAACCTGAAAATACCGTCCCAACACCTGTACTCAAAGGACAGTCCACTAATATTCGTCATTTATATAAATGATTCGGATGAGAACATAGGAGATATACCTAGTAAATTTGCAGATGGCATCAAAATTGGAGGTGTAATGAACAGTTAAGAACGTTACCACAGAGTAAAATGGATTCTTGTTCAGATAGGCCAATGGACCGAGGAGTGGCAGATGGAGGTATATTTAGATTAATGCGAGGTGCTAAATCTTGA
This sequence comes from Chiloscyllium punctatum, assembly GCF_047496795.1. Taxonomy (NCBI): domain Eukaryota; kingdom Metazoa; phylum Chordata; class Chondrichthyes; order Orectolobiformes; family Hemiscylliidae; genus Chiloscyllium; species Chiloscyllium punctatum. The sequence goes on along the minus strand of NC_092769.1, from coordinate 31,205,009 downwards.
AAAAGCAAATCAGAGCATGACTTATATATGATAAAGTCCTGGACAGCGTTGCTGAACAAAGAGACCTTTGAATACAGGGTCATATTTCCTTGAATGTAGAGTTGCAGTTAGATAGGATAGTGAAGTAGGTGTTTAATATGCATTCCTTTATTGTTCAAACCACTGAGTGAAAGAGTTGGGAGGTCATGTTGCGGTTGTGCAAGGCATTGGTTAGGCCACTTTTTCAATATTGCATACAATTCTAGTCTCTTTCCTATCGGAAAGATGTTGTGAAACTTGGAAAGTTTCAGAAAAAATTGACAAAGATGTTGCCAGGGCTGGAGGATTTGTGCTGTAGGGAGAGCTTGAATAGGCTGGGGCTGTTTTCTCTGAATCATTAGGGGCTGAAAGGTGAATTATAGAGGTTTATGAAATCATGAGAGGCATGCATAGGCTAAATAGACAATTTTTTTCCCCAGGGTAAGCGAGTCCACAATTAGAGGGCATAGGTTTAAGATGAGAGGGGAAAGATTTAAAAGGGACCACAGTAGCAATTTTTATGCTTAGAGGGTGGTATGCGTATGGAAATGGTTTCCAGAGGCTGGTTAAGGTAAAGTATTTAAAAAGAAACATCTGGATGAGTATATAAATAGGAAGGGTTCAGACGGATATGGGCAGGGGTTGGCAAAATTTACAAGATGAGGTTAGGGTATCTGGTCGACATGGACAAGTTGTACCAGAGGGTCTGTTTCCGTTCAGTACATCTCTATGACTATGTCTATACAATGAAGAATATCAAGTGAAACACCTTCATAACCATCCTGTCTACATATGAAGCAAACTTCAAAGAATTATGCCTGAAACCCCAGGTTGATCTGTTCGACAACACTACCAATGGCTCAACATTTAATTGTATATGTGTTTTTTTTTGTCTGTTTTACCAAAGTACAATACCTCGCATTTATCAACATTACACTCCATCTGCAATTTTTTTAGCCCAGTGAATGATAATATGGGGGAAGAAAGGCTGGAAAGTAACCAGTTACCTTGTACCATTTAATGATTTTAGGAAGAGGGGGGGCAGTCACACGTTAGAGCTGGGAAACAGTGATCGGTGTTTCAGGCCAGAAAGTAAGCTCTGTTTTTGTCTCTGGTGTTCCGTGTTGATATTTATTCGAGATCCTTCATAATGCAGTGGTGTCTGCAGGATTTCATTCCCTCATATTGCAGACTACAGATAATATCCATCTAATCTGGAAATAATAGACAAGTATTTAAAGATGTTCATAGTTTATCTCGAAGGCAGAGCTCATAAACTCGACACCCTACAGTTGAGGCAAGGACCTTGCATTTTTTAAGAACGTTATTATTTTAACTGGGTAATTCAGTAGAGTGAACCAGATTTCAAAGAATCCATACCGATCGGAAAGCTGGCATTTAAAGTTAAAAATTTGGGCATGGTTTAGATTTTGTGCAGTCGGTAGTATCCCTGCCTCTGAGGCAGAGCTCTGGATTCTATTCCAATTCCTGAACTTCCCTGGAAGTGTCCCTAGCTCGAGACCAGATTGTCTGGATTCAGGTGCAGCGTGTCAGAACAGGCTGATGAACGGACACCCAGGAGAATAATGCTGCAACTTTTGGGGCTATTGTGGAGTGGTGGTAGTGTCCCTACCTCTGGCCCCTATAGGGCCAACTGGAGGCCAACTCATCCAACTAGAGGTTTTTAATAATATGTCTGAACGCATTGAGTGAAATGATTTTAAAATTGTGGTTTGATCGAGATGGAAGAGGTGTCAGTATTGAATTTCAGAATTTAAGCCTGAAAGCACAGACCTTGGGTGGGAGATATATTTGCACCTTCTAGAGGTTTATAAATTCATGAAGTGCATGCATAGGGGGTGAATAGTCAAGATCTTTTCCCCATGCTTGGACGTCCACAATTAGAAGGCATAGATTTAATGTGAGAGGGGAAAAATTTTAAAGTGACGTCGGGGCAACGTTATCACTCAGAATGTGGAGCGTGTACACAATGAACTGCCAGAAGAAGCAATGGAGATAGGTATAATTAAAACATTTAAAAGGAACCCAGATGGATATATTGATAGGAAGGATTTAGAATGATATGTTCCAATTGCTGGCAAATAGAATAGATTCCCTACAGTGTAGCACAAGTCCACAACAACTCTCAGAAGAGTTACCCATCCAGAACCATCTCACCACATTTACCCCGACTAATTCACCTGACATTATGTGCAACTGAGCTTGGCCAATTGACATAAGCTGCACAACTTTGGACTGTGGGAAGAAACCCATGCAGACACAGCGAGAATGTGAAAAATCCACACAGTCAGTCAGCTGTGCCAGCAATCAAACTCAGGTCCCTGGTACTGTGAGGCAGTAGTGCTAACCGCTGAGCCACTGCATCACCCCAAGTAGGGCACGATTAATTTCAGAAATCAGGTTGGCATGGACGACTTCGTCAAAAGTGTTTGCTTCGGTGCTGTACAACTCTTCAGATTCATCAAGCCATTTGATCGATGTCCCTGTGTAATTTTCATTGTCCACGATATAGCCAAACTTGGTTTCATCCACAATCTTTCTAACCACGCCTTCTATAATTCTCATCTGAATCATTTGTCTAAATGTCAAAACAAAAATGGATTGAGCAGAAGTCCCTGTGGAACACCACAGTGCACAGTGTCACAAAGCTGGTCCCTTTTGTCTAAAAGCTTCCTTTTCTCAAAGGTACTGTGTCCCTGAATTTTTTTTCAGAGGCGTCGTAAATAGTTCCCGGCTCCAAGGTGATTGGTTTGGTACAGAGATTGAACGGTTTTGTGATTAAAGGTATAATGAAAGGGGAGTGGTCAGCTCTCGAGGTGAGCAGTTCAGTCCAGAACCAGTTTGCAGTTTAGCTCTGTGGACAGGCTCTCTCTCTCTCTCTCTCTCCCTCTCTCTCCCTCTCTCTCTCTCTCTCTCTCCTTCTGCCCTTCTAACTTTAACATGCAATCATTTGTTCCATTTCTACTGTTTTTAAGGGGGGTTTGCTTATTGGAATGGTCGTGTACTTTCAGAACAGCTAATTAAGTCTAGTTTGAATAGATTGAGTTCTGTAGGGGTTCTTTATTTTGTTCTTTGTGTTTCATTGTGTAGTTTTGTGAATATTTTTTGTATATGTTAAAATCTGATAATTTTCACTGTGCACTTACTGAAACAAATTACAAAGTTAGAGTCAGCGCTGCCTGTTCAAGAATATTTTGAGTGGTCTGGCCTAGTCCATAACAACAGGCCTTCAATCCGAAAAACAACCGTCCTCGATAATGCTGTCTACTGCTATTAGGACACACACACACATACACAGACACGTACACGACACACATACACACGCACCCAGACATACACACACAGACACACATTCCTGAAGAAGGGCTTATGCCCGAAACGTCAATTCTCCTGTTCCTTGGATGCTGCCTGACCTGCTGCATTTTTCCAGCAACACATTTTCAGCTCTGATCTCCAGCATCTGCAGTCCTCACTTTCTCCTCGAAGACACACACAGACACACACACACACACACACAGACGCACATACACAGATACACACACACAAAGACACGCACACAGAGACAGACAGACACATGCACACGCACAGACACACACACCCACAGACAACACATGCACAGCACACAGACACCCACGGATGCACAAAGAGACACACACACACACACACACACACACACACACACACACACACACACAAACACACACACAAACACACACACACACACACAGATACCCACGTGCATGCGCGTGTCGCACACACACACATCTTAGAGTCTTTAGGATAAAACTCGATAAGTTATGATTAAAGATGGGCTCAAAGCTTGTTGTGAGAGGGTAGTAGAACTAGCTTGAAAAGCATGTCATCCATGATCAATAGTTCAGTTGACTGGATGAGCCAAATGGCGTTTTTACTGCTCTAATTTTGTACGCACTATAGTACGTGCATTCGTCTGTGTTAGTGTGTGTATTTGCCGGTGCATGTGTGTCTGTGTATCCGTGTTTTTGTGTTTCTGTGTTTTTGTGAGGTTGAGTGTGTCTGCGTGTGCACGTCTGTGTGTGTCTTTGAGTTTGTCTATGTGTGCCTGTGTATGTATCTGTGTGTGTCTGCACATGTTTGTGCTCCTCATTACTTTTAGTAATGGAAATATCAATGTACATTTTTGTAATTTCTACACTGTTTGTCCTTCATCTTTACATCATAGCTTGAGGAACTTTGTTTTAGTGATGAATTTGTTATTTTCACAGAAAAGGAAATCTACATGACTTCTTCCTCGGATGATCATGACCCAATGTGAGACCTATATTTTAAGCCATTCATCAAACTGGTAAAACCGATAATTTGCTGTGACCAATAGAGGAGTAGCAGTAGAACAGAAAACAGTTACTCAACAACCCAGGAAACTCTGGACCGGTGAGCCTGACATCAGTGGTCGGTGAGTTGTAGGACGGGATTCTGAGGGATAGCCAATTGCATGCATGTTCAAAGGCAAGACTTGATTGGGGATAGTCTTGTGTGAGAAATCGTGTCACACTAATTTGACTGAGTATGTTAAAGAGGTGACAAAGCAGATTGATGAAGGCAGTGTTGTAGATGCTTTCCATATAGACTGGAGCAAGTTATTCGACAAGATTCTGCATATTAGGCAAGTTAGTAAGGTTAGGTCACATGGGAATCAGCGCACCCAAGACAATTGAATAAAAAAATAGATTGAAGGAAGGCGACAGAGGTTGGTAGAGGTTTGCTTTTCAGACTGGAGGCCTGTGAACAGTAGTGTGCCAGAAGGATCAATGCTGAGCCCACTGCTTTTCGTTAGTTATATAAATGACGTGCATGTGACCATAGGTGGTAAGGGTAGTAAGTTTGAAGATTACACCAACATTTTTGGTGTTGTGGGTAATGAAGAAAATTATCTCAGAGTGCAATGAGACCTCGATCAGACGGGCCCATGGGCTGACGAATGGCAGATGGTGTTTAATTCAGATAAATGTGAAGTGCTGCATTTTGGGAAGCAATTCGGGGTACTTAATGGAAATTTATTGGAGGATGTTGCTGAGCAACGAGACGGAGAGATGTAGTGCAACACTCCTTCAAAGTGAAGAGTATAGTGAACAAGGTGTTTGGTATGTTTGCCTTCATTTGTCAGAGCATTGAGTTTCGGAGTTGGGATGTCATGTTACAGCTGTACAGGATGACAGTGAGGCCACATTTTGGAATACTGTGTGCAGTTCCGGTCTCCCTGCTGTGCGAAGGTTGCTGTGAAACTTGAAAGGGTTCAGAAAAGATTTATAAGGATGTTGCCAGGTTTGGAGAGTTTGAGCTTTCAGCAGAGGCTGAATAGGCAAAAGTGGTTTTCCCTGCAGAATCACGGACTTAAAGCTGACCATAAAATCATAAGGGGCATAGATTTTGTAAATAGACAAGGTCTATTTCCCAGAATAGGAGATTCCAAAAATAGAGGGTATAGGTTTAAGGTGCAAGGGGAAATATTTTAGATGGAACTTCAAGGCAATGATTTCATACAGAGGGAGGTGTGCATATGGGATTATCTGCCAGAGGAAGTGGTGGAGTCTGGCATCTTGATGGGTATCTGAATAACGAGGTATAGAGGAATATGAGCCAAATGCTTGCAAATCAGACTCGATCAGATTGGGATGTCTGGTCAGCACGGACAAATGTGCATGCTGCATGACTCTTATAAGAGGGATGAGGAGACATTCTAAACAGGCATTTCATGTGGCAATTCTCTTCCCCACAAGTTTGAGATGCTTCTTTGTTTACATTGATTCAAAGCTGAGTTAGTTAAATATTTGGCAGAGAAGTGAGTCATTGATAACGGGATACAGTCAGGGAAGTGGGGTTGTGACCATAACCTGATCAGCCACAATCTTAGTGCCTGTTGGAGAAGGCTCAAAGTGTCTAATGGCCCACTCCTGCTCCTCAGTCCCATGTTTCTGTGTTCCATTCAGTTCCTCAAACCTGCTAGACAGCGACAGTTAGAAGCTACTTCCTGCGATAGCCTAGTGCACAGAAACACAGGAGACCATTCAGCCCCTCAAAACTGTCACACACAATTTGGGCTGGTTTGGAAAATGTAATTGGAAAGCCCAGGTTGGGTATCAAGGAGGTCGCTCATCTCTCTTTATAGAGCTTCCCCTCTCTGCAACATCTGCTTCATATGTTGGTCATGTTGTAGACCCAGTTTCACTGTGAATACAGCCCCAACACCTCAGCCAGAGATGGTCCAGACAATCTGGCAACATTCAATAACAGAGCTTCCAGGAAAATAACACCCTCTGCTTTCCAATAATAGAATGTGAGAACCCTACAACCAGGGGTATGTCATTCATCCACACGGCCCCCTCCCCCCACAAGCATGTTTTCACCCACAATAAGATCAGAAGGTATAATACCAACCTCTGTCGCCTTCCTTCAATCTATTTTTTTATTCAATTGTCTTGGGTGCGCTGGTTCCCATGTGACCTAACCTTACTAACTTGCCTAATATGCAGAATCTTGTCGAAGAACTTGCTCCAGTCTATATGGAAAGCATCTACAACACTGCCTTTCATGTCCAGTTCTTCACACCCCTCACCTCTGATTGGTCAAAAAGCACTCCTTACCCCCACACTGTGACCTATTGATATGAGCAAAAGACGTGAACACAAAGGCTCAGGGAAGAGTGACCGGCCCTGACATCAAGGCATCATTTAACTAAGGATGGTCTCAAGGAGCCTGACCCGGATTGCGCTTAATGGGAATGAGTTGGAAATTTCCCTGGTTAGAGTGATTTAAAGCATAAAGCACAATGATTGTGGTTTGTTTACAAAAATCCATGCAGTCCTGGACATATCTGCAAAAGATCCTCAAGGTAGTTTCCTCAGCGCAAACATCTTCAGCTGCTTCATAAAGATTAGAAGTGAGGGTATTCATTGAAGGTCACACAATATTCAGTAAAAATGTCCCCCTTTACCTCCTGAACTAGTCTGTGTCCATGTGCAGCAAGACCTGGACAACATTCAGGCTTGTTCTGTTGGAAGTATCAGTAACATTCATGCAACAATGCTGCTGGACACTGCACATTTCCACAGTTAAAAGGAAGAGATTATTCAGCTCCTCACGCTATCTTCACAGGAATATGAGGAAGTCATTCAGCTCAATGAAATTATTGGAGAAGTATGGAGATAGCCCATTTAGTGCATCCAACGAATTATACAAGGAGAGAAGGAGTCACGTGTTATAGAAGACCGCAGAGGTCCTCAAAAATATTTGAAGGTTTGGCCTAGACTCTATCAACAATGAAATGTTCTGATTCAGTAATATCCCATAAACATGTACTTGGCAAAAAGGAAAGATCAGACACAGATTGTCAGATGCAGTTCTCCAATCTAGGAAGGAAAACAAATCCACTGAAGCTTCCAACTCTGTGGTGACCCCAATAGCTTCTGATGTTACTGAGAATCTAAAACACTTCCTGTAATGTGGCTGCCAGAACTGCCCACAGTAATCTATCTATGGCCTAACTAATGGCATGTTTAACTCTTATTGTGTCACCTCGATGAATGAACACTATGCCTACAGTCCCGTGTGATTTCTTAACTGGCTATTATACTGTCCAGTCACATTCAGGGATGTGTGGCGAAACACCCTCTGACCTCCCTAGAGTTCTGCTATTTATTGAATTCTCCCCTGTCTAGTTCCTTCACCCAAGGTGCATCACATCCTATTTATCAATGTTCCATTCCATCTGCCATTGATCTGACCATCTGACCATTCCACCTGCATCTTCCCATAACATAAGGCTTTCCTCCTCACTGCCAACCACCTGGAAAATCTTTGTGTCAAACACAAAATTACTTATTACGCTCAGCCCCCACCCCCCACCGCCCCATCCACATTAATATTTACATCATTTATGAATACCACAAATAATTAGATACATTACACTTCTCGCTGTGGTACACCACCAGACACTGGTCTATCGCTACAACCTTCCCTGTGACTTGGGGCCACATAGCAGTTCTCCAGTCCTCTAGCACCTCCCTTGTGTGGTCAGATTCGACTAAAACATTTAGGTCAGGACATTTCCTCTCTTGTCTCCAACAGCATCCTGCGATACAACTAATCTGGACTTTACATCATCCAAAACCATTAATACCAACTTGCATCTTATCTAAATCTGCTCGAGAACTTCCCAGTCCATCTTCTTGAATTCTGTACCAGCATCTTCCTTTTTCAAATAAAACAGATGTGAAGCTCTCATGTCACAGTCTATCAATGTTCCCCGGTTTCACATTCTGATTACCCCATTGGTTTCGATATGGGTCCGAATATTTTCCTGGTTATTCTGTTCAGCTTGTTTTTGTAGAACATCTTGGGTTCCCCCTAACTTTGCCTGCTGCACTTTTCCATGCCCCTGTATTAGTCAGTCTGCTGTGGGTGAATTTTCTAAGTTTCCCTGAGATCACCTCTCATTCTTTGAAACAGTACAGAACACAGGTATAATCTCATCCGCACTGCATGCAGTCTGTGCAGAACGCCTTTACTTCGATATTCCAATTTCCGTTAACTGAAGGCCAACTTCACTTTTACCTTTCCGTTTCCCAAAGTCGCCCCTGAACCACGTTGGTTCAATTTTATTTACTATTCACTTTTTGAACTCTTAAACATCCACCTGAATATCTAACTGTATCACATCCAATAGTTCTCCATTGTCTCCCCCTACAAGAAACATCTTCAAACCATTTCAAAAAAAGTTTGTTAACAGTGATTATTCGGGTGAGATCCAAGATGGCGGTGATCCAGTAGGTCTGCCCTGCTGAGCTCTGCACCAGAAGCAAGACAAAGTTATGCATTCACCATCTCTTTCTTCCCTATTGTGGTAAAATCGGAGGTTTTTGATCCCCAGTATTGCTCTATGCCATTTTAAGTGATTAACGGAAAATAACTAAGGGAAAAGGATCATGAGGATCACAACCAGCAGGGGACTTCAGCAATGGATACGCCCGCGGCTGTGACGTCGGCCTCTGCGAACGCTCCAGGAGACTTATCTGTGGAGTAGAGCCTGGCCTCAGAGTTCAGAGCCTGCGAGAGAAGATTGATTCAGCGATGGAGGAGACCTGAACCCGGCTGGAACTGATCTCAGCCAAGCTGCAGAAGCAGGATCAGGAGACCCAGCGTCTCGGGCCGTGCATCGTCGAGGTGGAACAGCGGATCGCGGCTTTGGAAACCATGGCAAAATTCTCGGCGGGTCGTGTCGAAGCTCTGGAATGGTAGCTAAGGGCCTTAGTAGAGTAGGTCGACGACCTCGAAAATCAGGGCCATCAGAAGAACATCAGCCTGGTCGGGCTGCCAGAACGAGAAGAAAATGGCCAGCTCATCAACTTCTTTTCATTTCTCTCACTTCCCGCCGAATGAGAAAGTGGGTTTAGCGATGGTGGGGGTGGTTACATTTTGTTTCACCCGGACTGCCTGGTGTCAAAGTATGGATGGGATGGATTTAATTTTCTTGTTGTAAGACGCATGCAACTTTTGAAAACATTGTTTTGCCTGGATTTGATGAGCGGCTTCAGCTCGGAAGATCCATGGGGGATTAATGGGTAATATGTACACCCTCTGTAGGAAGGGGGGATCTCTCCACTTATTTGTGTTATATGTTGGCTCATTTTAGAAATATTTGTGAGAAGTTTTGATTTGGTTGTTATTGTAGTTATAGTTTCAAGTTGGTATGAACTGTTTACTGCTTTCACTTGACGTGCTATAAATGGGTTCTTCTCCATCAAGCCTGCCCCCATCAAGGCAGCTGGTGGACCTGAACAGGGAGCTGCCTTGGTGGACGTTTGAGATGTCTTCACCCTGAAGGTAGGGGCTTCACCTTTTTTTCTAACCCACGTAAGTGCTATACCAGGATTGACATATTATTTGCCCCATTGGACTTTTTTTAATAGGTCATGGGCTGCTTCGGATAGTTATGGCTAACCACTTGTTTAATGGTGCACGTGGAACCATAAGGAGAGTCACTCACTCATTAAGAGAAGAAGATACTTTCAAGCCTCAGAAAGGAAGGGGTCAATGTAGCCTTGCTGCAAGAAACACATCTAACTGATAAGGAGCGCTTAAAGTTACAGCAGGGAAGTTTCGGACCGGTATTTATTTCATCCTTTAATTCGAAAAGAAGAGGAGTAGCTTCACTCATTCATACAAACCTTCGGCTTCAGTTGTTTGACCAAATTAATGACGAACATGAGTGGTATCTGATCCTTAAAGCTTTAATACATGGAGAGGAATATGGGACATTGTATAATATTGCCCCACCAAAACCCCTTAAATGCGCACTCCAGGTTGATGACCGTTGGGGAACATTGTACAATTAAAGGGGAGACTTTAACCGACTTATGGACCCTGACGTAGATAGGTGTCAAGGGGTCTCGCGGATATTTCCCAGCCACTAAGGAAGCTGGTGGACCAGAACAGGGAGCTGTGTTGGTGAACGTTTGAGATGTCTTCACCCTGTAGGTAGGGGCTTCACCTTTTATTCTAACCCACGTAAGTGCTATACCAGGATTGACATATTTTTTGCCCCATTGGACTTTTTAAATTCGATGCTGCCCTGCAAAATTCTGATCATGCAGCAGTGTACGTGGATGTTAAGGCCGATGGCGATGGGACAGGCTCGCAGCACTGGCGCATGGGTCCTTGCCTCCTGAAAGATAGCAAATTCATTGAGTACTTTTCGCAGGAATTGAAGTTTTTATTGGGACATTAACTTGGGTACGGTCAGTAATCCATCTGTGTTCTGGAAGACTGCCAAGGCCTATGCAAGGGGTTTGATTATTTCTTACTCGGTGACTTGGAAGCAGCAGAAGGGACAGCAGTAGCGTATGCTCAAGGCTTGGCTGAAGGAAGCTGAGACAGCATTCTTTGACAGACTGTCTGTAACTAAGTTGCAGGAGATTACAGCCCTCCGGTTGCTCTGAACACTGCGCTCACCCAGACCACAAACAGGGAGATTTCCTTTGCGAAACAGAGGTTATTCGAGTATGGTGCTAAACTGTGAAGGTATTTGGCGCACTTGACCAGAAAGAAGAGTGCCCCCAATCTATTACATCCATTAGAGGGGGTGCTGGTACTATCACCTGCCGTCCCAAAAAGGTTAATGCAGCATTCAGAAAGTTCTACTCTGGGTTGCTCCAATCAGAGGATTGTGCAGACAGATTGGTGAAAACGGAGTCATTTTAAGACCCTGGACCTCCCAGGTATAACTTCAGAGCAGGAGTCTCTTTTGAATGCCCCGTGATATCCAAGAGATACAGGATGCGGTAAGGGAGCTCCAGAGTGGCAGACCGATCGGCCAGATGGCTTATGGAGTGAGATTTATTAGGAGTTCATAGACATGATGGCTGGGCCAATGTTGCATATATTCAATTATTCCTCTGGACAGAACTGCCTCCCATCCTCTCAGAGAGAAGCAAACATTTCTCTTATTCTCAAGAAAGGGAAAACCCCAGAGGATTGCCTATTCGTATAGGCCTATACAATTATTAAACGTAGAATTTAAAATTTTTGTCGAAAATACTAGCGTTGAGGCTGGAGAAGATCTTGTCCTTCATTGTGAAAGAGGACCAGACAGGTTTTATTAAGAGTCACAGGTCCCCTGTTAATATTAGGAGAGTGCAAAATATGGTTCAGGTGTACCAGCAAGGTCGATTCCAGGTTTGGTAGTCTCGCTGGATGCAGAGAAAGCATTTGCTTGGGTGTAGTGGCCGTACCTCTTTTATGTCTTGGAACTCTTGTGCCTTGGAGGTGTCTTTGCCTGTTGGATGGCAGAATTATATAGTGACGCAACAGCGACAGGAGTTCTCACTAATGGTATAAGGTCTAATGGTATAATTTTAGCATTGGCAGAGGTGCCCCTTAGTCCATTATTATTTGTATTGGTGATTGAGCCGTTGGCAGAGGCCACCCAGAGGGGCCCCACTATAACTGAACGGGTGGTAGGGTCAGGAAGGCATGACATCATCCTTACATAGATGACGTTCTTCACTCTCTACCTAACCTGATGATATCTTTGCCCCGTTTTAAAGAATTGATTGATTTATTTGAATCTATCTCGGGGTATAACATCAATTTTATGAAATCGGACGCCATGCCTGTTGGGTGTTATTCGAGTACCTGATCATGGGGGGTGCATTCTGATTCCCTTTCAGATGGTCACAAGAAGGTCTCCACTATTTAGGCATTTTTACCACACGAGCCTTCTGTCAATTATATAAAGCAAACTTCGTGCAAGTGCTCGAGAAGATAAGACAGGACCTTCGGCTCTGGGAAGATATTCCAATATCCTGGTTAGGTAGAATACCTCCGGTTAAAATGAATGCACTTCCTCGTTTCTTCTATCCCATGCAAATGGTCCTTTTGATGCTCTCCAGGTCGGTTCTATGGAGGCTTTACAGTTGGTTAAGCTTGTTTACCTGGCACCACAGGTGGCCTCTTATGAAGCTCGCCAAATTGCAATTTCTGCGGGAGATGAAGGGTGTGAATTTTCTGGACTTTAAGAAATACCAACGAGGTTCCCTGCAATCGTATGTGGCTGATTGAGCTTGCAAAGACCTGCGGTTAATTTGGCTGGACATTGAGGCATCCCAGGCAAAATGTCCCCTCATCAATCTGTTGTTCATGGACAAGATTGCAGAAATCCAATTGTCCATAAAATAGTTAAAGCCTGTAAAAGGATGCGACAAAGTGAGGAAAATTTCAAAAATGATCTTCCCCTTTGACTCCCATTGTAGTATTGGTAGGATTCCAGCTGGGATTGATGGAATCTGCCTTTTGGCTCTGAGAGTCCAGAGGAGTTTCCTGTTTGGGAGAATTATTTGACGTGGTGGTCATGGTGGTTTTAGAGCAGCTGAGCCAGAAATATGAGTTATCTTGGAGGGGCCACTTTCATTAATTTTAGATGAGGAACTTTAGACAGAAAAAAAGACTGCATTAATGGTTAGTCCCCATAGGTCGGAAATGGAGGGAAGAATGCTTCGTCCACAGGTGCTCTCTCGGTCAGCAGCCTCAAATGATATAGAGCGGCTGCATGGAATCTGGGCTCAGGAATTGTGGGTGGAGATCTCACCAGAGGAGTGGGAAGATATTTGGGAAACCGTAAGGAAGATTTCAATTTGCAATAGGATGTAGGCTATGCAGTTGAAGGTACTCCGCAGGGTTTAATTGACACCCGAGCAGCCTGTCAAATTTAAGACAGGAGAGTCCCCAATATGCCCCAAATGTACAATAGATGTTGGTATACTTACGTATTGCTTGTGATCATGCCACAAGCTTCGGAGGTATTGGTGCACTGTAGCAAGTGTTTTGGAAGGGGTTTTGGAAACCGAGGTCAAGGCAAATCCGGTGCCCCTCCTCTTGTGTTCGCTGAATCCTCCCTCTTTGGACTTGCATGGGAATAAATTGTTGAGTATTCTTTCATTTTGTGCGAGGAAGAATATTCTGATAAACTGGGTTCCAGGAAACCTCCCAGGACTCTGATCGTGGTGTAGACTAAGTATGGAGCCCATTCCCCTTGACTTCCTTATGAGTATGGGCACCCAAGAAATGAACATTGTCATAGGACATGGCGTCCCTATTTCAACCATATACACATGGTTTTATTGGCTAAATTGGTCAGGACATTTGTGTAACAGTGAGGGCTCTGAGAGGAAGAATTCTGAACAAATACGGGTATGGCAACTCATGCTACCGGTGATGGGGAGCTTTGGTCGGATTGTGCTGTGTGTTGTAACTTTATGTAATTTAATTTAATTTGCCTTGGTTCAGCTCGGTTTAATCTATGTTTTGTTTTGATTTTGTTTTGACATCAGCCCATTGATTTTGTGCACAGGGAAGAGAATGAGTCCATTCAGCCACTCATGCTTCTTACACAGCAACTTGAGTAGGTCATTTCACACCATGTGTGAATTATACAGGATTGGAGGGAATGAAGAGAATATATAGAGGTGAGAATACAAGCTTACCACATTCACGATGGAATATAAAGTAGTGAGAAAAATGCTGGAATTTAAGAAAATTATTAAAATCGAGTATTCAGGAATTAATGAAAGGACATTTACAGAGTGAAGCCACAATCCATCAGAATCAACATAATTTTACGAAGGATGAATCATATTTTCATTATTTATTTGAGTCTTTAAGAATGTGACAAGCAAGCTGCATAATGAGGATCCTGGAGATGTAAAATAAGGACTTGCAGAAGACATTGACTAAGGTGTGCACAAAAGATTAATCTGCAGAATAAGATTGTATATGGTTAAAAGTAATTTATTCGCTTGGATGTAGGCTTGGCGAAACAAAGAATTGCATTGAGTTGGAATAACTGGTTCATTTTCTGTTTCCAAAAATACCAGAGGGCTCAGTCCCCAGGCCCCAACTATTAGCAATAAATACTATCACCTATTTGAGGGGATGGACATGTTATAATCAGTTTTTCAGAAGACACTGACTCAGTTGAGAAATTGTAATGAATGTTTAAGGATAGGTTGCAGATGAAATGAAACAATGAAAAGTATGCGGCCGTTTTGGTCAGTGTAACAGAAAGGCAACTTACTATCCAAACAGAGGGAAACTACAGAGTGCTTAGGTACAGAGGGATCTGGAATCCTCATCCATATCGCAAAAGACACAGATGCAGGTGGAGCAGATAATGAGAAAGGAAACTGAAAATTTGGTGTTTATTTCTGAAAGAAAAGATTATAAAGCGAGGGAGGTACTGCTGCAATAATGCCAGGCATTTGTGAGATCGCAATTGAGTACTGTGTATAGTTTTGGTGTCCTGACTGCAGGAGGGATGTAATTACCATAGAGGCAGTTCAGAAGAGGTTTACTAGACTGATTCCAGAGATAAGGAGTTTGTCCTCTGAAGAGAGATTGAGCAATTCAGGCCTATGCACTCTGGAGTTTAGAAAAATGGGAGGAGATGTCACTGAGGACTGGACAATGCTAAAGGTGATTGATAATGTCGACATGCATTGGGTATTTCCTCATGTGGGGCAACCTACAACAAGAGATCAGAGTTTTAGGATAAGTGGAGAGGAATTAGAACAGTGATGAGAGAACTTCTCTCAAAGCGTTTTAAATCAGTGTAATTCACTGTTCCAGAGTGCAGTGGATGCTGGGATATTGAGTAACTGAGGAGATATGGAGAATGGGCCAGAAAGTGGGACTGAGACCGAGATGACATCAGCCATGATTGTATTAATTGTTGGAGCAGGCTGACATCAGCCATGATTGTATTCAGTGATGGAGCAGGCTGATGTCAGACGTGATTGTATTCAATTGTGGAGCAGATTGACATCAGATATGATTGTATTCAATGGTGGAGCAGGCTGACATCAGCCATGATTGTATTCAATGGTGGAGCACGCTGACATCAGCCATGATTGTATTCAATGGTGGAGCTGGCTGACATCAGCCATGATTGTATTGAATGTTGGAGCAGGCTGACATCAGCCATGATTGTATTCAATGGTGGAGCAGGGATGACATCAGCCATGATTGTTTTCAATGGTGGAACAGGCTGACATCAGCCGTGATTGTATTCAATGGTGGAACAGGCTGACATCAGCCGTGATTGTACTCAATGGTGGAGCAGGCTGACATCAGCCGTGATTGTATTCAATGGTGGAACAGGCTGACATCAGCCGTGATTGTATTCAATGGTGGAGCAGATTGACATCAGATATGATTGTATTCAATGATGGAGCAGGCTGACATCAGCCATGATTGTATTCAATGGTGGAGCAGTCTGACATCAGATATGATTGTATTCAATGATGGAGCAGGGATGACATCAGCCATGATTGTATTCAATGATGGAGCAGGCTGACATCAGATATGATTGTATTCAATGATGGAGCAGGGATGACATCAGATATGATTGTATTCAATGATGGAGCAGGGATGACATCAGCCGTGATTGTATTCAGTGATGGAGCAGGCTGACATCTGAAATGATTGTATTCAATGGTGGAGCAGGCTGACATCTGAAATGATTGTATTCAACGTTGAAGCAGGCTGACATCTGAAATGATTGTATTCAATGGTGGAGCAGGCTGACATCAGCCGTGATTGTATTCAGTGATGGAGCAGGCTGACATCAGCCATGATTGTATTCAATGATGGAGCAGGCTGACATCAGCCATGATTGTTTTCAATGATGGAGCAGGCTGACATCACATATGATTGTATTCAATGGTGGAGCAGGATGACATCAGCCATGATTGTATTCAATGGTAGAGCAGGCTGACATCAGCCATGATTGTATTCAATGATGGAGCAGGCTGACATCAGCCATGATTGTATTTAATGGTGGAGCAGGCTGACATCACATATGATTGTATTCAATGGTGGAGCAGGCTGACATCACATATGATTGCATTCAATGGTGGAGCAGGCTTTCATCAGCCGTGATTGTATTCAATAGTAGAGCAGGCTGACATCAGCCATGATTGTATTCAATGATGGGGCAGGCTGACATCACATATGATTGTATTCAATGGTAGAGCAGGCTGACATCAGCCATGATTGTTTTCAATGGTGGAGCAGGCTGACATCAGCCATGATTGTATTCAATGATGGAGCAGGCTGACATCAGCCATGATTGTATTCAATGATGGAGCATGGATGACATCAGCCATGATTGCATTCAATGTTGGAGCAAGGATGACATCAGCCATGATTGTATTCAATGTTGGAGCAGGCTGACATCAGCCATGATTGTATTCAATGGTGGAGCAGATTGACATCAGATATGATGGTATTCAATGGTGGAGCAGGCTGACATCACATATGATTGCATTCAATGGTGGAGCAGGCTTTCATCAGCCGTGCTGTATTCAATGGTAGAGCAGGCTGACATCAGCCATGATTGTATTCAATGATGGGGCAGGCTGACATCACATATGATTGTATTCAATGGTAGAGCAGGCTGACATCAGCCATGATTGTTTTCAATGGTGGAGCAGGCTGACATCAGCCATGATTGTATTCAATGATGGAGCATAGATGACATCAGCCATGATTGTATTCAATGGTGGAGCAAGGATGACATCAGCCATGATTGTATTCAATGTTGGAGCAGGCTGACATCAGCCATGATTGTATTCAATGGTGGAGCAGGCTGACATCAGCCATGATTGTATTCAATGATGGAGCAGGCTGACATCAGATATGATTGTATTCAATGGTGGAGCAGGCTGACATCAGCCATGATTGTATTCAATGATGGAGGAGATTGACATCAGATATGATTGTATTCAATGGTGGAGCAGGCTGATATCAGCCATGATTGTATTCAATGATGGAGCAGGCTGACATCAGCCATGATTGTATTCAATGATGGAGCAGGCTGACATCAGATATGATTGTATTCAATGATGGAGCAGGCTGACATCAGCCATGATTGTATTCAATGATGGAGCAGGCTGACATCAGATATGATTGTATTCAATGCTGGAGCAGGGATGACATCAGCCGTGATTATATTCAGTGATGGAGCAGGCTGACATCTGAAATGATTGTATTCAATGGTGGAGCAGGCTGACATCTGAAATGATTGTATTCAATGGTGGAGCAGGCTGACATCAGCCGTGATTGTATTCAATGATGGAGCAGGCTGACATCAGCCATGATTGTTTTCAATGATGGAGCAGGCTGACATCACATATGATTGTATTCATTGGTGGAGCACGCTGACATCACATATGATTGTATTCAATGGTGGAGCAGGCTGACATCAGCCAGGATTGTCTTCAATGGTGGAGCAGGCTGACATCAGCCATGATTGTATTCAATGGTGGAGCAGGCTGGAGGAGCTGGATTGCTGACTGAGGTTCCTCGTCTTTCTTCAGTCCTTCGAACGTGTTACACAGAAACAGGGGAGGTCTGGTTAATCGACAGAAAGCAGGCATCAGATTTAATCAGTTTAAAAGAATGTAACCAGTAAGGTCACACAGTGACCAGTGCAGGGTCCTCAGCTATTTACCATCGATATCAATGATCTAGAGAAGTGGAACAAATGTACTGTAACTAAGTTTGCCAATGGAAATAATATAAGCAGGAAAATAAATAATCAATGGAAGTTGTAGAGTCTGTAAATGGATATGGACAAGTTAATCAATGGATAAAAGTTTGGCAGGTGGGATTTAACGTCATATATAACCTGTCATTTTCTTCCAGGAAGAACGGCAAGCAGTATGTTACTGAAATATAGAGGGATTACAGGACTTAGTGATACCGTGTGTACTGAAGGGTTTACTCTGAGCCGTGCAGACATGGCATGTGTTGCTCCATCACCCTGATCGTCTGCTGCCTGATGTTTCCAGCGGGCCTATTGCTCTCATCCACCATATATATCCTCCGTCACTGAATGATGACACTGATGTTGAGATCGGAGAGTTGATGGAGCTGTCACCCAGTCCTGCCTGGAAAGTTCTGGAACATAGTAGCTGAATGAAACTCTGACTCAAAAACCACTGGTAGCACGGTCCTCCCCCTGACATGAAGCTGCAGGTCGTGTTGAAGGAGGTGACACCGATCTGTGACCAGCTCCTTGTTCAGTCAGGGTCCTCTCACGCTCTGCTCCTTGGTTAGGTGGAGCTTGGGAAGCTGTTCCTGGAAAACCCCGGGTTGGATCCAGCAGATCCCTTTCCCCAGACACACGCATTGCGTGGTTTCAGAGCTTCCCCTCTCTGCAGCCTCTGCTCCATTTGTTGTTCATGTTACAGACCCAGATTCTTTTACTATCGTCCCCATGCTCCATTCAGAGTTGTGTCACCAAATCCTCAGGTCTTCCTGAATGTCTGAGGTAGCTTACAGCATAACCTCCAATAAAACATTCCCAGCAGCTCCACTAACTTTGCAATAACAGGAGTCAGTCTGGAGTCCTCAGTTCCAAGTTTGATGCCTGATAATTAACAATAGTACTCGAGGGGCTTCCTCGTGTAATTGACCGCATGATCAGCTGAGAGGAACAAACACAGATGTTCAGTGAACAGGCACAGACCAAGTTTCAAAGACGTGTCTCAAAGCTGCTGGGACCCTCTGCCCACCAAGGAGCAGTACATAGGACACATGGGGAAGTGAGCAACAGCCCAACACACACTCCACTGTTCATGGAGCTCGACATAGGACACATGGGGAAGTGAGCAACAGCCCAACACACACTAGACGGTTCATGGAGCACCACATGGGACACACCAGGCAGTGAAAAGCCCGAGACACACCATTTCATTGTTTCTGAGCTTCACAGTGCCAGCTCTTGATACATTAAGGATCCATATGGAATCCACAGCCGTGATGTATAGAAGAGCATGAGCCGTGCACTTTGCATGTTGTTTCTGAACTTCATAATTACGTCCCCGGGGATTCAGGAATATTAGCACCAACGGTCAGGTTAAGGTACAGAAAGACAGATACTCGTGTTATATTTGGAGGATTACTTGATCAACAAGTTGAATAAACACGGCTCTTCTCAGAGAAATGGAATTAGCCAGAGGAGTCAGATGCTGACGGGTGCAATAACAAGAGTAAGAACATAAAATAAATATGCTGACAGATCAGCTCAAATGGTCAGTTATGCCCGATACCAACTCCACCTCACAGAATCAGACATCATAATCCAGATGAGATATATATTCAGCGTGAAGCACTGTGCAGATGAGGCTAGTGTAGTGCTCAATACAAACCAGCAATCTTTACAGACTTTGCAGACCACATCAGTCCACGGGGGGCTGTGCAGTGAATAACTCTGTAAACCTGGAGAAGTTACCCTTCCAGCATGTAGAGCTGTGTCCACCATCCGAGTGCATTGCTCAGTAATACTGCATTTGATCACTGCACACTTTCGGGAAACTTGCAGCCCATGCTGCAAGTGACAGGATGTGCAACTCCCATCCATTTACAGCTCCATATCTTTATTGTTCCAGGCGCTTTAGAACATCTAATCAAGAAGAAGGATGAAGCTGACATAAGGTTGAGGAGCCAAGGGTTAAGCAGTGCCCTAGAAGGTTGCGAGGTAACCAGGGTGGAAATGAAGAATAAACTCAGGAGAGATAAAAGTGTGCATGATAAAGGCTTGGTGGGTAGAATTAAGGTAAAACCTAAGACGTTCTACACTTACATGAGAAACAAGAGGATGGCCAGAGTGAGGGTAGGGCGATCAGGGATAGTGGAGGGAACTTACGCCAGGAGTCGGAGGAGGTAGGGGAGGTTCTTAATGAATATTTGCTTCAGTATTCACAAATGAGAGAGACCTTGACGTTTCTGAGGACAGCATGAAACAGGCGAATATGCTAGAACAGGAGGATGTGTTGAAAAATATGAGAAACACACGGATAGATAAATTTATTTGGCCAAACAGGATATGCCCGATGATACTATAGGAAGTGAGAAGAGATTGCTGCGCATTTTGCGATGATCCGTTGCATCCTCACTGTTCACTGGAGTCGTGCCAGATGTCAGGAGGCTGGCAAAGGTTCATGCCTGGTTCAAGAAAGGGAATAGGGATAATCCTGGGAAGTATTGGCCAACCAGTCTTACACCAGTGACGGGCAAAGTATTGGAGAGGATTTGAGAGACAGGATTTATGAATACTTGGAAAATTATAAATGATTAGAGACAGTCAACATGGCTTTGCGAGGAGCACGTCATGCCTCATAAATCTTATTGAATTCCTTAAGGATGTGACAAAACACGTTGATGAATTAGAGCAGTGGATGTGGTATATATGCATTTTAACAAGGCGTTTGATAAAGTTATTCACGGTAAGCTCATTCACAAGATAAGGAGGCGTGGCTTACAGGGAGGTCTGGATGTCTGGATGCAGAATTGGCTGGCCCACAGAAGACAGAAGGTGGTGGTAGATGGAACAGATCCCGCCTGGAGCTTGGTGACTAACTTGGTGATCTGTTCTGGGACCTCTGCTCTTTGTGATTTTTTTTGTAAGAGAGTAGATGACGAATTGGAAGGGTGGGTTCATAGGTTCGCCGATGTCACGAACTTTGGTGGAGTTGGTGGTTAGTATGGAGGGCTGTTCTAGGTTACAACAGGACATTGAAATAATTGAGCTGATGAGTGACAGATCGAGATAAATCTGGAACAGTGGGCTTTTGGGTCCATGTCTATAGATCCTCAAAGTTGCCATCCAGGTTGGTGCTGTTGTTTAGAAAGCATATGATGTGTTGGCTTTCACAGCTGGGGAGATCAGTTTCAGAACTGTGAGGTTATGCTGCAGCTCTATAATTCCACTGTTTAACCCACTGTGATGAAGTTGAATGTTGTTCTGCATTGAGAGCTTGCAAGTTCTTGTCAAATGACTAGCTAATATTTTCAGAGTTTACTGGACTGAAACTATGTAACATCTGGCTGTGAAACAGATATGTTGAGCTTTGGTTGCTCTTTTAACAACTATTCGAATTTAAACAACCAAGTTTAAATAATGTCCCACTATACTAAACCCATTCGATTTTAAATTTATTGTTTTTTCAACATCAAACCAAGGAGATGAGCTGATGTTGAGGGAATGAAGAGGCACGCATTTTGGAAGTTAGACAGAGAGTAAACTACCATCGTGAGAATCTGCCAAGGACAACATTCTCTGTGTAAGATTCATTTTTTGAACGAAATATCCTTGCATTAAAAGACAGAACATGACCCAGGGAGATATTCAGTGGAAAGAAGGAGGGCATTGGAGACTAAAGCCACTGTCTGGTTTAAGTAATTGTAATACAGTTTTTCTTGAATTGGAAGATTATATTGTTAAAGGTGGAGAAAGATAACAAACAGTTCAGAGAAGGGGAAGCTTTGAGTTGAGAATAACTGTTGTTATTCAATGTTCACTTTTAGAATTAAGGAATACATTGCTATTATTTCCTGTTAAGTAGTGGAATTTGCGAGCTCTCTGTCACTCGACTTTAACGGATTATGAGCGAGGTGAGCTTTTCTGAGTGTTTGGTTTCATTAGCAGAAGGGTTCATCGCCGTGTCATAACACCACACTTGTAATACCGTGTTCTAGTCACCTCATTAAAGGAAAGAGGTGGAAGCTATAGAGAGAATGCAGAGAATTATTTATGGAACAGCAGAAAGGTTGACAGGAGCCACACAGAGTGAGTGAAATATTGAGAAAGTCACCACGTGAAAAGTAAACACTGGCAGATTCCCGATGTCTATTTAAACGTCAGTGTGGCACTGGGTGTAGTGCGTCTGTATTGATGACTGGGTATCTGTGTGTGCATGTGCATCTGTGTATCGGCATTTGTCTATGTGTGCTGAAAATGTGTTGCTGGAAAAGCGCAGCAGGTCAGGCAGCATCCAAGGAGCAGGAGAATCGATGTTTAGGGCATGAGCCCTTCTTCAGGAATTTGTCTACGTGTGCCTGTATATGTGCTATTGCATCAGTCTCCGTGTGTGTCTGTGCATCTATATTCATCTCTGTGTGTCTCTGCATGTCTGATTTTTTCACTGTGTGTATCTGCGTTTCTGCATTCATCGCTGCGTGCATCTGCATGTCTGTATTTGTCTCTGTGTGTATCTGCATGTCTGTATTTGTTGCTGTGCGTATCTGCATACCTATATTTATGTCTGTGTGCAGCTGCATGTCTGTATTCATCTCTGTGTGTACCAGACTGTCTGTATTCAACTCTGTGTGTATCTGCGTGTCTGTATCCATCTCTGCGTGTATCTGTGTGTCTCTATTCGTCTCTGTGTGCATCTGCGTATCTCTGTGTGTATCAGCACGCCTGTTTTTGTCTCGGTGTATATCAGTTTATCTGTATTCAACTCTGTTTGTATACGTGTATTTGTATTCCTCTCTGTTGGTGTCAGTGTGACTTTATTCATCTCTGTGTGTAACTGCGTGTCTATATTTGCCCTTCTGGGTATCTGCGTGTCTATATTTGTCTTTCTGTGTATCTGTGTGTATGTATTCGTCTCTGTGTACATTTATGTGTCTGCATTCATCTCTGAATCTGTGTGTCTGTATTCATCTCTATGTGCATCTGCCTTCCTGTATCTATCTGTGTGTGTCATTAAATTCGTCTCTGTGTGTATCTGCGAGTCTGTATGTGTGTCTGCGTAACTATGTTTGTCTCTGTGTGTATCTGTGTGTCTGTTTTCATCTCTGTGTGTATCCGTGTGTCTTTATTTGTCTCTGTGGGCATCTGTGTGACTCTATTCGTCTCTGTGTGTATCTGCGTGTTTGCGTTTGTCTCTGTTTGTATCTGCGTGTCTGTATTCATCTTACGTGTATCTGTGTGTCTCTATCCGTTTCTCTGTCTATCTGCGTCTCTCTGTGTGAATCTGCGTGTCTGCATCTGTCTCTGTGTGCATCTGCGTGTTTGCATTCGTCTATATATCTATCTGCATGCTTGTGTTCATGTGTGAGTATCTGTGTGTCTGTTTTCGTCTCTGTGTGTATCTGCAGGTCTGTGTTTGTCTCTGTGTGTATCTGCGTGTCTGTGTTCATCTCTGTGCGTCTCCTTTTCGTCTGTATTCATCCCTGTGGGCACCTGTGTGAGTCTATTCGTCTTTGTGTGTATCCGCATGTCGATATTTGTCTCTGTGTTTATCTGCGTGTCTGTATTCATCTCTGTATCTGCGTGTCTGTATTCATCTCTGTTGTGTATCTTCCTGTCTGTATTTGTCTCTGTGTCTATCTGTGTGCCTGTATTTGTTTCTGTGTGTCGCTGCACGTCTCTGTGTGCGCCTGTGCATCTGTATTCATCTCTATGTGTCTGTATTTGTCTCTTTGTGTATTTGCGTGTCTGTTTTCATCTCTGCATTTTGTCTGCGTGCCTGTATTCGTCTCTGTGTGTATCTGTGTGTCCATGTGCACAGCGGATCTGTCAGTCTCTCTGGTGTTTAAAGTGATGCAATGTCCCTCTCTGCTGGCCTTCACACTCCTCTGAGTTGACAGCGCCACAGGGTGACAACCATCAGGGGATTCAGTCTGGGAGGGAGGTGGAGGGAGACAGCTCAGAGCGCCATCCAAACTGACAGAACCATCTGCACACGCACACACCCACAGTTTGGTATATGGAGGATTGTATTCGTACTGAGGACCCTTAGAGTGGAGAATGTTCATGTAAAGTTATGTCTATGGTCACTCTGCAATGTGGAAGTGATTTGTCTTTGAAGATTATTCATGACACAAAGTGCGCAAATTAAAGTGTATTTCCATCGCAAATGCATCCAAGCAAGATTGACGGAACAATTTGTAAGTCAATGCAATGAATGTATTTCACGTTCATTATCTTGAAATGTTTTACAATATACTCCTACAAATTATAAATGAGAAAAGATTGAAAATCCTGAAATGGACACAGTGGTGGTGGTAATATCTCAGGAACGATATCGTTAGGTATCAGACGAAACTGCTCTGTGCTTCCAAAGACGTTATTTGAAAAACCAAACAGCCATGAAATGTGAAAGATTGACAGTATTTGATGTCCTCTGAAAGAAACAAAAAAAACCTGACACTAGTGCAAAGGCATGGGGAGGCTAGCAGAAGGTGGCATTTTATAACTATAAACTAAACAGGGACAGACGTAGGGCTGTGGGGAGGGGGTGGTGAGAGGTTGATTTCAATTTCAATGGATTTACCCCAAAAAACGGCAGGACATCATCTCAGGAGATACACACATACATACACAGACACGTTAAACACACAACACATATTCATACAGATATGGACACACACACAAACACACACACTCCTGCACAGTTTCTTTAAGATAGAGTTGAATAAGCTTTTCATTAATTTGGGAATCAGTGATCATTTGGCGAAGGCAGGAGAATGTAGGTGAGAAACAGTTCTGCTGTAATCCAATGGCACAGCAGATCCAATGGGCTAAGTGGCCTGATTCTGCTCTATTTTCCCATATTCAGGAGAGAGCTTTCAAAGGTTGAATTTGAATGCAGATTACAGGGTTAAAGGTAGGCTTATTGGCAGTGTGGAGGAACAAAGGGATGTTGGGGTCCACGTCTGTAGATTCCTCAAAGTTGCCAAAGCCCTCAAGGTAAGAATGTGTATGATGTGTTGGCTTTCATAAGTTGGGGGATTTGAGTTTCGAGCTGCGAGGTTATGCTGCAGCTGCATAGAGGCCTGGTTAGACCACACTTGGAATATCGTGTTGAGATCTGTTCGCCCCATTAAAGGAAAGATGTGGACGTTTTAGAGAGGGTGCAGACGGGAGTTCCCAGCACGTTGCCTGTCCTATAGGGCATGTCTTATGAAGAAGGTTTGAGAGAGCTTTAGCTTTTCTCATTAGAGTAAAGAAGGATGAACGGTGACTTGATAGAGGTGTGCAAGATGATGAGAGGCAGAGATAGAATGGATTAGTAGATTCTTTTTCATAGGGTAGAAATGGCTAACACGAGGAAAACATAATTTTAATGTGATTGGAGGAGGGTTTTGGGGAGATGTCAAGAGGCAGGTTGTTTACACAGGTAGTGATAGGTGCGTGGAATGCACTGCCAGCAGTGGTCGTAGAATTAGCTACATTAGGGACATTCAAGTAACTCTTGGATAAGCACATAGATGACAATAGGATGAAGGCTCTGCAGTTTAGTTTAATCTTAGAGTCGGATAAAAGGTCGCCACACCATTGAGGGCTGAAGGGCTCTTACTGTGCTGTACTGTTCAATGTTCGCTGTTCTAATTTCTTGAAATCTTGTGAAAATATTGTACCTGGAATTCCTTTAACTTCAGTGGAGGTTAATCTCATCAGTATTTGATTGTTGAGGGTTAATGCAAATTTGGGGAGCTTAGAGGGGCTGAATGGTCTATATCTGTTCCTAACCGTTGTGTCAAAAGAATAATGATTGGTTTGAGGGGAACTTATTTAGAGAATAAGGGCATTCCTATTTCAGACTGGGAAAGGGATGTTCCTTTTTCTTTAGGATTGTATGGTCTGTGGTCTTCTCATGCCCAAGGATCAGTGAAGACTGGGTTAATGAAAACACTCAAGGAGGAGTTAGATAGATCTTTGATGAACAAGAGAATCAATGATTGTTGGGAACAGACAGGAAAGGGATGCTTAGTTACATCAACACATCAACAATGAGCATTCAGAATTGTACAGCAGGCTCGAGGGGCTGAATGGCCACCTGCTGCTCTTGCTTCATGTATTGTTCACTCACTCAACCCCGCGATGCTGTTACAGAAGGTGAGGAAGATCGCATTCAGCCATTCAGGATCGATCTGCACCTCTAAGTAATTATAAAGAAATAGGATGAAGCTCTTCAGCCATTTCAGTACATTACGCAGCGCAAGAAGAGGTCACACCTACTTTCTAGATTGCAACACAGGAACAGGGGAGTCCTGGGTAACTTTGAGGAAATAGATAGTCGGGAGAAATGTGTATTTTCGGGTTGGAAACTTTAACTTGGTGAAGTGCCTCAGTGATCAGTGCAACATCAAAAGCTATTTAGAATCTGTCAATAATTTGCGTGTGGGAACTGATTGGATGGAAATCAATTGGCTCAACCACTAAGATTCGATAAGATGTCAAGTGGAGGTAGAGAGTCTGTAATGTGATATAGACAGGGAAGGTTAGTGTGCAAACCTTCAGCAGAAACAGGATAACATGGGGTACCGAAGTTTGTGCTGTGGCAGAAGGGGAAAACAACAGTAATCTAATTCAAAGAAGAGAGATCACAAAACTCAGTTGTACAAAGGCATTTGTTCACCAGGGTACATACATCACACGGGGTTAGTATGCAAATGCAGCAAGTAATTAGGAAGGTAGATTGAAATATTACTTCATGAAAAGGCTATCAGGATGTTTTAGCGCATCTGTACAGAGGATTTCTGAGTCAACATCTGATGTACTGTAGGCAGTGATGATTCCATTAATTGAAAAGTAAATATACTCAATAGCTTTAGAAGATTTTGCGAATATGTTTCACTGCACTTGCTCCTGGAAGGAAGGCCTTATCCTGTCATACAGCACGGAAACAGACTCTTCACTGCACCATGTCCATGCCGACCAGATGTCCTAAATTAATCACGTTCCATTTGCCAGCACTTGGCCCATATCCCATAAAACCTTCGTGTTCACTCAAATGGCTTCATTCAAATGGCTAAAAATGCTGTAGCTGTCCCAGCCTCCAACATTTCCTCTGGCAGTTCATTCTATACACTCTGTGAAAAGTTACCACTTTTGTCCCTTTTATATGTTTCTCCCCTCACATTCAATCTATGTGCTCTAATTGTGGTCTGCCCTAAGCTAGGAAAATGTTCTTGGATCTTCACCATTTCTTTTCTCCTCATAATGTTTTAAACCTCTATAAGGCGAGAGCACTTCAGGGTTGAGAATGAGAGGCGTTCGTATTGAACTGTATAAGATATTGAGGAGATTGTACCTGATGCATAGCCTATGGACATTGTCTCTGGTATATGAGTCTCGAACTGAGGATTCAAATTTAAGAAAACAACATGTATATGTTATATACTCTTTTCATAGTATAAGAAAACAAATACTATGAAGGCATGATTTTATTGGACAAAAATATGAGGACACATACAAACATAACTTCATTAAAACTCCTACATGGAGCAGAGAACAGGGACATAGTCCTACAGTTCCGAGAATGTTCAAGGAGGCCTCACGTGGTCCAGTTTGCTGTTGAGATAACATTATTGTATATTTCTGCTCCGAGATGGAGAAAATGCAACATTCTGGAGAAGCCACTGCTTATTGCTACCTATCTTTCCTTGTTCCTTCTCGCAGCAATGTATGAGAGGTGAAAACCGTTCAGTCATCTTTATCATTCATGTAGGATTACTGTTGAGGAATCATTGGCATCTCCCCACTGCCTAAAATCAAAGGTAATTCAGCCAAATCCAACCGTTACAGGAATAAATCCTGCTTGTGTGAGCAGAACAACTTCAGAGGCAGAATAACATTTAATTATTTTACTTTTCTCTTGAGTTTAACTAATGCTTGGCCAAAGCTCTTTCAAGCTGATATTTTGCAGCTTTTTTCCTGCTTGTATTTAGGTATGTGTATGTGTGTGTCTGTGTGCACTTGCGTGTGTGAGACACTGTCTATGTCTTAGTGTGTGTGTCTGTGTGTATGCACAGACTGCATCTCAGTATACGTTCAAAGATAAATATTAATGTACGTATTTGTCCAAACTGTTTGCTATTTATTTTTCCATATTAGCTTTGATTAACTTTGCTTTGATGAATTATTTTTGCAAATGTAAGATATCGAGCTGACTTGTCCCCAGCAAAGAACCTGACCTAGTCTGAGACCTATATCATTGGTCATATCACCAACCGAGTTACATTTAAAATTTATCATGATCAATGGAGGAACGGGACTAGAAAATGAAACAGTGGTCCATCCAGCCCCAGTCTGAACACGGAAGAGGAGAATTTCACAAAGGGTTGTTTGAGTGGGAATGCTCTTCCCCAGAAGTTTGTGGTGCCTGTGTGTTTGCATTTCGTCAAAGCATTTAGATATTGGACAGTAAAGGACAATGAACTACAGATATGGGAGTGGGGTTGAGAACACATCCAGATCAGCCACGACCTTACTGCCTAGTTGAGAGGGCTTAAAGTGTCCTCAGTCCTATGTTCCTATGTTCCATTCAGTTCCTCAAAACTGCAAGGCAGGAGCATTTGGAGTTCATTTATTCCGATAACCTGGTGCACGGAAACAGAGGAGACCATTCACTGACTGAAGAATCGAGAGTGTAGCGCTGTAAAAGCACAGCAGGTCAGGCAACATCCGAGGAGCAGGAGAATCGCCGTTTCTGAGCATAAGCTTCTGCCTGAAACGTGGTTTCAACAGAATACAAGAACGCTATTGAATCCATTGAAACTATTGGATAAGAATAGGGATAGCCCATTCAGACCCTCCTGCCTATTACACAAGGAGTGAAGGAGTGTAGTCAGCACATCAAAATGTTAAACAGGAACCGGAGTCGCCAAGTCAGGTCCTTGAGCTGCTTTCAGATGACCAGGACGTGGCCATTCAGCCTATCAAACCATGTGTACAGAAATAGGAAGATGTCTTTGATGCCCACCATGACAAAGAGTGAAGCAGAGTCTACACAAATAGACTGCTCTATGTTGTTCCTCCTGGTTACTTTGCTCATGGTACATATGTGTCACTTTAACTTGGTTTGCTGAACGTGAGAGGGAAAAGTGAATGGTTTGTGTCAAGTCACAAGGAAATGCCTTCTATCTCCGAGAAGACATTATTGTACTCCTATAGAGGTCAGAAGCTGGTGGGAATGGCAAACTATTTCAGGAGTAAGGCATTAAGGCTGCTGATAGATTTATGAACAGTGCAGAGACACACACCAGCTGCACATTGAGACAGTGAGAATTCATTCAGAGCCTGGAGCTCCCTCCCAACCAACATGGTGTCTCCACACTGAAATGTGAACTATTGGGAAATACATAAAATGGGGAAAATGCAATTTCTCATTAAATTACCATCTTTTTTCTGGACATAATAAATGTTAGTCCAGAACCCTCAAGTTGAAATGTAATTGCTTGTTATTCTCTCGCTGTGCTACGTATTTCGCTGGATTATACTCTCATAATTTTTATCAGTTAATTATCGTTTACACAATGTAATTCAATAATTTCCTTGCAAAGGTGGAAACATCTTATTGCACAGTTTGTTTGCCTTTTTTTTTACATTTGATGTAGCCTTAGCACAAAAGTACATGTCTTGTTTACTGAACAGCATTGACCAACTGTCTGTGTGGCGTTTGCACATTGTCGCCGTGTCTGCATGGGTTTTCTCCGGGTGCTACGGTTTCCTCCCACATTCCAAACATATGCAGGTTAGGTGAATTGGCCATGCTAAATTGCCCATAGTGTCAGGGGTGAATACAGGGTAGGGGAATGGGTCTGGGTGGGTTACTCTTCGGACGGTCAATGTGGACTTGTTGGGCCAAAGGGCCTGTTTCCATACTGTATGTAATCTAAAAAAGTGACCTGTTTATCGGGATTCAAGGGTCAGACACAGTATGTATTTTCCATGGGCTAAGAAACAGAAGACAGTGACTGTGGAGACTGATGAGGAATAAAGTTACATCCCCCAAGTCCCCAATGTCTTCTTGACAGACAGAATAAAATCAAATGTAGAGAAAGAAACCGAATATATTCGGATGAAGCAATTACAAGTGACAATGTAATTAAAACAGGATAATTTGAAATGGAATGGCTGAACAATGATTGATCAGTGTGTGGGTGTGCCTGTGTGTGTGTGTGTCTATCTGTGTGTGTGTGAGTGCGTGTGTGTCTGTGTGTGTCTGTGCGTGAGTGAGTGTGTGTGTCTGTGTGTATGAGTGCGTGTGTGTGTGTCTCTGTGTGTGAGAGTGTGTGTGGGTGTTTGCATGTGTGTCTCTATGTGTGAGTGCGCGTCTGTGTGTGTGGGTGTCTGTGCGTGTGTCTGTGTGTGTGAGGGTGTCTGTGTGTGTGAGTGAGTGTGTCTGTGTTGTGGGTGTGTGTGGAAGTGTGTGTGTGTGTGCATGTGTGCGTGCAGATACATAAGACTGTTCGTATGTGTGTACCATATTCAGAATGAACAAGAGAGACATATTTAATAAAAATGATGCATGTGATGTACAAAATTTATAAAACGTTAACATGTTATTTAGTCTTCAGCTGAGATGCTCTGTTCCCCTTCTTTCAACGTACACTCTGCCTCCTCCCTCTTCCCTGCATTCCCAGACTTAATCTCTAATTCTTATCAGGATGTATGTTATAAATTCCTGCTTCTTATGTTCCAATTTATTTCCTTTAATCAATTTTCTACCGGGAAACATATACATTGGCCTGCTGGGTTCTGTCAACAGCTGTTGCCTGTCATATTGATGGAGATAAAGTTCTGGCATCAGACCCACATTTCAACATATTAATCTGTTGCACAGACACTGTACAAAGGACCACAACACACAGGAATTGTCAAACCAAGTACAGAAGTACATCTATATCTATCAGGCATGTAGACTTCTCTATTTTTATATCTCCATGTCTATATTCTCTCTCTCTCTCTCTCTCTCTCTCGGTTTCTGTTTTAATCTAATTGATACATCGTCCAATCGTTCTTTCTATCTCATGCCTCAGACTTCCTTCCTTCTGTTTACATCTATTGACCACATTTGGATCTGATGTCTTATAATTGAGTAATGTAACTACAAGACATGAGGGAGCAGTTGGCCAGAGTTAGTTGGAAGGGAAGCTGAGCACGGGAAGATGGTGAAGCAGCAATGACAGGAGTTTCTGGGGATAATTCAGCAGCACATCAGAAATTCATCCCAAATAAGAAGAACAATATTCAGCAGAAGACAAGTCAGCCGCGAGTGATAACGAATTCAGGGAAAGCATAAAAACAAAAGAAAATACACACAATGTGGTGAAGATTATTGGGAATCCAAAGGATTACGAAGTCTACAAATTCGAGCACGGATAACTAATAACAGCAAATGGGAGGAGGGGATGAAATATGATATTATGCTTCTTAATCGTGTAAAAGAATATGGAAAGCAATTGTTGGATATATAACAAGGAAGACAGGGAGTAAAAAACAAACAAAGGACTGTTGGAAAATGAGGCTTCAGTAGTTATGGGAAACAATGGAATGGCAGCGGAATTGAATAGATACTTTACATCAGTCTTCACGGTGGAAAACACCAGGAAAATGCCAGAACTTCAAGACAGTCAGGGTATAGAGGTGAGTATACGGACCTCAGTAAGGAGAAGGTGCTAGGGAAGGTGAAATTGAATGAATCAGCGAGACCAGTTGGGAAACAGCTCGTAGTTTTAAAGAGATATCGAAGGTGATTGTAGAGGCATTGCTGGTGATCTTTCAGGAAACTTTGGAGTGAGGAAGGACTGGTAAATATAACCTCCCTGTTTAAGGAGAGAGGGTCGCAGAAGACAGGAAATTATAGAAAGACTTATTGGATCTTTCGGTTTATGAATAAATGTGTGGAGTATAAGTACAAGGAAGTTGTGAAGTACATTGGAAATTGTGTGATTAAGCTACAGCATAACAAGAGTTACGTTTACAATGCCATTGCGAACAGCAGTGATGAAGGTACAGTTAAAACAAAGGAAATCAGTTCGAAGCAGACAGGAGCATTAGTGACAAAAAGACTGTTTCCTAGATCCTGCAGTGAGAATGTTGAGATCAGCTTGTCAGTAAACAGACAACAAGGAATGCATAAAAAGCACAATAAAATCTGTTGCTGATAAGGTCTCAATGTACAACTATATCGCCAATACATATGAAGCTGAAAAAGCAAACCAAGTGAGACAGCATCCTAGGAACAGGAAAGCCAACGTTTCAGGCTGAAAGACTTCATCAGGATTGGGGTGGGAAAGGGGAGCCGGGAAGTAAATAGAGGGAGGACCGTGGGGCTGGGGAAGGGTCGGTGGAATGGCGATAGGGGGATGCAGGCAGGGAATTATTGTGATTGGTCAGTGGGAAGGGTACGACAGATAGACGAATGGAAAGATGGACAGCTTTGGTCAGGTCAGGGAAGTGGACATGGGGTAAGGCTGTGGGTAGAGAAATTTTGAAGCCAGTCAAATCAATATTGACACCATTGAGCTGTAAAGTCTCCAGCTGAAATATCAAGTTGTGTTCCCGAGTTTCTGTTTGGCTTCACTCTAAAAGTGGAGGAGGCCAAAGATGGACCTGTTGCTGGATGAGCAAGGGGAGGGGAGTGATTGAAATGGATGGTAATTGGAATGCTGAGTTTGTTAAAGCGTGCAGAGAGCCGATGCTCCATGAATATGAGTCTTCCTTTCGTATCCACAGCATAGAGGAGACAACGGTGGGAGTTGGAGACGAGCTCGGTTGGTCAGGATCAGGCTCTGTGTGGAATATTAGTGCTCTGCATGAAGCAAACAACCCGACTTTCCAGTTACCATTCATTTTGATTTCCACTCCCACTCCCACATGCTCATCCTTAGCCTGTCCACTGTCAGAGGAACACCACCTGAGAGTTTACCTTTGAAGATGATAGCCCAATGGCCTCAATATTGACTGAAGCTGCTTCAAAAGCCCTCCACCCACAGCGTTATCCCATGTCACTTTTCCCTGAACAGACCCACCTGTATCTGGTCCATCCTTCTCATTGACCAATCACAGTAGCCTCATACCTGCATGTACCTACCACCACCATACCTACCCGCCACCCTTCCATATCCCATCACTCCATTTCTGGGCTCCCCTCCTCCTCATCAGTCTTGACGAAAGGTCCAAGATCAAAATAGTGCCTTTGCTGCTCCTCTGATTCTCTCTGGTCTGCTGTGTTTATCCAGCTCCAAGTTTATTAACTCTGGCCTCCCGCACCTATAGGACTTCCTCTCTCCAAGCTGTGGAACTAGGTGGTCCACATATAAGAAGTAATAAATTTGGACATTTGAAAAGATCGCGGACACATTCGTTATTTCACCTTCCAGATGAAGCAGCATTTCACTTGTACTCTTTCAATTCAGTCTCCTGTCATTGCTACTCACAATGCAGTCTCCTTTACATTGGGGAGACCAGACATAAACTGGTTTGAGGAACACTGCCACTCTGTCTGTGGGAATAACCCTGACCTTCTCATTGCTTTCCATTTCAATAAAGTACCTTGCTGTCATGCTAACATTTCAGTCCTGGACTGCTGTAATGCTCCAATGAAGCACAACTCAAACTCGAGTAACACCTCACTTTAGACCTTGGTACGTTCTATCCTGAAGGAGTTTTTATTCAATTCCATACTTCCACAGCCTGACCGCATTATGGCTGTTCTCCATTCTTCACACACTCTTTCTCCTGGTCTCCCAATGAACTTGCCCTGTTTGTGAATCGTTGGTCTTGCACTTAATTAAAAAACCAATTTCCCCCATTCACAATCTAATTAATACTCATTTTACAATTGATTCTCTTTTACCAGAAATAAAACTCAATTTGTCAGGGGCATTGCTCCTCCACACCATCTTGTTTCCGGCCACCGCTCCTCTACCTCGGTCAAGGGAGTTAAAAGCCCATTTTCCAATCCTTTAATATTCTGAAGAGGAGTCACACTGGACTTGAAATGCTAACTGTGTTTCTCTCTCTCTGCAGATGCTGCCAGATCTGCTGTGTTTCTCCAGAAATGGAAAAAACACATTTTCAATTAAACAAATAACTATGGATACTTGAAATCTGAAACGAGAACAAAAAAAACCTGTGAGCCTTGAAGAATGGTCAGTGCACCCAAATGATTAAGTCTGCTTTCACTCCACTGATGCTGTCAGACCTGCTTAATTTCTCTCGCAATTTCTGCTTTTCACCACGTTTCAAAGACGTGTGTTAACGTGGCTCAAACGCCCTGTTCAACCTTGAGCGCATATACCAGGAAGTGAAAGATAACACAAGATGCACAATTTCCGTGTCTCTGAAATAACATAAAGCTGGCATCACTGAAACTAAAGAGTTCTTACTGTTAGTCAGGGAGAGAAACAGAGGGACACGCATTCACTCTAAACACAGAAGGTAGCACATACTGGAAAGGAAGGGATTCAGATGATTATGTTAAAGGGTGTTGGGCAATGAGACAAATTGTAAGTGTAAAACCATGGAGAGACCCTCAGTAGAATGAGAATATAACATTGGAAGTGTGCCACATCAGAAACCAGAGTGGGTCACGGAGTACATGGCTGATGGGTGAGTGAGACTTGGTGTGGACTGGGGGACAGGCAGCAGGACTGTATTGGAGATATTGCAGCTCAAACTGCGTGTTCCATGTGATGCTGTAGACCTCAACAGCAACAGAAGAAAAATTATATTCAACCATAATCTGTAACTTTTTGCCTGGGATTATCCCTCAGTCTACCATTACCAATAAGCGAATCTATGCTTCAGCGATGAGTGTGGTGAACATGCCAGGGCAGAACTATGTGTACCTAAAACTGATGGCAAACCATAGAGCTACCACACTTGACTGTTTACATTCCAAACAGCAGAACTACCATCTGATAGGGAGGGCGGAATGATTGCAAGACCAACAGATCAGTTCGAAGCTCTACAGTCCTGCCAGATCCAGTCGTTAATGTATTAAACAACTCACTGCAGGAGACGACCCAACACATGTCCCCCTCGTTAATAATGGAACAGCCCTGCACATCAGTGCAAAAGACAAGCATGTAATTAACTGCGACGTACTCAGGCAGAAGTATTGAGTCAATGATCTACCTCACCTCGTCAGGATGCCCACAGAATTAAAGATAGCAGTTTTCAAACAATCTGATTCGCTCTATGTGACATGAAGAAACATCTGAATACGGTAGATATGACAAAGGAAATGTACAACAAGCTGTGTCCCTGGGGAAGCTGTTTCATTCCAGTTCCAACTCTGACATTTATATAGCAATGTGGAAAATTACACAGCTATGATAAGTCTCTTAAGAGGAGAATAATTACAGTATGACCAACATCACCCCCTCAATTCCATAATGACAGTCAAATTGCTGGGATTCTTTTTGACAGAGTTGTCAAGCAGCACAGAAATAAACTGCTCAGTGTGGTTTGCGACAGGTTACCATGTCGAGATGGAAATGTCACTAGATTTCTAATCCAGACCAGGCTCATGCTCTGGCAGTTGGTGGAAGTTAATAACAATTAATAAAATATCGAGATCTAAAATCTTGAGTCAGTAATAATGACCTTGAAGCCAGTGTCAATTATAAACATCAATTTGCTTCCACAATGTACTTTCAGGAAGTGAATCTCCCGTGTTTTCCTGGTCTGGCCTAAAAGTAACTCCAGACACACAGGTATGTGATATACTCTTCAATGGTCTTTGAAATGGCCGAACAAGACACACAATTGTATCAAACTGCTCCGAAGTCTTAAAGGATAAAACCAGTCAGAACACTGGGCATCAGCTTCTGCATCAGAAAAGGGAAACACTGGCCTGTCAACACTGCAGAGACCTCCTTCCTAACATCTGAGAGCTTGTGACAACATTGACAGTGCTTATCCACAGACTACATAGAAACGTTTGGAATGGAGTAGGTCATTCAACACAGTGAGCCTCCCACATTCTCACCATGGCCGAGAATCTCCTCAATGCATTTCTCCAACAGCAGACTGAGATATATTGCAATTGATTCCGTCAACCAAATGTTTGAGGTGTTTGCGAATAGCTGAGACCCAAGGACATAATCCTGAGATACGCCACGAGCCTTCATCTCCAATAAAAGGATCCTTTAATTCCTGTTTTTCTGGTCCAAGTGCTTCTTTGCTGACCTGCTTTCTTTTTCATATTTTCTCCTCCACTTTTCTTTTTGTAATTTACTGACCTAAAGCTGGACCCAGCGTTTGGAACTCAAGCTAAGCCCAATGCGGAGGAGAGTGAGTCCTTACTTACTTTTCCGGAGCAAGCACATGACCTGGAATTGGCAGCTGCAACATCAGCAGAGTCAACGTGAGTGAGATCGGGCCCAGTAGCAAAAGGTGATACCTGAAGATTGGAGACATGTTGTTGGTTGGGTCCTGCACTGGTTGTGGTGAAGTGCATAGTGGAAGGCCATGATGGTAACATCGATGAGGTGGGACCAGCAGTAAGAGACATGTTTCTGACATTTGAATGGCCTGGCAGAAGAGACAATGAGCTGGTGGTGGAGAAGTACCTGCCAACTGGCAAAGATGGTGCCTTAGGATCAGAAACTTCGATGTTGCTGGGGTCTGGTGTAGATGGGAATGAAGCTGTCATGAAGGGGTTGGGTTGCAGGAGTGGTCGATGATGAGGAGCTGTCTCACAACCCATAAACTCTCTTCAGGCTGCATCCTCTGTTTATTCCACTGTCTTCAATTATTCAAAATGGCACCACTTTGTGGCAACAAGTGAAAGCATTTCACTGTATTTTATTGTATTTATCCTGGAAAGTACACCTGCTCATAAAATCAAAAACAAAAACTTTTACTCACTCTGTACTGCCAGCTTTCCCATTCTGTAACCATGTCCAAATATTTACCACAATCCCATAAGATTTGATTTTGCACACTGGGTTTGGGGCTTCAGCAAAAATCTTTCTGGAAATCCCCCTCGTAATCTTATCCTTGTGAATCACCTCTCCCTCAACTTTCTCTGCTCCAAAGTAAACAACCCGAGCTTATCCAGTCTCTCTCCGTAGCTGATATGCTCCATCCCAGGGAGCATCCTGGTGAATCTACTCTGCACCCCTCCACTACAATCACATCCTTCCTGCAATATGGCTCCCAGAACTACGTACAGTGTTCTAACATGGCCTAACCATAGACTTGTATAGCTCTGACAATCGATACATCGGTGAATGAAGGCTCTGCCTACCGTTCCCTCTGCCTTATTAACTAACGTATTAACCTCAGTCAAAAAGTATATTGCTGGAAAAGCACAGCAGATCAGCCAGCATCCGAGCAGCAGGAAAGTCGACTTTTTGAGAGTATGCTTTTCATCAGGAATGTGTCCACCAATCCTGATAAAAAACCTATGATCAAAACATCGACTCTCCTGCTCCTTGCATGCTGCTTGACCGACTGTGCTTTACAAGAACTACACTTCTTTATTCTGATCTCAAACATCTGCAGTCCTTATTTTTTCCCCTAAACTATAACCCTGTGCCGTCGCATTCAGGGATTTGTGGAGGAACACTCTCTCAGCTTCTTAGTGTGCTGGCATTCATTGTATACCCCGATTTTTAGTTCCTACTTCCAAAGTGCATCACCACATGTTTATTAGGGTTACATTGCATCTGATTATCTGATCATTCCATCTGTATCTTCCTGTAACATAAGGTCTTCCTCCTCACTGCCAACCACCCGGCCAATATTTGTGCCAAATACAAACTTAATTAGCACACTCCCTCACCATCACCGCCCCCCCCCCCACCACCCGCTAACACATTCAAATTTATGAATACCACAAATAATAAGATACACTGCTCTGATCCCTGTGGTACATCAGGGGACACTGGTCTCCAGTCACACAAATAGCCTTCCTCCACCACCCTCTGTCTCCTGCGAATAAGACAATGTTTGATGTAACTCACTAAGTTACCCTTGATATCATGGCTTTTTGTTATCAGTTTCACGTATGGGGCTCTGTCAAAGCTCTTGCTGAAAACCCATAAGAACAACATGCTCGAAAACAGACAATAACATTCACTTGGTATGACTTCCCTGCTATGATGTCATGCTGACTCCCCCTGATCAAACCTTGCCTCTGCAAATAGAGTTAAATTTTCTCCTTTCTTATTTGCTTCAGTGCTTGCCCTAATACGGATCTAAAACTGACTGGTTAACAGTCAGTCTATTTTCACCGTCCTTCCTGTAAAGTGGGACTATATTCGTTGTTCTCCTGTCATCTGGCAACTCCAACTTCCCTGTGGCCAGATTTGGCTTAAGAATTTGAGTCTGCGCCTTTTCTCCTTTGTCTCTAACAGCAGCCTATAATACAACTTATCCAGACATGGCAATCATTCCAATTTTATACCAGCCAAAGCCTCCAATCCCTGCTCCCATCTTATATCAGTCTGTTCAAGAGCTTCCCAACCCATCTTTTTGAATTCTGTCCCTGCATTCTCCTTCTCTGAGTAAAACAGAAATGGAGCCTTTATGTAACAATCGATCAATGTTCTCCAGCTTCATACACAGAGTGCTCCCTTGGTCTCTAATGGGCCCTAGTTGTGTCCTGGTTATTTTGTTCTGATTGATATACGTGGACAACATCTTGGGATTCCACCTAACCTTGCCTGGCAACTCTTCTCCATGCCCCTGTGTCAGTCCATCTCTCTGTGTGAACTTTCTAAGCTTCACTGCGATCTCATTTCATTTTGGCAATCACTGGACAACAGAAACTGAGTTTCACCATCAGTTAATCTTGCCTCTAATAAGGTTGGCATGAAAGTAACTGTTTAGATTCTCTGTAATTTCCAAGTTCGCAGCAAGAAACTATCAGGTGTGGATATTCCCCATTCCACACGCGTCCTTGCCTTCACTTTTCCATCAAGTACCGAGAGAAGCGTTTGGTCATCCTAATGTTTCTTTTTAGTTTGCATTTTTTAAATTATTTCATTATCAGTTCATTTGTCCTCAAATGCCTCTGAATCCATGGCTTACAACAATATCTGACAATTTCCTGGGCTGCTTCCTTTGATCTAATGCAATCTTTAATTAATTTGTTCACTATTGTTAAGTCACCTTACCCCTTTGCTATTTGAGCTGTGGACAAGAGCATATTGTACTTTTTAAGGTGTTTATTTAAACAACAACCATTCCCTGTCTTCCAGTAAATCCTTTTCATGTACTTTTCCAATTCAGTGAAGCTAATTTTAGCCGCATACTCAGGTTTATAACCACAGTTTCAAAAATAACTGGTTTGCTTTCAGACGTCATATAAAATTCCCTGTATTATAAATACTATTCCCGAAACCTCCTTTTCAGCAGGGTTTTCAATTGGTTCTTCTGATCACATAATATCAT
This sequence comes from Chiloscyllium punctatum, assembly GCF_047496795.1. Classification (NCBI taxonomy): domain Eukaryota; kingdom Metazoa; phylum Chordata; class Chondrichthyes; order Orectolobiformes; family Hemiscylliidae; genus Chiloscyllium; species Chiloscyllium punctatum. The sequence continues at coordinate 31,165,447 of NC_092769.1, read as the reverse complement.
TTTCAAAACAGCCTCACCTCGACCTCAGTACTCAACATACTGTTAAAGGAGACCATCTCAAATACCCTAATGAAATCCATTTTTCCAGCATTATTATTCACGTGGGTTACTGTTATGTCACGTGGGAAACATTAGGATGACCAAACGCTTCTCTCGGTACTTGATGGAAAAGTGAAGGCAAGGACGCGTGTGGAATGGGGAATATCCACACCTGATAGTTTCTTGCTGCGAACTTGGAAATTACAGAGAATCTAAGATGTAGCTTGAAACTGTTCAATATTACTGTAGTACCCACAAACCTGGATGTCTAATTTCCTGTTTTATATCATACCTAACTTTTGTATTGCAACTTTCACTTTGACATATGACTTCCATCAATCTTTTCTTCTCCTTGTTGTTTCTAAGCTTCACCTTATTAGATTCTGTGGAATCTGAGTTATGTGGCCTCTTGGAAGATTAATGGTAGATTCAGGTGAGATATTTGGTGAGGCCTATTTGGACGTTGAGATAATCTCGTCACGTCATTTATTCTTCTCAAGTGTTATTATGACATTTTCACCAGATCTCCCGTTATGCTGGTGGGGTAGAGAAGGACAATGATCTTTCAACGATGTTATGCATTCCCCCAGACAGCTGAGCGTGCTCTAACCTGGCTGGGAACCTTACAGCAGACTGGTAAAGTGTTGCTGATGCTGTACAGGATCATAATCAGATCACATCTAGAGTGGTGTCCACAGATTTAGTCTCCTCACTGAAGAAAGGATATTGCGATATTGGAAGCAGATCAGAAATGGTTCCTTCAACTAATTCCTGCAATGATGCGGTTAACTTACAAGGAAAGGATTATTAGGTTGAGCCAATACTCATGAGAGTTTACAAGTATGAAAAGTGACCTTATTTTTACATAGAACACCGGAAAGAGTAAGCAACAGAAGCCAATTACACAGCCAATTCCATTTCTCCAGCCTGTAACATAGGAACAGCAGAAAGGTATTCAGAACTTCGACCCTGTTAACCAGAACAGGACAAGGTTATTCAGCCCCTGAATCCTGATATACAGTTACAGGAGGAGGCCAATCAGCCCCTCGAGTCTATCTGTTAGTATCCTGTTATGCAGCAACAGGATCAGTCCATTCAGCCTCCTCAATTCGCTAACACAGGAACTGGAAGAGATGGGTACACTAGAATAACAGGAGGCCATTCAGCACGAGAATTAAAGAAGGAGATAACATTATTTGAGACTTGTTACGGAAAGGTGGAGGTAATTCACCCATGTGTCTGTTGTATGGGAACAGGAGAAGATTAATCACTCCTTCAATCCCCTTTCAGGGATGCAGGAGGTGATTGTTCAGTATCTCGAGCCTGTTGTGAAGGAATATGAAGAGACCTTTCAGCCCCTCAAAATGTTGCACAGCAACAGGAAAATAACACAATCCCTCAGGCTTCTGAAGTATTATCAGGAAGAGGAGAAGCAGATTTTGAATCTGTAAATCAGGACATTCCGTCCACTGAGACTATAATGTAGGAACACCATGGGGACATTCAGCCCGTTGAGCATATAAACCAGGAACTGAGTGAATCCATTCAGACACTCATGTCTATTACATAGCAATTGGAGCAGATCTTTTAAAGATTTGTACCTGTTTCAGAGGAACACGGGAAAGGGAACGTAGAGGGTACCGAAAAGTTAGGAATTAGGATAATCATCTTCACTTGTAAATAAAAGGTTGTGAGCAAACTGTTGGGAATTAAGGGAAATTGTGAGACTCCATTATTAATTAATTAACAACAGCGGATTTGCAAAGTAAAACCAGAATACATCAGAATCAGCATTTTTTTAAGCATTTGTTTGCTCGAATTCTTTAAACATGCAAAGTTAGACAATAGGTATCCTGGAGGAGTAAAGGACCTGGACTTTGAAAAGGCATTGATTAAACGCTGCACAAAATATTAAGCTGTGAAATAAGAGGACATGGGTTTTGGAGGAATAGAGGGCTGGTGAGCCAACAAAATGCAGAGAGATAGAATGGTTGTTTCGTGAATGGTTGGCAGCTTTTGGGGTTGCATAGAGTTCACACCGCATGACCTGCCAATTTACCATCCACAACCACATTTTCAGCTGACATTAAAACAAGTTGAAAAGTAGGTTGATGTAATGAAGATGTAGAACATTTACAAATGGGCATGAACAGTTTAGATGAATGTGCCAACATCTGGAAGCAAAAACTTAACGAGGATATTCCCCAGAGGAATCCAACATGTTATGGAAATGGACAGGAACTTCAGAGTGCTAATTTGCAGAGGCATCTGGGTGTCCTTGAGCAGACCACAGAAAACTCAATGCAGGTACAGCAGGGAATTGGAAAAGCAAGTGCATTTTCAGCATTAACTTATAAAAGTATAGAGTATAAATAGAGGGAAGAATTACTGCAAATCTTCAAGGTATTAGCGAGACTGTAACTGACATACTGTGTTCAGGTTTGTTGTTCTGACTGCAGGAGTGACGTTGTTTCAACAAAGGCAGTTCAGAACAAGTTCATTAGGTTGATTCCAGAGATGAATTTGCCTTTTGAAGCAAGTTCGAGCAGTTCAGGCCGACGCACTCTAGGTTTGGAAGAATGAGAGGAGACCTCATTGAGGCCTGAAGGATGTTAAAGGTGATTGACAATGTCGGTGTGGAGTGGACATTTCCTCATCTGGGGAAAACTAGAACAAGAGATCATAGTTTTAGGATTAGGCTGAGCAGATTTAAAACAGGGGTGACGAGAACTTACTTCTCTCAATGGGTTGTGAATCTGTGGAGCTCACTGTCGTAGTGTGCAAGGGATGATGGGACATTGAATAAATGAAGCGATATGGAGAGCAGGCAGGGGAATGGACCTAAGCTGGCGATGACATCAGTCATGATTGTATTCAATGGCGGAACAGGCTTGAGGGGCTGGATAGTTGCTCTTTCTTATTCAGCCCTTCGACTGTGCTCCACAGGAACGGGGAGGACTGGTTATCAAACAGGAAGCAGGCCCTCTGGATAAATCAGTCTTAATCAGTTTGACAGAACGTAACCAGTGGAATCACACAGTGACCAGTGCTTGGTCCTCAACTGTTTACAATCGATATCAGTGATCAGGACGGTAGAACAGATGTACTGCTACTAAGTTTAGTGATGACACTCAGGTAAGCAAGACATTAAATTATCAAGAGGATGAGGAGAATCTGCAAATTGATATGGACAGGTAAAGTCAATGAATAATACTTACCCAAGTGGAATATAACGGAATGTATAAGCTGCCAGCTTTTTCAGGAAGAATGGAAGGCAGTATGTTACTGAAATGGAGAAGGATTACTCAACATAGAGATACAGTGTGTTCTGGAGGGATTACTCTAACCCATTCAGACATGGGAAGTGTTGCTCCATCTCCCTGATGGTCTGCTCCCTGATATTGCTAATGGTCCTATTGCTCTCAGTACACACGGGATATTTTGATGTGGTTAGTTGGCGGTGCGGAGTGGTGAGGGTGAGGATGTTTTGAGCCGTGCATGAAGGACCGAGAGACTATCCTTTCTTTCCGAATGGAGATCCAAAGACGATGGGAATGGCCGACTGCTTCTGAATGAAGATGCAGTGGCATCTGCCAGGACAGTGAGTAGACACCAACAGGACGCCCTGTGCATGGGCACACTGTAACGTTAACAGAGTGAGAGTTTCTTCATTTCCTCTCGATCCCTCATTATCATGGGGAGCCCACAGAGCCATGTACATCATCGGGAATCCTGCTATACTGAGAAAACGTGGATACACCTGGCAGCTCTCTGCTCAGAGAGAAAACATTCACCTCATCCACAATATATATCCTCCGTCAACAAATGGTGGCATTGATGTTGAGATTAGATTACTTACAGTGTGGAAACAGGCCCTTTCGCCCAACAAGTCCACACCAACCCGCCAAAGAGCAACACACCAAGACCCAGTCCCCTACATTTACCCCTTCATCTAACACTATGGGCAATTTAGAACCTAGATAGAACATAGAAATAGAACAGTACAGCACAGAACAGGCCGTTAAGCCCACGATGTTGTGCCGACCATTGATCCTTATGTATGCACCCTCAAATTTCTGTGACCATATGCATGTCCAGCAGTCTCTTAAATGTCCCCAATGACCTTCCCTCCACAACCGCTGCTGGCAACGCATTCCATGCTCTCACAACTCTCTGTGTAAAGAACCCACCTGACATCCCCTCTATATTTTCCTCCAACCAGCTTAAAACTATGACCCCTCACGTTAGTCATTTCTGCCCTGAGAAATAGTCTCTGGCTATCGACTCTATCTATGCCTCTTATTATCTTGTAAACCTCAATTAGGCCCCCTCTTCTCCACCTCTTCTCCAATGAAAAAATTCCGAGCTCAGTCAACCTCTCCTTATAAGATAAGCCCTCCGGTCCAGGCAGCATCCTGGTAAACCTCCTCTGAACCCTCTCCAAAACATCCACATCTTTCTTATACTAGGGCGACCAGAACTAGACGCAGTATTCCAAGTACATTCTAACCAAATTTTTTAGAGCTGCAAAAAGATCTCACGACTCTTAAACTCAATACCCCTGTTTAATGAAAGCCAATAGACCATATGATTTCTTAACAACCCTGTCCACTTGGGTGACCATTTTAAGGGATCTTTGTACCTGCACCCCAAATCCCTCTGTTCCTCTACACTGCCAAGAATCCTATCCTTAATCATGTACTCAGCTTTCAAATTTGACCTTCCAAAATGCATCACCTCGCATTTATCCAGATTGAACTCCATCTGCCACCTCTCAGCCCATCTCTGCATCCTGTCAATGTCCCGCTGCAGCCTACAACAGTCCTCTATACTATCAACGACACCTCGAACCTTTGTGTCATCTGCAAACTTGCTGACCCATCCTTCAATCCCCTCATCCAAGTCATTAATAAAAATTACAAACAATGGAGGCCCAAGGACAGATATATGCAGTTTAGGTGAAATGGCATTGCTAAATTGTCCGTAACGTTCAGTGATATGTAGGTTATTTGCACTAGTCAGGTGCAAATATGGAGTAATAGGGGAGGTGAATGCGTCTGGATAATTTACTCTTCGGAGGGTTAGTATGAACTTGTTTGGCCAAATGGCCGGCTTCCACTCTGTAGGGATTCTAAACCTGAACCCAATTTGGAATTATCGATTTTGAACTGGGCAATTGTTCTTTCTTTGCTATGGAACAGACCAGACTGCCTTCACATGCTTTAAGATGGTAGCCTGGACACCAACCTTGTCTTCGGTTAGATTTCCAACAGTATGGAAACAGACCATACAGCCCAACAAGTCCACACTGACCCAACGAAGACATAACCACCCAGCCCCTCTCCCCTACCCCATATTTACCCCTGACTAATGCACCTAACACTATGGGCAATTTAGCATGACCAATTCACCTGACCTAAACATCGTTGGATTGTGGGAGGAAACCACAGAACCCAGAGGAAACCCATGCAGATACAGAGAGAATGTGCAAACTCCACACAGTCATCAGGGGGAATTGAACCTGGGTCCCTGGTGCTGTCGCCCCACTACCTTTTAGTTAAGTTAGATGTGAAATGGGTACTCCAGGTGTGATGCGGCTGGTCAAAACACTCAACCTTAACAAAAACACAATTTATTTAAACACCATAATAAAAATACATACAAAAAGAAGAGAAGTTTAGAATAACTTAACTATTGGAAATCTTAACAGTGTATTAGATACAGTACTTTCCACTAATGAAGAGTTCCAATGTACTAACATCCCATAAACTCGTCTCTTGGCAAAAAGACACATCCAATCCAGGACGAAACAGCATCAAGACAGATTTCAGAGAGGATACAGCTAGGGATCATTTACTGAAGCATCCAACCCTTCTCCCACCCCAGGCACCTGGTGATTGTTACAGCTCAGCAAACCTGGAAAGTCTGGTCTGTGAGAGCTGGCCATTGTTATCACTATTTATTAAAAAAAACACCCTAAAAGCCTCCTAAATTATTTAATTCAGAGGTTTGCAGTAGAAAGTTTGGCCTTTACGATCTCTCTTTAAATAAAAGGAGAAAATAAACATTTTTTATAAGTGAGAGCATTGTCACAGATGTTAGACACCTGGTCTTTTACAATAATACTCAAGGGGATTCCTCGTGTTACTGACCACACAATCAGCTCAAAGGGACAAATACAGAGGTCAGATGTCAGTGGGCAGGCACAGAGCATCTTTCACAGACATGAGTCAAAGGTGCTGTCACCCCGATCCAACATGGAGCACCACATGGGACACACGGGGAAATGAACAACCGACGGATACACACACACACACACACCCCGATCCAACATGGAGCACCACATGGGACACACGGGGAAATGAACAACCGACGGATACACACACACACACACACCCCGATCCAACATGGAGCACCACATGGGACACACGGGGAAATGAACAACCGACGGATACACACACACACACACACCCCTATCCAACATGGAGCACCACATGGGACACACGGGGAAATGAACAACCGACGGATACACACACACACACACACACACACCTTTCCAATATGGAACACCACATGGAAGTGAATAACAGGCTGACACACACGACCTACATCTTTCCCACCTCCCACCCCCCATCCGTGGAACACCACATGGCACACACTGGGAAGTGAACAAAAGCCAGACACACACCATTTCCTTGCTTCTGAGCTTCACCATGCCAGCACTCAACACACTAGAGATTCAAAGCCCAAGGCTAGGGAAAGATAAAGGGGGATAGAGAGATTCACATTAAAGACAGAAACAGACAATTAACTAACTGAGAGCATGTTGTGGAAATATGGAGAAAAAGACTGGGTAGTGAGACGAACTGGAGAATTGACCACTTAGAGAGCAAAATTACAAAAACGAGATCATTGAATAAAGGTATTTTCGGATCAGCTGAAATGGATTGTTTCATCAAATTCTGAATCGGTTTCATGGAACACTTCAAACAACATACGCTGGGACAAGATGACAGGCCAACATGGAGAGCTGTGCAGACTGTGCTAGTGCATTGCTCAGTTGACTGGATTATCTGTCCAGCATGAGGAGTATTGAAAGCTATACTTAAAGGAAACCATGTTAAACATGACAACTGTCAGGGATTTGGATAATCCACACAGAGGGACTGTGGGAAGTTTCATGGACAGATGAGTTAAAGCACTTGAGAATAGTAAAATAAAGGCATTGCCAGACACAATAGCGATACAGATCATCGTGCACAGGAATGTAAGATGGATGAAAATTTGGTCTGAGTTCGAATCAGATTTGTTTCTGCAGGTTTCAACCCGAAAGTGTCAGCAGCAGATTGTTGTCATCATTAAGTCTGTGTTACACAGCTCAAGGTTTAAACAACAGATGGGTTATGCCAGTGAAGTATATTCTGGAACAGTGAATAGGTAAAGTTAATAATGGTCAAGGCATGGTGTCAGGAATCAGCTCATGGCCAAAGGGATCACCAATGTTGCGATTCGTCTGGTTTAAACATCACCTGCAGGTTCCCCTCCAAGCCACTCACTACCCTGACTTGGAAATATACCGTTGTTTCTTCACAGTCATTGGGTCAAAATCCTGGAATTCCCTCTCTACCAGCATTATGGTCAACCGACAGCAAGTGGACTCCAGCGATTCAAGAAGGCAACTCACCACTACCTTCTCAAGGGCAAATAGAGGGAGGCTATCAATGCTGACCACCCAGCAACACCCAAGTTCCAGAAATGAATGAATTTAAATATTGGCCAGGGATGAGATGGAGTCCCAGGAAGGAAACGGAGTTTGCAAACATAATACAGGACAATGACCTCCACGCTCCCAATACTTAAATAACAAGGACTGTGAGACAATGGTTCACATCTGAAAGTGAGTAGTTCAACATAGAGACCCCTGCGTAACACTGCCAGAAGCAAGGAGGGAATAAGTGATTGAACAAGTTCACTGATGCAGTTAGTCTCAACATGGACAATAATAGTGGCAAGAAGTGAAGACTATATGAAAGAACAGTAATGCAGTCGTAACTCGTTTAAAGGAAAACATATCTGGACAGTGAGACTTACCAGGAACACCAACGGTAGACAGGAGAGGATAATAAAAATATTAATAATGCCATGAGCACAATAAATCTGCGAATGCAATGACAACCAATAATAATTTGAAGAAGAAAACCAAACATAATAATATAAACACCTGTCCATTGTTAGAACGCTCAAGTCCAAAGTTCTCAGATTCTGATCCATTGTTGGAACATTCAAGTCTAATGTTCTAATGGGTGGCACAGTGGCACAGTGGTTAGCACTGTTGCGTCACAGCGCCTGAGACCCGGGTTCAATTCCCACCTCAGGCGACGAACTGCGTGGAGTTTGCACGTTCTCCCCGTCTCTGCGTGGGTTTCCTCCGGGTGCTCCGGTTTCCTCCCACAGTCCAAAGATGTGCAGGTCAGGTGAATTGGCCATGCTAAATTACCTAATAGTGTTAATTAAGGGGTAAATGTAGGGGTATGGGTGGGTTGCACTTCGACGGGTCAGTGTGGACTTGTTGGGCTGAAGGGCCTGTTTCCACACAGTAATGTAATCTAATTTAATTCTGATCCATTGTTGATACACTCCAGTCGAATATTCTCAGATTCTCATCCATTGTTGGAACACTCCAGTCCAAAGTTCTCAGAGTCTGATCCATTTTTGGAACATTCCAGTCTAATGTTCTCAGATTCTGATCCATTGTTGCAACATTCCAGCCCAAAGTTCTCAGATTCTGATCCATTGTAGGAACATTCAAGCCTAACGTCCTCAGACAATGATCTCTCCTCCCCCTTCTCTCTGGAGCTGCTGATCCCTGTTAGTGCTGTCGGTGATGTTTCTGCTCATACTATGGCATAACACATTGAATGGAGCCCATTGATCATTAAAAGATGGAAACTCTCCACTGGGATAATTACAAAACATGGTGACTGACATTAATCAAAGTCACTAAACAACCAAGCTCAATTAACTCTTTCCTTACATATCCTTTCATATCACAATAAAAGGGAATATTTACTCAATCTGACTGGAATGAATGAGGGTTAGTGATGAATGGCCTATAAATCTTGCAATTTATAAAAGCTTTTTCATTGTATGTGGGAGTATTGCCAGAGCACTGCAGGGCTGTATATGTCCCACTCTGTTTTTCAAGGAGAAAGGGATAGTGATAAATTAACAGCCAAGCTAACTAAGATGTCTGGTGGTGAAATTACGGGATGCATTAACTCAAGCGACAAAATTAGGATTGCAGATGCTGGAGATCAGAGTCCAGAATGTGGTGCTGGAAAAGCACAAGATGTCAAGCAGCATTGGAGGACCATCGACATTTCTTGTGTAAGCTTTTCATCAGAAATGAGGTTTGTGGCCCAAGGATACTGAGAGATAAATGGGAAGGCGATGGTGCTGGGGGAAGGTAGCTGAGAATGTGATAGGTCGATGAAATTGGGGTTGGAGTTAAAATGTCGGAAAGGAAGGTGGAGTGGATCGGGAGAAGGAATATGTACAGGTAGGCCAGGTCATGGGGCGGTGCTGAATTGGTAGGGTGGATCTGGGATAAGGTGGGGGGAGGGGAAATTAGGAAACTGGTGAAATCCACATTGTCCCAATGTGGTTGCAGGGTCACAAGGCAAAAGATCAGGATTTCTTCCTCCAGGCATTGGATGGTTAAGGTTTGGCAGTGGAGAATGCCCAGGACCGGAATGTCTATGGCAGAATGGGAAGGAGAGATAAAGTACTGGATTAGTGGTGCTGGAAGAGCACAGCAGTTCAGTCAGCATCCAACGAGCAGCGAAATCGACGTTTCGGGCAAAAACCCTTCATCAGGAATAAAGGCAGTGAGCTTGAAGCGTGGAGAGATAAGCTAGAGGAGGGTGGAGGTGGGGAGACAGTAGCATAGAGTACAACGGGTGAGTGGGGGAGGAGATGAAGGTGAAAGGTCAAGGAGGAGAGGTTGGAGTGGATAGGTGGAAAAGAAGATAGGCAGGTCGGACAAGTCCGGACAAGTCAAGGAGTCAGTTACTGAGCTGGAAGTTTGAAACTAGGATGAGGTGGGGGAAGGGGAAATGAGGAAGCTGTTGAAGTCCACATTGATGCCCTGGGGTTGAGGTGTTCCGAGGCGGAAGATGAGGCATTCTTCCTCTAGGTGTCTGGTGCTGACGGAGCGGGGGTGAAGGAGGCCCAGGACCTCCGTGTCCTCGGCAGAGTGGGAGGGGGAGTTGAAATGTTGGGCCACGGGGCGGTTTGGTTGATTGGTGCGGGTGTCTTGGAGATGTTCCCTAAAGCGCTCTGCTAGGAGGCGCCCAGTCTCCCCAATGTAGAGGAGACCACATCGGGAGCAACAGATACAATACATGATATTGGTTGATGTGCAGGTGAAACTTTGATGGATGTGGAAGGCTCCTTTAGGGCCTTGGATAGAGGTGAGGGAGGAGGTGTCGGCACAGGTTTTACAGTTCCTGCGGTGGCAGGGGAAAGTGCCAGAATGGGAGGGTGGGTCGTAGGGGGGTGTGGACCTGACCAGGTAGTCACGGAGGGAACGGTCTTTGCGGAAGGCGGAAAGGGGTGGGGAGGGAAATATATCCCTGGTGGTGGGGTCTTTTTGGAGGTGGCAGAAATGTCGGTGGATGCGAAGGTTTGTAGGGTGGAAGGTGAGCACCAGGGGCGTTCTGTCCTTGTTACGGTTGGAGGGGTGGGGTCTGAGGGCGGAGGTGCGGGATGTGGACGAGATGCGTTGGAGGGCATCTTTAATCACGTGGGAAGGGAATTGCGGTCTCTAAAGAAGGAGGCCATCTGGTGTGTCCTGTGGTGGAACTGGTCCTCCTGGGAGCAGATACGGCGGAGGCAGAGAAATTGGGAATACGGGATGGCATTTTTGCAAGAGATAGGGTGGGAAGAGGTGTAATCCAGGTAGCTATGGGAGTCGGTGGGTTTGTAAAAAATGTCAGTGTCAGGTCGGTCGTCACTAATGGAGATGGAGAGGTCCAGGAAGGGGAGAGGGGTGTCAGAGATGGTCCAGGTAAATTTAAGGTCAGGGTGGAATGTGTTGGTGAAGTTGATTAATTGCTCAACCTCCTCGTGGGAGCACGAGGTGTCGCCAATGCAGTCATCAATGTAGCGGAGGAAGAGGTGGGGAGTGGTGCCGGTGTAATTACGCAAGATCAACTGTTCTACATAGCTAACAAAGAGACAGGCATAGCTGGGGCCCATACGTGTGCCCATGGCTACGCCTTTGGTCTGGAGGAAGTGCGAGGATTCAAAGGAGAAATTGTTAAGGGTGAGGACCAGTTCGGCCAAATGAATGAGAGTGTCAGTGGAAGGGTACTGTTGGGGACGTTTGGAGAGGAAAAAATGGAGGGAATGTAGGCCCTGGACATGGCGAATGGAGGTGTAGAGAGATCGGATATCCATGGTGAAGATAAGGCGTTGGGGGCCGGGGAAACGGAAGTCTTGGAGGAGGTGGAGGGCGTGGGTGGTGTCGCGAACGTATGTGGGGAGTTCTTGGACTAGGGGGGATAGGAAAGTGTCAAGGTAGGTAGAGATGAGTTCAGTGGGGCAGGAGCATGCTGAGACAATGGGTCGGCCAGGGTGGTCAGGCTTGTGGATCTTGGGAAGGAGGTAGAACCGGGCAGTGCGGGGTTCCCGGACTATGAGGTTGGAAGCTGTGGGTGGGAGATCTCCTGAGGTGATGAGATTCTGTATGGTCTGGGAGATGATGGTTTGGCGATGGGGGGTGGGGTCATGGTCGAAGGAGCAGTAGGAAGAGGTGTCCTCGAGTTGGCGTTTGGCTTCAGCGGTGTGGAGGTCAGTGCGCCAGACTACCACTGCGCCCCCTTTATCCGCTGGCTTAATGGTGAGGTTGGGATTGGAGCAGAGGGATTGGAGGGCTGCGCGTTGTGAGGGTGAGAGGTTAGAGTGGGGGAGGGGGGACGACAGGTCCGCTGGCTTAATGGTGAGAAGGAGAGTTAAAGTCTTCAGCCACGGGGTGGTGGGGTTTGTTGGTGCCGTTGTCCCAGTGATAGTCTCTGAAGTGTTCCACACGTTGGCATACTGTCTCCCCAATGTTGAGGAGACAACAGGAGCAACGGATACTGTAGGTGACTTGTGTAAGTGCAGCTAAAACTCTGAAGGATGTGAAAGTATCCTTTGGGGTCTCGGACAAAGGTTAGGGTCCTGGTTTTCCCATTCGTGTGGTGGCAGTGAAAGGTGCCAGGAGTGAAGGCTGGGTTGGTGGGTGGTGTGGACCTGACAAAGGAGTCGCGCTGGGAATGTTCTTTATGGAAAGCAGATCAGGGTGGGAAGGGAAATATATCCATGGTGGTGGGATCGGTTTGTAGGTGGCGGAAATGCGGGAGGATAATACGTTGTGTCTGGAGGTTTGGTGGGATGGAAGGTAAGGAACGGGGTGTTCTTTTCCTGTTGAGTTTGGAGGGATGGGATTCGAAGGCGGAGGTGTGGGAAGTGGATGAGAAACACTGGATGGCATCGTCGATCATGCGGGAGGGCAAATTGCTGTCTTTGAAGAAGGGGGCCATCTGGGATATATACTGGGTTCAAAGAGTGGTGCAGGAAAAACACAGCGGGTCAGGCAGCATTCAAGGAGCTGGAAACTTTGACGTTTTCACTCTCTCGACTCTAATCTCCTGCATCTGCAATACTCACTTTCGCGAGTTATAGTCACTTCTGTAATACTGCCTTTAATTCTGTTCACACTGCTACAGGCAAGATGTTGTTAAACTTGAAAGCATGCAGAAAAGATTTCCACGTATATTGAGAGTGTTGTGCAGGGTGGTGGTGGCGAGTGATGTTAAGCTATTTGGAGAGTATGAATGGGTTTGGGGCTGTGTTCCCTGGAGCGTTGGTTCTGAAACCAGGGTCCTCCCCACATGGCAGGGGAGGTTTATTGCGGTGAATTCGAATGCTCCAGGATGAGCAAGGTCAAAGGCCAGGGAAATAGACAGAATAGTTATTCACATTGAAACTGGACAATTACTCATGGGACCACACGTTGCTGAACTATTGAGTTAGACTGAAGAATGGGACTGGCTGGCGGAGTCAGAATTTGGAGGGTCCAATCTATAGATTGCGAACAAAAATAAAGGCATTGCCATATCAACTGAAATGGTCAGTTATATCACATTCTCAATCCACCTCACAGAACCAGACCAGACATTTTCAACCCAGAGGAGATATCAGTTCAGCATGGAGAACTCTGCAGACCAGGCTAGTGTACTGCTGAACACCACCCTGCAATCAGTCCAGAGCGGAACACTGTGCACATCATAGCAGTGCATTGATCTATAAACCCAGATAAGCTTTGTGACCAGGGTGTGCAATTGTGTCCATCACCCTAGTACATTGCTCAGTAAAACTGTGTGAGATCACTGCCCAGTGAGGGGAAACTTGCAGCCTATGCCAGAAGTGACAGGATGTGCAGCTCCCATCCAATTACAGCTCCATATCTCCCTTCTGCCATGACAAGGGGGTGCTGTGGGTGTGAACATCACTGCCAGAGAGAGATGGCGAGGAAATCAGTTAAAGTATCAACAAATGCGAGAGGTTTGGGGAATAGACAGAGTGAGCGAGATTGAGAGACAGTGTCATGGAAGGATGTGTGCATGGTTCCAGAATACTGAAATGAAGAAATTTCTACCGTATATTGCACCATGAGCCAATGTTCCCAGGAATGATGGGTGAACAGGATATTGGTGAGCATGGTCTGAGCTCGCCACCCAACTCAGCGCAGTATCTGCAACCTGAAGAAATGTCCACCAATAAAGATCAAGCATCAATAACCTTCCCCGCTCTATCAGGAGCAACAAAAATTCTCAGCTCGGCGAACAGAACCACAACAATCAGGATATTCTCACCATATTCTCTCTGCTCCCGCAAACCCACTGTATATTATAGCACCTACCCCCGAACAATGCTCATGCTCCGCCACTCTCACTACTGCATGCAGTCTCTCTCTCTCTCTCTTTCTCTCTCTCTCGCTCCCCTTTACTTCCCACACAAATAACACTGCATGGATACAACACTGTGGACCGACTCCATCTGGACACCAACCCACCTGCACCAGACTAACAGCAGGGCCACCCACTCCCACCCTCCCTCCCTCCCTTGCTCCCATTCCAGGAGAAACAGCCTGGAATAGGACAGAAAGGGCCAAGCTAGGTGGTGGAGTTCCCGATATCCGTTCCCTCACCCCCTCCCCCTGCGATGTGGGGAGGACCCTGGTTTCAGGCGGAGAGGACCGGGATGCCTCGTGTGGAGACTGAAACATCCACGTCCAATCGAACGAGTAAAGAGCAACGTTCAGTGAATGGAAATTCTCACTTTAAAACCACAGGCAGTTCCGTTTCCTGGGCACATCTTAGGAAGCCGTAGCCCTGATGCCATCTCCCTTTTGTGTTGAGCTGGTACAAATGGAATCCCCACGGTCTCGGTGGGCAGGAGGGTGGGCTCAAAACACATCGTCACCACCACCTCCCAGGAAGGGAGCACGGAGGCTCCCTCCTACACCTCCCCCTGTAAACAGCTCAGATACTGAAACTAATCTGTAATATTTCCTGCTCTTCCTACTTGTCCTGACATCTTCAATAAGATGTGCACATATACACCCTCTGCTCCTCCACCCCTTTATAATGGTCCAGAATTTTTTATATTGACTTTCCGAGTTAATCCTCCCAAGGTGCATCATCTCGCACTGATCTGCATTGCTCTTGATCTGCCATAAACCTGACAACTACACCAATGTGTCACTGTCCTGTTAGAGTTCCACACTGTCCTCTACAAACTTTATAATTCTTCCAGGTTTAGTATCTGTGAACATTTAATTTGTCATACAGTCACACTTCACACAGAAGTACTGACTCACTCACTGTTGTGAGCAAGTACAATATTAACACACTCCCTAAGGACAGAATTAAATATTGACACACACCAGACAGAAGAATTGAAATATTGACAAGGTCACCGTGGAGAGAGAGAAATACTGACAGACACTCCATGTCGATATTAGTTTCTGTGCATTAGTGAGTCTCTCTATATCTCGGTATTAGTGTGTGTCTATCTGTGTGTATCAGTGTGAGGCGAGTCTGCAGTCTCTGTGGTGCTTAAAGTGCTGAAAGCCCCGACATGAGGTCTGAGGAAGGGTCCTTTCATTTCTGTCCACAGATGCTGTCAGAACTGCTAAGCTTTCTGTTGCTGTCATTCTCTGCTGGCCTCCCTACACCACAATACAGGTGGGAGTGGAGGGTAAAAATCATCAGGGATGCAGTTGGGAGGGACAGACGGAGGGCTGTCTCTCACAGCACCATCAACACACATACACACATACACATACACAAACACTGACACACACGCACATCCAGACGCACAGACTCACACACAGACCCACAAACACACAGACACGCACACAGACACACAAACACAAACACACATACACGGACACACAACACAAACAGTCACACACACACAGACATACAAAAACACACAGACACATACACTGACACGCACACACAGACACACAGAAACAGGCGCACACAGATGCAGACATACACACAAACATACACAGTGTCAGACACAGACACACACTCACAGGAACAGGCACACACAGATGTAGACACACACACGCAGTCAACCTCAGATACATATACAGATGCATACACACTCACAGAAACAGACACACACGCAGGCACACATACAACAGCACACAGACACAAACACACATACTGACAGAAACCCCACTCCCACACAGACACATGCACACACACACACCCAGATGCAGAGACACAAAGACGCACAGACATACAGAAATGTACACACGCTGAAAGACACACATACACGCGCATGCGCACACGCACAACACACACAGCCAGATTTCACCAGTTTCATCATTTACCCTCCCCCCACCTTATTCCAGATCCATCCCTCCAACACGGCACCTCCTTCTTGACCAGTAGTACATGTCCATCTTCCTTCCCACCTATCCACTCCACCCTCTGCTCCGACCTATCACCTTCACCCTCATTTAACAATCACCTTCCCAGCTAACTTGCCCCCAGCACCACCCCTTCACATTTATCCCTCAGTTCCCTTGGCCTCTTTCCGAATGAAGGGATTATGCTCGATATTTTGACTCTGCTGCTCCTTGGATTCTGCCTGAATGGTTGCGGATTTTCAGCACCACACTCTTTCAACACAGACACACACATGCACACACACAGACGCAGAAACACACACATAGACCCAGAAACACACAGACAGACAGACAAAGAAACACAGACAGACAGAGAGACAAACACACATACCGACACACGCACAGAGACACAGACACCCACACTCCCCACACACGCACACATACAAAGAACAAAGAAGAAGAACAAAGAAAATGTACAGCTCAGGAACAGTCCCTTTGGTCCTTCAACCTGAGCCAATCCAAACGTACTGTCCAAACCTGTCGGTCAATTTCTAAGCATTTTCATCCCTTTGCTCCCCACCTACTCAAATATCTATCCAGACGTATTTTCACTTAATCTACCGTGCCTGCCTCTAATACCTCTGCTGGCAATGCATTCCAAACGTCCTCTGTGTGAAGTACTTGCCGCGTGTATCCCACTTAATCTTTCCACCTGTCATCTTGAAAGCATGACCTCTGTTTATTGTATCCTTCACCCCAGGAAAAAAGCTTGTCTCTATCCAGCCTGTCTATGCCCTTCACGATTTTGTAAACCTCAATCAGGTCCCCCCTCACTCTCTTTTTTTCTCGTGAACATAAACCTAACCTACTCAACCCCTCTTCATAGCTAGTACCTCCCATACTAGGTAACATCCTCGTAAATCTTCTCTGCACTCTCTCCAAAGCGTTCACATCCTTTTGGTATTGTGGCGACCAGAACTGTACACAATATTCTAAATGCGGCCGCACCAATGTCTTGTACAATTTTAACATGACTTGCCAGCGCTTATACTCAATATCCGGTCCAATAAAGGCAAGCATACTATATGTCTTCTTGACCACCCTATCCACCTGTGCAGCAACCTTCAGGGTACAATGGACCTGCTTCCCCAGATCTCTCTACTCATCAACCTTTCCCAAGGCTCTTCCATTCATTGTATAATTCGCTCTAGAATTAGACTTGCCGAAATGCATCACCTCACAGTTACCGTGAATGAGCTTTATCTGCCACTTTCCTGCCCAACTCTCCAGTCTATCTATATTCTCCTGTATTCTCTGACAGTCCCTTATGGTTTCTGCTACTCCACCAAACTTTGTGTCATCAGCAAACTTGATGATCATACCAACGGTGCCCTCTTCTAGATCATTTATGTATATTACAAACAACATGGTCCCAGCACTGACCTCATGTGGAACACCGCTGGTCACCTTTCTCCATTTTGAGAAACTCCCTTCAACTACTACTCTCTGTCTCCTGTTGCTCAACCAGTTCTTTATCCACCTAGCTGCACACCATGTAGCTTCACTTCCTCCATTAGTGTACAATGGGGAACTTTATCAAACGCCTTACTGAAGTCCATATATATGACATCAACAGCGCTTCCTTCATCTCACAATTTGGTTACTTACTCGAAGAACTCTATTAATCTGGTGAGGCACGATTTCCCCCGCACTAAACCATGTTGCCTATCACTGATAAGTTCATTTTTTTCGAAATATAAATAGATTCTATCTCTTAGAACTCTCTCCAGAACATTCCCCACCACTGACCTCAGGCTCACTGGTCTGTAGTTATCCTGAATATCCCTACTACCCTTCTTATTCAGGGGGACAACATAAGCTACCCTCTCGTCCTCTGGCACCATGCCTGTATTTAAGGATGCCACAAAGATATCTTTCTGGCCCCCAGTTATTTCCTCTCTCGCCTCCCTCAACAACCTGGTACAGATCCTATCCGGCTGTGGGGATTTGTCCACCTTAATAGCCTCTAGCATACACAACACATCTTCCCTACTTATGCCAACGTGATCCAGTCTAATCAAACGTCTATCTCTATTCTCAAGATTCATCACGCTCCTCTCCTCTGTGAACACTCTCAGGTTCGGCACACAGCCTTCCTTTGTTGTCTTTTAGTGGACCAATCCTTTCGCTAGTTACCCACTTGCTTCCAAAGAAGAACAAAATTCTTTGGGATTTTCCTTAATTCTGCTTGCTAAAGCTTTTTCATTACCCCTTTTCGCCTGCTTGATTCCTTGTTTAAGACTTGTCGTACTCTTGCGATATTCCTCCAGAACCCGTTCTGTTCTCAGCTGCCTAGATCTTATGTACGCTTCCCTTTTCCTCTTGACTAGTCGTACAATTTCTGCTGTCATCCACAGTTCACGACTCTTGCCCTTCCTATCCTTTGCCTTCAACTGGACATGCCTATCCTGCACTATCTTTAGCCTATCTTTGAAAGCCTTCCACATCTCAAATGTGGACTTCCCTTCAAATAGCTGTCCCCAATCCACATTTCCCAGATCCTGCCTAATTTTGATATAATTGGCTTTGGCCCACTTTAGTATTCTTCCCTGAGGACCACTCTCTTCTTTATCTACAAGTATTCTAAAACTTTCAGAATTGTGGTTACTGCTCTAAAAAAAAGAAATCTCCCACCGCATCTTCTACCACTTGTCCTGGCTCGTTACCATTACCAGGCCAATATGGCCCCTTCCCTCGTCGGAATATGGACATACTGCTCAAGACAACTCTCCTGGATGCTTCGTACAAATTGTACTCCATCCAGACCTCTGACTCTAAGTGTATCCCTGTCAATGGTGGGAAACTTTAAATCTCCCATCACCACTATCCTATTGCCTCTACATCTGTTTACCGGTTTGTTTTTATACCTCATGTTCACTATTGGGAGGTCTGTAATGCAGCCCCAACAGTATAACTGCACCTTCCTTATTTCTCAGCTCCACCCATAATGCCTCACTATCCAAGACCGCTATAGTGTCCTCCTTTAGCACAGCCGGGGTATCGTCCTTGACCAGCGATGCAACTCCACCCACTCTTTTACTTTCCTCCCTGTCCTGTCTGAAGCGTCTATATCCTGGAACATTTAGTTGCCAATCATCATGCCCTTCCTTCAACCAAGTCTCTGTGATGGCAATAATGTCATACTCCCAGGCACCAATCCAAACCCTCAGTTCATCTGTCCTATACTATACTCCTTGCATTAAAGTAGATGCATTTCAGGCCACCAATTCTTTTTCGCTTACTTGCTCTCTGCCTATTCTTCCCCTTATTAATGTTATCTTCATAATTCTTACAGTCTCCAGTCTCCCCCTCGCTGCCTACTTGTTTTCTCTTCTGGTTCCCTGTCCCCTGCCACATTAGTTTTAACATTACCCAAGGAGCATAATCTCCCCCAAGGACATTGGTTCCAGTCTAGTTCAGATGTAGACAGTCCCTTTTTTAACAGACCCACCTTCCCCAGAACCAGACCCAATGTCCAAAAAATCTGAACCGCTCCCTCCTACACCATCTCTCAAGCCACGTGTTCATCCTGCCTATTTTATTATTTCTACGCTGGCTAGAACGTGGCACTTGTAGTAATCCCGAGATCACTACCTTTGAGGTCCTCCTCTTTAACTTCTCTCCTAGCTCCCTGAAATCTTCTTTCGGGACCTCATCATGCTTTCCACTTATATCGTTGGTGCCTATATGCACCAAGACACCTGGCTGTTCACCCTTCACTTTTATAATGCTCTGCAGACAATCACTGATATCCCTGACACGAGCACCTGGGAGGCACATACCATCCGGGAGTCCCGTTTTTGGCCATAGTACCGCCTATCTACTCTCCTCACAAAAGAATCCCCTATGACGATGGTCCTACGAGTCTTTTACCCGCCCTTCTGAATAGCAGTGCCTGCCACGGTGCCATGATCCTGGCAACTGCTGCCCACCCCTGGTGAGCTATCTCTCCTCATCGTATCCTATGTGGCTACTAAGGATAGCTAGTCGTGTCGTTTCGTGGCTAGTTGGTGTTCATGGATGCGGATCGTTAGCTGTCTTCCTTTCGACCTATGTAGTGTTTTGTGCAGTCCTTGCATGGGACTTTGTACACTACTTAGTAGCCACACACGCGGATGACAAGCAACATGAGTTCGACTAGGACAACACTACTATTATAGGACATGCCAAACAGAGAACAGCCAGGGAATTCCTAGAGGAATGGCACTCATCCACAGATTCAATCAATAAGCACATCGACCTGCACCCAATATACCAGCCACTGCAACAGACAGTTGGAACTGACAACCGGAAGCGGCAGATTCAAACCACTACAAATGCCGGAGGAAAGATCACAGAAGCGCTTCACAGGAGGCACCCAAGCACTGAGGATGTCACCTAGACAGGGGACGAAACGTCTGCAATACAAGTTCCCAGCTCCGCGAACAGAACCACAACAACGAGCACCCGAGGTACAAATCTTCTCACAAACGTTGAGGTGTTTGATATGCTTGTCGTTGTTGGACAGTGCATTGAATGTAGGAGTTGGAAGGTCATATTGCAGCTGTACAGGACATTGGTTAGGCCAGCATTGAATACTTCGTGCAATTATGGTCCCGTTCTTCGAGGAAAGATGTGTGAAACGTGAAAGAATTCAGAAAAGATTTACAAAGATATTGCCAGGGTTGGATGTTTTGAGATTTATGGAGAGGCTTAATATGCCGGGATTATTTTCCCTGAAGCATCAGCGATTGAATTGTGATCGTAGACGTTTATATACTCACAAGGGGAATGGGTAGTGTCAATAGCCAAGATCTTTTCCCCAGGGTAGCATGTTCCAAAGCTAGAGGACATAGGTTGAAGTTCAGAGAGGCAAGACTTAAAAGGGATCTTAGGGGCAACATTTTCAAAGAGAGGGTGCTTTATATGTAACTAGCTGCCAGAGGAAGTTGTGCAGGCTGGGACAATTACAACATTTAAAAGGCATCTGGACGGGCGCGTGAATATGAAGTGTTTAGGGGGAATATAGGCCAAATGCTGGCAAATGGAACTACATTAATGCAGGTCATCTGTTTGGCAGGGACAGGTTGGGTAGAGCTGGGTAGCTCGATGACACTTTGTCTTCTGTAAACCTTTCTTCTGTCATCTTAAAATTACCCCCTAGTCTTGAAATCCACCACCGTAAGGAATGGACCCTTCCATTCAACATTATCAATACCCCTAAATGGTTTATAAACCTCTACAAGGTTGATAATGCCTCAACCTTCTACGCTGCAGTGGCAACGGTCCCAGTCCATCGAGCTTGTCCTTAAACACTCCATTCCCAACAACAGACTGACAAATCCTTTCTGAACCCTCTCCAGTTTAATAATATCCTCAATGTAACTGGGTGACCATCGCTACACAGTACTTCAGGACTGACCTCACGAATATCCAGTGCAACCCGAAGATAATGTTCCAGCTCCTGTACTCAAAGATCTGAGCAATGAAGGCTAGCAAACGAAACGCCTTCATAAGCACCGTGCCTACACATGGTGCAAACTCAAAAGAAAACAGAACCCTAGATCTCTCTGTTCTACAATACTACCAATGGCCCGACATTTAATTGTAGGTGTCGTCTCCTTGTTTGTTTTCTCAAATTGTGATACATTATATTTACTGAAATTAAACTCCATCTGCCACTCCTCAGTCCAGTGAGTGATCGTACTGGGGAAGAAAAGCTGGACAATAATCAGCTGCCTTGGATTCCTACGTGGTTTTAAGAAGAGAACAGCCGCACGTTAGAAGCAGGAAAAAGTGATTGGTGTTTTTGATCTAGAAAATATGCTCTTTTTTCGTCTCTGGTGTTCAGTAATAAATATCTATTCCAGATGCTTTATAGTGCAGAGTGTGTCTGCAGGATGTCTGTCCCTCATATTGCAGATGTCAGATAATAGCCACTTAAGGTGGAAACCATAGCCAAGTAATTAACGATCTTCATAGTTTATCTCGAAGGCAGAGCACATAAACTCAATATTCTAGAGTTGAAGTGAGTACGTTTCACCTGTTTAACAATGTAATTCATTTAACTGTGTAAGTCAGTAAAGTTAACCAAATTTTAATTAATCCACACCGAGCTGAAAGCTGACATTTAAAATGTGACCCAAAATCTGGGCATGGTTTAAGACTTGTGTAATGAGTAACGCCCATGCCTCTGAACCGGAACTCTGGGTAAGACTCCAATACATGAACTTGCGTGGTTGTGTCTCTCACTCTGGACCAGAATGTCTGGATTCAAGACCTGCCTGTCACGGAAGTATGTCACAGTATTTCAAAAGTGTCTGATGAACAAACACAAAGAAGAATAATGTTGCAGCTTCAGGGATTGTTGCCAAATGGTGGTAGTATGTCTACCTCTAAGCCCAAAAGTTTAAATTCAAATACCAAAGAGGTGTTTCATAATGTGGCTGAACAAGTTGTTAAAATGATTTTAGAATTGTGATGTGATGAAGATGGAAGAGGAATCAGTATTGAATTTCAAAATTTATGTCCAGTTTTACTGAAAACACAGCCATTCGTGTTGCTTTGAGTCAAACTTGGACATTCCAGAGAACATAAAATCATGAAGACGATGGATCAGGTGAATATTCAGGGTCTTTACCCCAGTGTAGGGAAGTCCAAAACGAGGGGACATAGATTTAAGATGAGATGGACGAGATATAAAAGGGACCTAAGAGGACCATTTTCATACAGAAGTTGGTATATGTATGCAACGAGCTGCCAAACGAAGTGGTGGAAGATGGTACAATTACAACATTTAAAATGCATCTGGATGGGGACATGAATTTGAAGGGTCAAGAGGGATATGGTACAAATGCTGGAAAATGAAACTAAGTTAACTTACGACATCTGGTTAGCACGAATGAGTTTGACCAGAGCGTCCGTTTCTGTGCTGTATATTCATTGACCAATTGAACATGATCTCGTTGTAATCTTATGTAATCTTCTTCACCTTCCACTACATAACTAATCTTGTTCTCATCTGTAAATTTACTCACCATACTTTGTATAATTCTCATCTAAATCATTGATATAAATGACAACCAAAAGTCGATCCAGCAGCAAACCCTTTGGAACGCCACTGGTCACAGGCCTCCCGTTCAGAAGTTAACTTCCCTCCACCACCCTCTGACTCCTGCCAATAAGCTGAAATGCACACATGCATACAGATAAAGAGCAGAGACACAGTTTTGTCTTTAAGACAGAAATAGATATATTCTGATTGAGAAGTAGATCAAGATAACAGTGAAAAGGCGGGATAAATTTGTTGAGAAACATGACAGCCCTGATTGAACAGCAGAAGAGACTTGTTGAACCAAACAGTCTAGTTCTGCACCAATTTCATACACTCTATGGTTTACGCTATCTGAAATGTCTAACCAAAAGAGCGGTAGAGGCTGAGTTTGATAAATACTTTACTGAACGTAGCCAATGGGAATGTGGGCTGAATGGTCTATGTCTTACCGATTAGTTGTGCCCTCATTTTTAAAAAAAGGGGAAGCTGACTTGCTGTGAGATTCATACACTTTTACATTTAAATGTTTCTCCTTTTAAGATTGAGATAAGGATGTTCCTATTTCCTTAGAGTTGTACTGTCTGTGGTATTGTTATCCCCAGGGAACAGTGAAGACGAGGCCATAGAGTCCGAGAGTCCTAGAGGTGTACAGGATGGAAACAGACATTTCGGTCTAACTCCAGACTGACCACATATCCCAAACTAGTCTCACATGCCATATCGATCCAAAGCCCTCCTATTCATATGTACATGCAGATGCCTTTCAAATGTTGCAGTTGTACCTGCTTCCACCATTTGTTCTCGTGAATCATTCCATACACGTACCACCCTCTGCATGAAAACGTTGCCTGTTAGGTCTCTTTTATATATTTCTCTTCTCACTCTAAACCGATGACGTCTAGTTCTGGACTCCCTTCCGACAGGAAAAATATCGTTTGCTGGAAAAGTGCAGCAGGTCAGGCAGCATCCAAGGAGCAGGAGAATCGACGTTTCAGGCATAAGCCCTTCTACAAGAATGAGGAGAGTGTGCTAAGCAGGTTAAGATAAAAGGTAGGGAGGAGGGACTTGGGGGAGGGGCGTTGGGAATGCGATAGGGAGAAGGAGGTTAAGGTGAGGGTGATAGGCTGGAGAGCGGTGGAGGCGGATGGGCCGGGAAGAAGATTGCAAGTCAAGAAGGCCTTGCTGGGTCCGAGGGTTGGGACTGAGAAAATGTGGGGGAGGGGAAATGAGAAAACTGGAAAAATCAGCATTCATCCCTTGTTGTTGGAGGGTTCCTCAGTGGAAGATGAGGTGCTCTTCCTCCAGGCGCCGTGTTGCCATTGTCTGGCGATGGAGCAGGCCAAGGACCTGCATGTCCTTGGTGGAGTGGGAGGGGGAGTTAAAGTGTTCAGCCACGGGGCTGGGTTGGTTAATGCGGGTACCCCAGAGATGTTCTCAAAAACGTTACACAAGTCGGCGGTCTGTCTCCTCAATGTAGAGGAGGCAACATCTGGTGCAGCGGATGCAGTAAATGATGTGTGTGGAGGTGCAGATGAATTTGTGACGGATAATGGAAGGATCCCTTGGGGCCTTGGAGGGAATTGAGGGGGGAGGTGTGGGAGCAAGTTTTGCATTTCTTGCAGTTGCAGGGGAAGGTTTCGGGAATGGAGATTGGGTTGGTGGGGGGAGGGGATGGAAATGTATCCTTTGTGGTGGGGTCTATTTGGAGGTGGCGGAAATGACGAAGGATAATATGGTGGATCTTGAGGTTGTTGGGGTGGTAGGTGAGGACCAGTGGGCTTCTGTCCTGGTGGAGATTGGAGGGGCGGGGTTCAAGGGCGGTGGAGGGGGAAGTGGGGGAGATGCGGTGGAGAGCATCATCAACCACGTCTGAGGGGAAATTATGGTCTTTGAAGAAGGAGGCCATCTGTATTCTTCGGTATTGTAATTGGTCCTCCTGGGAGCAGATGCGGTGGAGGTGAAGGAATTGGGAATATGGGATGGCGTTTTTACAGGGGACAGGGTGGGAGGAGGTTAATCTAGGTAGCTGTGGTAGTTGGTCGGTTTATAGTAAACGTCCGTGTTGAGTCGGTCGTCTTTGATAGAAATGGAGAGGTCTAGGAAGGGGATGGAGGAGTCAGCGGCGGTCCAGGTAAATTTTAGGTTGGGATCGAAGGTGTTAGTAAAGTTGGTGAACTGTTCAACCTCCATGTGGGAGTACGAGGTAGTGCCGATTCAGTCATCGAAGTAGCGGAGGAAAAGGTGGGGGGTGGTGCCAGTGTAGCTGCGGAAGATAGACACTTCCACATATCCTATGAAGAGGCAGGCACAGCTGGGGCCCATGCGGATGCCCATGGCTACTCCTTTGGTTTGGAGGAGGGGGGAGGATTGGAAAGAGAAGTTGTTCAGAGTGAGTACCGGTTCAGTCAGTCGAAGGAGGGTGTTAGTTGAAGGGTACTGGTTGGTATAGCAGGAAAGGAAGAAGCAGAGGGCTTTGAGTCCTTCGTGATGGGGGATGGAGATGTACAGGGACTGGATGCCCATGGTGAAGATAAGGCATTGGGCACCGGGGAAGTAAAAATCATGGAGGAGGTGGAGCGCCCCCAGGCCTAACCCCACCCACAATGCCGAATCCCGCCCCCGACGTCTAATCCCCCCCAGTCCCAGCTCCAGCCCCACACCAGGCCCTAGCGCCCAACCCTGCCGTATTTTCACCATCCCTCCAGACCTTCCCCTCTCTGAGGATTAAAGATCAGTTCTCAGCAGAGGCCTCACCTTAATTCCCCTATGCTCTCGGATTAACGGGTTCAACACGCGGCGAGACATCGAACAATTCATCCGCCGCCTTCGCCTCCGCGCCTACTTCTTTAACCAAGACACCCGCCCACCCTCTGACTACCCCTTCTCTCGCCTCCAACACACCCCATCCACCTGGTCACCCCGTGCTGGCCTCTTACCCACCCTAGATCACTTCATAGCCAACTGCCGCCGCAACATTGACTGCCTCAACCTGTCCACCCCTCTCACCTACTCCAACATCTTGCCCTCGCAATGCGCAGCCCTCCACTCCCTCTGCTCCAACCCCAACCTCACTATTGAACCGGCAGACAAAGGAGGCGCGGTGGTAGTTTGGTGCACTGACCTTTACTTTGCTGAGGCTAATCGCCAGCTTGAGGACACCTCCTCCTACATCCCCCTTGACCATGACCCCACCTCCCACCTCCAAACCATCATCTCCCAGACCATCCATAACATCATCACCTCAGGGGATCTCTCAACCACCGCCTCCAACCTCATAGTCTCAGAACCTCGCACCGCCCGTTTCTACCTCCTGCCCTAAATCCACAAACCTGACTGCCCGGCTGACCCATTGTCTCACCCTGCTCCTGACCCACCGAACTCATCTCTGCATACCTCGGCACGGTCCTGTCCCCCTTAGTCAAAGAACTCCCCACCTACGTTCGGGACACGACCACACTCTCCACCTCCTCCATGATTTTCGCTTTCCCGGTCCCCAACGCCTTATCTTCACCATGGACATCCAGTCCCTGTACACCCCCATCCCCCATCACGAAGGCCTCAAAACCCTCCGCTTCTACCTTTCCTGCCGTACCAACCAGTACCCTTCCACTGACACCATCCTTCGACTGACTGAACTGGTCCTCACTCTGAACAATTTCTCTTTCCAATCCTCCCACTTCCTCCAAAACAAAGGACGAGCCAAGGACACCTGCATGGGCCCCAGCTGTTTGCCTCTTCATCGGATATATGGAAGAGCCCATCTTCCGCAGCTTCATTGGCTCCAATCCCCACCTTTTCCTCAGCTACATCGATGACTGTGTCGGTGCTACCTCGTGATCCCAAGAGGAAGTTGAACTTTACTTACACCTTACACCCCAACCTCAAATTTATCTGGACGGTCGCTGACTCCTCCCTCCCCTTCCTAGACCTCTCCATTTCTATCTCGGACGACTGACTCAACACGGACGTTTACTATAAACCGACCGACTGCCACAGCGACTTAGATTACACCACCTCCTACCCTGTCCCCTGTAAAAACGCCATCCCATTTTCCCAATTCCTTCACCTCCACCGCATCTGCTCCCAGGAGGACCAATTACAATACGGAAGAATACAGATGGCCTCCTTCTTCAAAGACCATAATTTCCCCTCAGACGTGGCTGACGATGTTCTCCAACGCATCTTCACCACTTCCTGCTCCTCCGCCCTTGAACACCGCCCCTCCAATCGCCCACTGGTCCTCACCTACCACCCCAACAACCTCAAGATACATCGTATCATCCTCGTCATTTCCGTCACCTCCAAATGGAGCTCAACATCAAGGACATATTTCCCTCCCCTCCCCTATCAGCATTCCGGAAAGACTACTCCCAGCCGCGACTCCCTCATCATGTCCTCACTCCCCTACCAACCCAACCTTCACTCCCGAAACATTCCCTGCAACTGCAAGAAATTCAAAACTTGCTCCCACGCCTCCCCCCTCACTTCCTTCCAAGGCCCCAAGGAATCCTTCCATATCCATTACAAATTCACCTGCACCTCCACACACATCATTTACTGCATCCATTGCACCCGATGTAGCCTCCTCTACATTGAGGAGAGAGGCCGCCTAATTGCGGAATGTTTCAGAGAACACCTCTGGGTCACCTGCACCAACCAACCCAACCGCCCCGTGGCTGAACACTTTAACTACACCTCCCACTCCACCAAAGACATTCAGGTCCTTGGCCTCCTTCATCGCCAGACCATGGCAACAAGATGCCTGGAGGAAACAGTGCCTCATATTCCGCCTAGGAACCTTCCAACCACAAGGGATGAATGCTGATTTTTCCAGTTTTCTCATCCCCCCCCCCTTCCTTTTCTCGGTCCCAACCCTCAGAATCAGCACCGCCTTCTTGACCTGCAATCTTCTTCCCGGCCCATCCGCCCCCACCCTTCTCCGGCCTATCGACCTCACCTTTACCTCCTTCCAGCTATCGCTTTCCCAACGCCCCTCCCCCAAGTCCCTCCTCCCTACCTTTTATCTTAACCTGCTTGGCACACCCTCCTCATTCCTGAAGAAGGGCTTATGCCCGAAACGTCGATTCTCCTGCTCCTTGAATGCTGCCTGACCTGCTGCGTTTTTCCAGAAACACGTATTTACTCTCTGATCTCCAGCATCTGCAGTCCTCACTTTCTCCTAGGGAAAAGTTGTATCTATTTACCCTATGTATGCCCCTCATGATTTTATAAAGCCCTATAATGTCACCTCTCAAAAACAATCGCTTATTTTCATGAATAGTGACTGCATCAATTTTTCAGCACAACAGACAAAAATGAAATTAATGTTGGACATTATTGGTTATGTTGTTAAGGGGATGCATGTTCATCAGGCTAAAAGGAACTCTGCCCCCTTCTCAGTGTCTGAATGTGAAAATTGAGTGCATGACTGACATTGCAGATGGTTCTATCGTTTCATCAGCAAGGTAGCGATCCTCCCAAATGTTTGTCTATATTCTGTGCTCATGTTTTATAATCTCAGGGATCTGGATCATTGACAGTACGAACACCACCTGATCATCTGACAACAACTGGCCCGAATGGATGATCGCCGAGATCAGAAACAAATCGGCAGTCGGCTACAGAGTATAGCTGGTGGCCATGCAACCCTTCAAGGCTATTAACCAGTAACAGGAGAGCCCTGGTCCGCTCCAGGGAAATACAGAGTCGAGATAATTTCTTATTGTCAGGTTGGAAAGCTGTCACTACTGGAATTCCTCAGGAATCAGTGTGAGGTCATCAACAGTTTACAATCTAGGTTAATGATTTGGAAGGGTCTGAAAAATTGGAGCTCAGTTTGCTCATACACCAGGATAATCATTCAACAAGAATTCATGTGGAGGCAGAAAGTCTGCAATGGAATGCAGACAGGGGAGGGCAGTGAGTAAATATTTGCCAAAAGAAAACAGTACAATTGTGTGTGATGAGAAGGTTGTGTTTGGGAGGAAGCATAAAACAATCGTAAATTATATAACTGGCAGCAGAATGCAGAACTCCGTGGTACAAAGGGATTCGCGTGTCCTGGTACATAAATCACATGGAGTTAGTCTGTACAGGCAGCACGTGATTTGAAAATTAAATGAAATGATACTTTTTTCTTGCAAAGAGTATTGGGGCTGATCTTAAGGATGTTTTACTGCATCTGTACAGGCCGTTGCTGAGACCATATCTGATGGATTGTGCATGGTTGTAATTCCACTGAAGTGAAAAACAAATTGCTTTTGAAATGCTTCAAATGTGCTCTCTTTACTGGTACTTGCAATGAAGGCATTATGTTATGAACGATTCGAAGTTTAGGCCTGACAATGAGAAATGTTCTTATTGACCAAACAAGAGTTTGAGCTGGTGAAGACCTGATGAATATTTTATCTGCTATGGGAGAACAAGACTGGGGAGCTAATTTAAGAATAAGATGCATTCGTTGAAATACAGATATTGTGAAGATATTACAAGTTGTATTATAAAAGTATACGGGAACATATAAACACATCTTCGAAACTAGTGGCGTTATTTGTTTCAAAAGAAATGGCTGGGTGTCCAACAGCAGCAGTGAAGTACCTACATGGAGCATGGAATGTGATGGAGTCGTACAGTTCAGACACTGTTCAAACAGACTTCATTTTGGCCCAGTTTGGGGCTGGATAACGTTGTTGTGTGATTCAACTCAGAAAGGGAGGAAATGCACCCTTCCTGAGAAGGAATAGCCTGTTGCTCCCTCTCTCACTCTGTTCCTCTTCCCAGCAATATGTGTGAGCTGAAAACTCCTCAGTCGTCTTTACCACTCATGGAGGATTCCTGTCGAGGATTGATTGGAATCGCCCCACTGCCTGAAGTAAAGGCAATCCAACTAAATCCACCTGTTCCAGGAAGTTTTCCCATTACCAGTAGCTTGTCAGAGCAGAGTAGCTTCATAAGCTGAATGATGTTTGGAACTATCACTCATGTTTCCTTTCGTCATGAGTTCAATTAATATTTGGGCACAGTTCTTTCAAGTTAACGTTCTGCAGAGATTATGTTTTTTCAGTTTGTCATCAAACGTGTGCATGTGTCAGTATTTTTAGAGAGGGAATCATCGACGCAAAGATTTGCAATAGTCAAACAATTTGTCATTCATCCTTCCATCCTCATTTGAGGAACGTTGTTTCGGTCATAAACATGTTAATTTTAGCAGATTAAAGAATCCTGCCTGACTTGTTGCTAATCCTCACACAGTCTGAGACCTATATTATTGATCATATCACCAACCCGGTTACATTAACATTTGCACTGAGCAGTGGAAGCGTGGGACGAGGAAATGGAATAGTGACCTGAACTATAGTTCAGTGAGCCTGACGTCATTGGTGGCCAATTTGTTGAAGAGCATTGAGAGGGGCAGGATTTACATGTATTTGCTAATCCAACAACTGATAAACGATAGTCAACATGGCTTTGTTCATGGGGAATCATTTCTAACAAAGTTGATTGCATTTTGTGAAGAGGTGGCAAAGAAGATTGATGATGGCAGTGTGGTAGACGCTGTCCATATAGATTCAGCAAGGCAGTCGACAGGATCCCACATGGCAGACAAGTTAGTACGGTTAGGTCATAAATAGATCCAGGATAAGCTAGTCAATTGACCATAAAATTAGAGTGAATGTAGGAGACAGAGGGTGGCAAATGACTGTTTTTCAGACTGGAGGTATATGACCAGTAATGTGCCACAAGGAGCCGTACTGAATCCACTGCTTTTCATTACTTATATAAATGATTTGAATGTGAATATTTGCCTATTTATTATGTTTACACATGACATTAAAATTAGAGGTGCAATGGCCAACAACTTTTACCTCAGAGTATGATGAGACCTGGGACAGATGGGCCAATGGGCCAAGGAGTGATAGATGGAGTTAAATGTAGATAAATGTGATGTATTGCATTTGGTAAGGTAAAATTGGGCAAGACATATACAATTAATGGTGAGGTCATGGGAGCGTTATTGAACAAAAGGGCCCACGATCATAGATCCTTGAAAGTGAAGTCGCAGGTAGACAGGGTGCTGAAGGTGGGGTTTGGTATTTTGCCTTTATTGATCAGTGCATTGAGTATGCGAGTTGGGAGATCATGTTGCGACTGGGTAGGATGTTGCTGAGGCAAGATTTAGAATACAGTGTTTAATTCAGTTCGCTCTCCTACAGGAAGGATGTTGTTAAACTTGATAGGGCGCATAAAAGATGTACAAGGATATTGCCGGGCATGGAGGGATTAGGCTACAGGGAGAGGCTGGACAGACAGGGGCTTGTTTACTCTGGAGCATCGGAGGCTGAGGCGTGACATTATAGAGGTTTATAAAATCATGAGGAACATGGATAATCTGAATAGCCAAGGTTTTTTTCCCACGTTAGGGGAGTCCAAACCGATAGGACAAAGGTTTTAGGTGAGAGGAGAAAGATAGTAAAGGGTCAATGTTTTCATGCAAGTTGTGTAGTGTGTATGGGATGAGCTCTCAGAGAAAGTGATGGAGGCTGGTACAGTTACAACATTTAAAAGGCATCTGGATATGCATATTAATAGGAAGGATTTAGAGCAATATGGGCCTAATGCTGACAAGTAGGACTGGATCAGATTGGGATGTCTGAGTTATGTGGACAGGTCTCCATACTGCATGACACTGTAAGGGAGATGAGGAGAAATTCTAAAAGGACCATTTGAGTGTGAATTCTCTTCTCCAGAGGTATGTGGTGCCTCTTTGTTCACATTTATCCAAAGCTGAGTTAGTTAAATATTTGACAGAGAAGTGAGTAACAGATGATGGGATACAGACAGGAAAGTGGGGCTGAGACCACAACCTGATCAGCCACTATCATAGTGCCTAGTTGAGAAGGTTCATAGCGTCTAACGATCTAGCCCTGCTCCTGTTCTGATGTTAAATTCAGTCCCACCAACTTGCTTGACAGATGCAGTTGGAGGCCACTTACTACTATAGCTCCCCTGATTTTCTGGAATAGAGAATTCCTGACATTCACTACCCCCTGTTTGAAGAAATCACTGCCTGCTCCTACATGATGCCCTATTGATATGAGCAATAGAGGTGAATACAAGGAATTAGCAAAGAGAGACTGGCCCTGATATCAAGGCAGTTTTTAACATCAAGGAGCCTGAGCAAAATTGCACTTCATCAGAATCCATTGCAAACTCTCCAGTGTTTGGAGTCATCCAGAGCAGAATGGAACATGTCTATCATCGGTGGACAACAATCATCTCAGCTGTGGGACATCTCTGCAGGAGATCCTCAGGGTAGTTACCTCAGCCCAGGCATCCCCATTTTGTCAGCAGGGAATCCCTGCTGTGAGGAAGCAGGCCATTCATTCCATTGAGCCCACATCGATCAGAAGTGGGAATATTTACTGTATGTTACACAATACTCAGAAAGCTTCGTCATCCTTGACCTCCTGATGCAGTCTGTGTCCATGTGCAACAAGACTGAGACAACGTTCAGGCCTGTGCTGTTAAACTATTGGTAACATTCATGACAGAGCGCTGCTCATTTCCACAGTAAACGGAGGAGTTCACTCAGTACCTCAATCTAGCTTCACAGGAATATGAGAAAGTCATTCGGCCCATTAAAACTACTGGACAAGAAGAGGGATAGCCCATTCAATCCCTTCTGCCTTTACACAGGAAGACAAGGAGTTTGCTCACTCCCACACATCTTTTACACGGGATCAGCAAGTGACCATTTAACACCGAGAGACGCTTACAAAGGAAAAGGAAGAGGCAATTCAGCTTCGCAAGACACTAACACAGGAACAGGAAAGTGTCAGAGATGCTTCAGCATAATAAACAAATGGAGCAGGAACTGTGCAGATGGACTGTTCCATCGTATTCTTGGTGGCTTCATTACTCGTAGTGCATCAGGGTTTTGTAAGCATGCTTTTCTGGCAGTGAGAAGGAAGCTATTTTTTTAACCAGTCTCAAAGGCATCTTCCGTCACTGAGAGAGCAGACCTATGTTCTCTCTGCAATTCAGAAGCTGGTGGGGAATGGCTAACTGTTTCAGAATGAAGGTATTGTGGCTGCTGACAGGATTATGGACAATGTAACGTTGAGTGTAGGGTCACACGGTAACTGTGCATTACAGTATTCAGAGTTCATTCGGACCCTGTACCTCTCTGTTAATCTAAATGAGGTCTATGCACTGGCTCGTAAACTATTGGGAATCAAGCATCCTATGGAAAGTACGAAATTTCTCACCTTATCATTGGCTGCTTGGGACAAAATTAGTGTCTGTCCATAACCGTCAAGTTTCACCTTCATATTCTCTCACAGTGCTACAGGTTAACTACATAGTTACCGCTCTCTCTCCTGATGATACCATCATGCCAGGATCATTATTTATGAAGTAGACTCAGTCTGTTCATAATACCCAAAATGCTCTTTCAACAAAACACTACCATTGAATAAGCTATATTTACTGTGGTACTTCAAGTATTTTGCATGGAAGGCCAGATATCATTTCCAGTTACAATTACTTACAGTCTCTTCTGAATTCTGTTAGTTACTTATAACCAAGGACATCCAGGTCCATTTCAACAACAGAACTTCCCAGCCTCTCAACATTTAATAAACGTAAATGAGAATCATTTTATTTGTTGTTCCCACCTGAATCATGTTATGCCATGCGAACAGCTATTGCCCAAGCACTGATCCTTCTGAAACCCCACAAGCCTTCCACCCACAGAAAAAACACTACTCTCTTCATTTTGCCCATTATCCAATTTTTGATCCATTCTGTGTGTTTCACCCCTACCTACCCATGGAATCTAACATTCCCCACTCACCAATATTCAACCGTGTCAAATGTTTTCTGAAAATTCAAATCCTCTACCCCCACTTGTTGTCAATTTTCGATGTCACAACGGACAACCTCCACAAACGGCAGCAAGTTTATCAAAGATCATTTCCCTTTCCTGAATCTCGGCTGACTCTACCAAATCATATTATTTTCCAAATGTCTAGTTGGCACATTCCTTATAAAAGGTTATAATGCTTTTCTTACAGCTGACATCAAACTATTTAGTTTTCTTTTTGCCCTCTCCGTACTGTTTTAAATGTTTAGGTTTATAATAGCTGTTTTCCAGTCCGCAGGAACCTTTCCAGAATCTAACCAGCTTTGACGAATAGTCAGTAGTTCTTTCACTCGCTCTGTTCCCACCTCCTCAATACTCGGGGATGTAGCTAATTAGTTCCAGCAAAATACCAATATTCAATTCGATTAGGTTTTCTAAAACATACACTTCGTGCAGCCCCTCATTTTCACCAGGGACCATGTTCCCTCATATTTCTGGAAGTTAGTTTCTGCACCTTTTTCTGTTGAGACAGAATCAATGTATTCCTCTCAGCAGGCATGTGGCTTCTATCAGCTTGTGATATATTGGAGGACTGCACTCCGGTTATGTTACGCACTCCTGCCTGGAAAGTTCCAGACTCAATCCAATCCACTTCATTGTGATGGATATGTCATCCACTCTTGCCTGGAAATTTCCAGAAACACTCCAGTTCACTTCATGGTGAGTGTCAGCACAGTCCTGGTCTGAGTTTAAAGGAGGGGATACAGCTCAGTCGCCACCTCATTTTTTAAAGACGCTGGTTTCACATTTTACACTTGGAATAGGTCCAGCTTAGACATATGTTCTTGGAAATTCCTGGTAGGATCATGCAGTGCCCTGCCCCTCCCTGTGTTCGGAGCTTCACTTCTGTGTAACCTCGACTCTATTGGTTTACCATGGAAGCAGAACATTCTGTAAATGCAGTGCTCCTATCTCTCCCGAGTGGGGTAACCATTCCCTTGGGTCTCTCTGAATGGACGCAGCAGCTGATAACACAAACCCGTGAAAAGCGTCCACAGAATATCCCTTTATCTGTAATGAGAGTAGCAAGTTAAAACTTCACACACACAGTGCACCAATTCAGTATTGAAAATGTTTGTGTTCATAGCAGAAAAAAAGTTACATCTCTGCACAGTCCGACTGTTACAGTTCACTTCTCAAAAAACATCAGTTGACAATGTGACATTCCATTTCTTTTCATCTCAGTAACTATAAGGGCAGCACCAGTATTACCGATGGAGTTGATCATCACACTCAGAGAAGAAAGACAGAGGGAATGTAACTCAGTTTAAACAGGGACATATATAAATTGACATGATATTCAGGAATATGGGAAAAGGGGAAATTTTAGAATAAGCTCCCATGTTATTTCCCTTCTGGGTGATGATCAGCAGCTCCTATGTTTGCCTTTCATTTCTCTCTCTCTCTCTCTCTCTCTCTCTCTCTCTCTCTCTCTCTCTCTCTCTCTCTCTCTCTCTCTCCCTCTCTCTCTCTCTTTCTCGCTGGGCATTTCTACATCCAATCAACTACCCTACCCCTTACACATCCGAAAATCCCTGATATAAATAACACTACTTCCCAGTTGCTTTCAGTTGTGATATAGGGTCACTAGATTCGAAACTTTATCTGTTTTTCTCCTGATAGAGGCTGCCATACTTGCTTAGATTCTCCAATATTTTCAGACGCTGAGGAATTTTATTTAAGATCTCCATCATCCACAGTTCCTTGGTTTATTTCACCTTCAATTCTGTTGTTTAACGAGATGTCCGCATCACTGGCAAGGGCAGCATTTGTCATCCATCACTAATTGCCGTTGACTGCGAGACTATTTGTCAAGGCAACATGGAGCCAACCTTTTATTGTCACACTTGGTTTCTTTACCAAAGGTTATCAGTGAAATAATAAAAGAAATCCTGATGGTTTATGGTTGCCGTTTGTAAAATGAGGTTTCTTTCCGATTGTTGCCATTTGAATTTAAGTTCAATCATTGATTCTGGTAGAAATTGAAACAATGCCTTTAGAGTCATAACACGGCCAGTGACATTATTACTGTGATATGAGGTCCCTATTGTGAAATAACTGGAGAGACAAGTGCAAGCTTGTGGTCAAAATATTTGTAATTGGAAGAGTGGTCAGTAAAGAACTGGAGCTGTAAAATCTGAAGTTAACAAGGCGGCAGATGATTGCTTATTCAGCAACAGCACTGAGGCAGAACTAGAGACTGGGGATATTATAGTGGTGGGTGCAGGCAGGGTTGATAACAGAGAGAATGTAAAGACAGAAAACAGTTCAGGGCAAAAGGAAAAATCAAGTTCTGAACAGTCTTTTTCCTTCTTAGATGTTTATGAGTGAGGATTCGGAAATTGATAGAAATGAAGTGGAATTTGTGAATGAAACTGAAGACAGCAGGTTATGTATTTGTTATATATAATTAACAGAAATAGCAATAACCTTCACCATCGCTAATAGAATGCACAGAAATAACCTGAACTGAAACACCAATAACAGCGAGGATGGGATAGTAACCTGCCTGAATAATCATCAGTCCGGCTTGTATCCTAAACTCGAACCATGCCCAATCCTGAGAAACCAAGTATAGACCCAAGGACAAACTACTGTCCATTGTTTGAAAATTCCAGTCAAATGCTCTCAGATTCTGATCCATTGTTGGAATATTCCAGTCTTGTGTTCTCAGATTCTCTTCCTCTCCCTCTCCGTGTAGCTGCTGAGCCCAATCATCTTGAGGATGACGCTGCCGCTGATACTATGGAATAGCAGGTTGAAGGAAGCCCATTAATAATAGAAGAGGGAAACCCTTCAATGGCACAGTTAGTATCCATGGAGACTGACATCAATCACAATCAATGTACAAACAGTTCCTTTCACCTACAATCGTGATAAGTCACAATAATGGGTCTGGTTGGAATGTCGCCATCGCTGACTATTGTGTTAATAGCATCATCTCCAATTGTCAACTTAGAGGTGAGGCAGAGAGGTGATGCTTTCTATTCACTAGCTCGATGATCCTACTATGTTGTGGCAGGGTCAGAATTGCTGGGGTCCCAAGGCCGGCTGTGCCTGATAACCAGGCCTGCTGCATCCTTTCGTTTTATTTATTTATGTTTAACTTTGACATTTATCTTACCATCATGCAATGGCTTAGGTGAGGTTAGGCATTTTTGAGAGGCTCCTACAGTGGCATAGACGGTGTATATACAGTCCATTCCTTGTGGTCCTTGCAGCTGCGGCCTGGTTCTGTGGAGTGATGGTCAAACTCTCACAGAACCAGGATTCTTAGTTTTACCTTTCACCAGTTATTGCTAGGGTCTCAGCAGGGTTGGAAGGGTGGAACTCTTTCCTGGCTGCTACACACTCTTTCTGAGATTTCTCTCAGAATTGTCTTTTGATGTTCTTTCCTCCTGGATTGGAGAACTGCATATGATACATTTTGTTTCCTGAATTTGTTGTTTGACAAGTGTGTGTTTATAGGATGTTACCATATTGGAACAGTTATTGTTTAGTAGTTAAACAATCTATTACTCTTATTTTTCTGTTATTTGTCAACAGTGGTTGAATGAATTGTGTTTTGCTTAATGTCGAATATTTTGGCCAACCGAATTGCATCTGAAACACAGCACCTCACATTCATGTTTAAAATCAGAAATTGTTCCGGTCAGGACTACCTTCATCATGTATCTTGAAACATGTCTACTCAGTTTCATAACAAAAAGGACAGGTATTCACGTTTTAATTGGCTAATTACTTAATGAACAACATGTTGCAGAAAAACAGGATTTAACAGCGGAATGCGCCATGCGGGAGGAGTGATAGCTCTATCAGGAATTATATTGCAGAGTTAATTC
Source organism: Chiloscyllium punctatum (assembly GCF_047496795.1). Lineage (NCBI taxonomy): Eukaryota > Metazoa > Chordata > Chondrichthyes > Orectolobiformes > Hemiscylliidae > Chiloscyllium > Chiloscyllium punctatum. The sequence goes on along the minus strand of NC_092769.1, from coordinate 31,127,579 downwards.
ACCTCACAGATCCAGCACAGACCGTATAAGCCCAGATGAGATATCTGCTCAACATGAGGCACTGTCCAGACCAGGTTCAGTACAACCCAGCAATCAGTCTATGATGGAATATAGCACAGGTCTCTCCAGTCCACTAGCTATCTGTCCAACACGTGGAACAATACAGTACACACCGATGCATTCATTCAGAAACACTGATGAAACGGTTTTTCCACCATGGGGTGATATGCAGTCCAAACCAGTCTCTTGCTCTATAGACGTGGACAAGGCATCTGTACAGTATGGGAATCTGTGCAGTGAATGGATCTGTAAACCTGGAGGAGTTACCGTCAAAGCAGCTGTTTTCACCACCCCAGTACATTGCTGAGCAACACTGTGTCGGATTTCTGCCCATAGTGAGGGGAAACTTGCAGACCATGGTGGAAATGACAGGATGTGCAGCTCCCATCCATTTAAAGCCTCATATGTCCACTGTACCATGACAAGGGGGTGCTGTGGGTGTGAACGTCACGTCCAGAGGGAGATGGCGGGGGAATCAGTTTAAATATCAACAAACAAAATAATTTGGGGGAAAAGAGGGAAAGGGAGATTGAGAGACAATTTCATGGAAGATCACAGGTTTCAGAATGCTGAAATTAAGATATTTTGACAGCAGCCAGCAACGAGGGCCTGAATTCCCAGGAATGATGGGTGAATGGGATATTGGTTTGCGTTCGGATGATGGAGAGTTTTGGGTGAGCATTTGTTATTCAGCTTTGTAACTGGGAGTGGAGTCAGCAGAATCTTCAACTCATTGGGCAGAACCTAACAATAATTTAGCTCGGGGCCATTTTCATTGAGTGTGACTGAGGGATTATCTGTACAAGGCTGAGTTAGTTTCTTGGTGCTATCTTATCGAAATCACCTCATTAACTACCCACCCCACCCCACGGTGTCCCTATCATTCAATACCAGCCTAATTCTCCCACCCGTCATGGCTGGAGGTAAACACCATTGCTTGGATGCCCCATGGATATTCTGTGATCCCTGGCACTGGTACCATCCTTAAAAGGCCAATTGGCAAACGGTTGAGCTTTCTCAGTTTGGACATGCCCTGCACAGTGGTGTGAGCTCACCGCCCTGCTCAGTGCAGGATCTGCGGTCTGAAGAAATGTCCAACAATATATTAATAATATTCCCCTTCTGCCAGGATAAGAGTCACTGTCTTCTCTCTGGTCCCGCACACTCATTAAAATCTGTTCTAACATCTACCCCCGAACAAGGCTCAAGCTCCATCACTCTCACTGCTGCACGCAGCGCCTTTCCTCTTTCTCTCTTTGTCTCTTGCCTTTCCAATACCCTCACATGGTGATAGAATATTCTCGAGAATGCCGATTATGGGATGTTCCAGAAAATGTTCCAAGTAATTTCCGTTTTAAGGAAAATGTCAATGCACCCGTATGTAACATTTAAAGGAAAGTAGTAGAGATGTATGTTATTCGATTCACATATAATTAACATCCATCTTGAGGCTAATCAATTCTTCAAATGTGCTCTAGCATATAATAAGATTGCGGCTTATTTGATGGTTTTCTCAGCTCCATGTTGCAAGACCTTTCAGTTATTCAACCCCCTGGGCTCCTGTCACCGACCAGACGACACCCAGGCACTTTTACCCCGGTTTTCTTCAAGCGCCTGTTCGAGGGCATTTCCCATGGGGACGGACACTCCAAACAATATATTCCATCAGTTGTATACTTTTATGAAATGATAAGCTCATTTTACACAGACTGACCAAAATCTACACTTATGTTAAGGTTATCAGTTAGCAATAACCATTAGTGTCTGGTTATTTCACTTGTCTCACCTTATTGTATTCAGCCAAAACAGCTGTAAACACTTGTCTCGTTATAAAACACAATTTCTAGCCCAGGTCATTTTTATCCTCAGCCGTTACATGGACCGTTATCTGAATTGTACCTTTTCCCCTTGTTATGAAAGATTCTATTGCCCTTTGTCTGTGGCTGTTTCTGTCTGTAACAGTTACACAGTCTCCCACTCATTTGGTTGGATGGTTTGTGATGCAGAGGGACGACACCAGCGCAGGTTCAATTCCCCACACTGACAGAGGTTACCATGAAGAGGAGGCTCTCTCAACCTCACCCCAACACCTTAGGTGTGCTGACCCTCAGGTTAGAGCACCACGAGTGGTCTCCCTCTCATGACAGAGCAGCCCCATGGTCCTTTGGAACCCTATTCTATCACATTTGCATTTTTTAAAAATTACATTACCGTTTGTTTTGCATTATGTTCCTGGATGTTTTGGATCAGAGTCATTTTGTACTACTGCCAGCATTTCCCACACACTGCACATTCCTGCCCAATAATCCTTGACTCCATTGTTACCGACGAACCTTCTGTCTTTGCCTAAAAACATTCAATATCTCAGCCTCCAATTCTCTGCGGGAAGAGATTTCCAAAGTCTCACAACACTGAGAAAATAATAAATAACCTCATCTGGGGTGTGAGGTTGTTATTTTGTTTCCATACCTGAGAAAAGATATAATTACATTGGATGCGGCTCAGAGATGCTTCACTTCACGTGTTCCAGAAATGAAGGGCTTATATTATGGAGGCTTTAATAGATTATTCTTGGAATGAGAGGTGATCTTATTGAAGTATGCAATACCTTGAGGATCATGGACCAGGTAGATATCCACTGGGTGTTTGTCTAGTCCAAACTTGTCATTGTCATAGAACCTCTACTATGTCGAAGCAGGACATTCTGTCCATTGAGTCCACTCTGACCCACTGAACGGCATCCCAACCAGACCTATCCCCCTAAACTAACCATGTAATCCTGCATTTTCCATGACTAAACCAGATAACCTACACATCCCTGAGCACAATGGGTAATTGAGCATGGCCAATTAACTCGAACCTGCATATCTTTGGACTGTGGGAGGAAACTGGACCACAGGGAGGAAACACACACAGATACTGGGAGATTTGAAGGTTGCAATTGAACTCAGCACCTTGGTGATATGGGAAGCAGTGCTAACAACAGATCCACCATGCTGCTCCGTTATGTCTATTAGTTAGATGTGACTGCCTAAAGAAATCTAGCTGACTTGTTCCTATCACTGAACCTGACCCAGTCTGAGACCTTTATCATCGGCCATATCACCAACCTGGTTACTTTTAAATTTGTTACGAACAGTGGAGAAGCGGTACTAGAAAAGGTAACAGTCACACCCTCCAAACACAGTCAGAACTGGAGTGAGGAGAATTCACAAAGTGGGCATTTATTCAAGTGGGAATTCTCTTCCCCAGAAGTTTGCGATGGCTGAATCTTTATATTATGTCGAGGCCGGCTTCGTCTGATTTTCCATAGACAGGTGAATCAGGGATAATGGAGCATGGACAGAAGAGTGCAGCTGAGAGCACAATGAGATGAACCATGACCTATTTTACTGGTGGAGTAGTGCCAAAGGGCCGAATAACCCACTCGTGTCCAACAGCCCGGTGTTCTGATCTTCCATTCAGCCCTTCGGACCTGCTACACAGGAGCAGATTGAGGTCACTCCGATGGTTAGGCCTAGTTTCGAAAATGCACTTGTAGAATCCAGGCTGGCCAAACTCCACTTTCCTGCTCCACCCCCCGTATCTCTCAACTCGCTTCTATGTCCGAAACCAATTCACCCCCTCTGTAAACACATTCAGTGACGCACCTTCCACAAATCTCTGGGTTCGGGAATTCCAGAAAATCACTACCTTCTGAAACATGACATTTCTTTATATGTCAGTTTGAAATCGATATCCCTTATTCTGTATCAATGTCCCGGAGTGAGATACTCTGCCCAGGTGTGGAACCACATTCTCAACAAATACTTTGTCAAGCCCCCTCTGTACCTTGCCCATTTCCGTCATGTCACACTCATTCATTTCAAGCACAATGAATAATGGCCTCACCATTTTAGATATACTCAATAATTCAACCCTCTCATCCCAGAAATCGGCTTAATGTACCAATCTAGTTACTTTCTGCATCAGCATGATGACTTTATGTTTCACGCGCAGGAACACTCCAATCCTTTTGTACTGCCCTTTTGTTTAAACTCCTTTTCATTAAATAACAGCCTGCCTTTTGGTTATCAGTGCCATCCTCAAACTCGGATGTATATTGCACTCAGCTGCCTCCTTCAGGCTCTCAGTATAGATGTAAATAACTGAAGCCATTGGAGTGATATTGGTGCTACTCCAGTAGATATGTATTTATCATAAAGATCGATGAACCCTGACTCTCCAATTTCTATGTGATAAGCATCCATCATCCCATGTTATCCATCATACTATGAGTATCTACCTGGTGGAAGATCCTTTACTTTGTGATACCTTGTGGAAAATCTCTGGAAAGCCTCAGGTCTACCAGTACCCCTTTATCAAGTCCGCTTGTTACATTCTCAGGGATCACCAGAAAAACTTTGCATGATTTTACAGGGCAAAATATGGATTCACATTCACAAAACCATTCGGACTCTGCCTGAAGCTTTTCTAAATGCCCTGGAATTCCTTCCTTATTAACAGACTGTCGCAGATTCCCAGCAATAATGGTGAGGCTAAATGTTTGCTGCTTTCTGTCTCGCTCCATCCTTGAAAACAGGCGCCATATTGGAGCTTCACGAGTTTCACTGGAACACGCCTGTAATTCAGAGAGTTATGGAATATTTCACACAGTGTCACCAGTCACTCTGTAGCCACTACTTTTAAAACCAATGATGCATTACTGCTGACCTGCCTATCCTTAGTCTTTTCTGTTGTTAAAAACCTTGTATCTTTTGTTAGAGACAGTTCAAGAACCCTCCGATTACCATTTTCTTGATGATTGCGAAATACTTACAGTGTCTTCCCTGTGAGGATTGAATTTACTGGTGTAAATTATCTGCCTGTTCCCTGGAGTAACTTCCCCAGTCACACCCTCCAAATGTCCTCAATATACATTCCTGACATTTTTTCTGCCAAAGGTCTCACACTCATCTTCAACTTTTTTATATACACACAGAAAAACTTGTGATACTTGTTTTTATATTTCTTGCCAATTTATTTACATCATATCTTTCCATCCTTTTTTCCGTTTATTTCTTGCTTGTTCCCTCCATTTCTAGATTCATGCAGTCATATTGCACGCAAACATTTCATCCATCCTATCCATACTAACCAGGGTTTCCAAACTAAACTAGTCCCATCTGATTGCATTTGGTCCACATGCCTCTAAACGCTTCGCATTCATATGTTTGTCCAAATGTCTTTTAAATGTTGTCACTGTACTTGAATCGATCAGCGCATCTGGCAGCTCATTCCATACACACACCTCCTCAGCGTGAAAAAGTTGCCATTTTGTCCCAGTTATATCATTCCCTTTTCACCTTAAGGCTGTATCCTATATAGTTGGTCTCCCCTACCTTGTGGAAAAGACCTTGGAAATTCACCCTATCCATGCCTCCCATGATTTTATTAACTTCAAAAATGTCACCTCTCAACGTCCTCCCTTCCATTTGATACTAACTTCGAGAACAAGCATTCACTAATAAGCATTGCAAATTTGAAACAATATTTAAAACAATGACAGGCAAACAACACTCAGCCCAAACTTCATACTGAGATCTGTTTTTCTCCATGTTACAATACTAAGGCAGTGTGAAACTCTTACTAGTGCCAATAAGACGTCAAGAAAATAAGCCCTTTGTCTAAAGGGGGTGATGATCTCTACAGTGAAAACGTTCCTCTTGCCAGAGCTGTGCAAGAAAGGGAATTATTATACCACACGGTGAGCGTACAGTCACCTTGAGATTACATTACAGTGTGGAAGCAGGCCCTTCGGCCAAACAAGCCCATACAGACCCGCAATCCACCCATACCTCTTACCTAAGACTGCAGCCAATTCACCTGACCTGCACATCTTTGGACTGTGGTAGGAAACCGGAGCAAACACGGGGGGATCGTGCAAACTCCACACAGTCAGTCGCCAGAGGTGGGAATTGAACCCAGGTCGCTGGTGCTATGAGACAGCAGTGCTAACCACTGTGGCACCGTGCCGCACAGTAAAACAAATGGTGAGAATACCTTTTGAAATTTGGGTGATTCAGTGCAAAGGGAAAGAGGTGTTTTCAATAAAGTTTACTCCAAAAAGGAAACTTTCCAGAGTGAAATGTGAGTGGGAGGTGTAAAACAGCATGAATGGAGAGGCCGAACTACACTGAGACCAGAGGCAAAGTGGCAGCACAAACGGAGCTTGATGCTAAAGCAGGGAAGGTCGACTTAATCAAAGAACTTCAGTTGTAGAGGGTAGGGACCATAATGTGAGAGAATGTGCTCTGTCATTGGAGAGAGATAACCTGGAATCAGAAAGTGGAAAGTGAGGGCTGAAGATGCTGGAGATCAGAGCTGAAAAATGTGTTGCTGAAAAAGCGCAGCAGGTCAGGAAGCATCCAACGAGCAGGCGATTCGATGATTTGCGCATAAACCCTTCTTCAAGATTACTGAATAATCCTGAAGAAGAGCTTATTCCCAAAACGTCGATTCTCATGCTCCTTGGATGCTGCCTGACCTGCATCAGAAAGGGGAGACAAGCAGGGAAGAGGATGGAGTAGCAATGGCAGAGGTTTCAAGGTGTAATTTAGGAAGCACAATTGAAATCCATGCCTCGCATCTGCTTCTGGTCCCTGAAATAAATGTCCTAAATCTGGGCACACACTGATGCCAGTTAATTTGTGATTGAATAGTATCCTTGAACCACGGGTGCCTCCTCTTCTGTCGAGTCCTTGCTTTCGAACAGAAACAATAATTTATGAGCAGTATGGGATATCTGCTTGAATGTCTACCCATGTATACCCACTGACCTTCCTCTGGGTGTAATTCCACATCACGACTCAGACCAGATGTGAGACAGAAATCCTCAATTTAGATGTCTGGTTCTATTCAATCATTCAGAGGGAACTTCTGCATGTGGCTGAACACATGATGTTCGGAGACTGACTTAATCACACCTCCCAGGTGAAGCAACATTTCGCTTGTACTCTTTCAATCCAGTCTCCTGTCATTGCTGCTCACAATGCAGTCTCCTTTTCACTGGGAAGACCAAACAGAGACTGCACTGAGGAACATTCCCACTCTTTCCGGAGGAATAACCCTGCCCTTCGCACTGCTTCCCATTTGAATAACCTTCCTTGCTCTCATGCTGACATTTCGGTCCTGAGCTGCTGCAATGTTCCAGCGAAGCACAACCCAAGCTCGAGTAACACCTCACATTACGCATTGTACGTTACAGCCCGTAGGAGTTAACATTCATTTCCATAACTTCACAGTCTGAACCCATTAGGGCTGTTCTCCATTATTCATACATTCTGCTTCCTGGTTTCCCTGTGACCTTGTCTATATCTTGTTTATATTGCACTCAGTAGAGAGAAACCATTTCTCCCATTCACACTTCAATACACACCCAATTTACATCTGTTTCTCTTTCACCACAATCAAAATTCCCTCCTCTGTGACATTGCACCTCCACATGTTCTGTTTCCCATCATCTCTCGTCCACTTTTGTCAAGGGATTAAAACGTCCTTTTCAATTCTGAGCAAGGGTCATTCTGGATTTGATACACTACCTCTGTTTCTCTGTCTTCACAGATGCTGCCAGGCCTGCTGAGTTTCTCCAGCAATTTCTGGTTTTTAACAGCTTGAAAGACGTGTATCAAAGCTGCTCAAACGCCCTGTCCAATATGGAGCACTATACACTGGGATGTGAACAATAACGCAAGATGTACAAATTCATTGGTTCTAAAATTAAACAATATTGGCATCATTGACACTACGAAGTTCTTAATCAAGGCCACGGAGAGAAACAGTTACATTGTTAGAACCGAAAGTGGCACGATTGGACGGAAAAGGTTCTGATGAATATCAGAATTGGAATCGTTACAATGTGGAAGCAGGCGCTTCGGCCCTATCCTACATTTAACACTGACTAATTGACCTAACCTGCACATTCCTGAACACTTTTGGCAGTTTAGCAAAGCCAACAACCTGCACATTCTTGGATTGTGAGAGGGAACCGGAGCACGTGGAAAAAAGAATTGGCACAGACACAGGGAAAATGTGCAAGACAGTTGCCAAAGGATGGAATCGTACCTGGGTTCCCACTGCCATAAGGCAGCAACCCTAACCACTGTACACGGCCCTGTCCCTGAGAGCATTTAGGGGTTTTCAGAAACATGACAAGCAAGAGGTGTGACACCATGGACAGACACTCAGAGGAATGAGAATATTAAAATGGAAGTGTTACCACATCAGTAAACAGGGTAGGTGATGGGGTGATGGGTGAATGGGTCTCGGTGTGAACTGGGGGACAGACAGCTGAATTGCATTGCAGAAATTGCAGCTCAAACCTGGAAATTCATGTGGTACTGTAGATCACAGCTGGACAGAAACGTTTTGTCCAGTCTAATCTTTCAGTCCATTCGTCCCATTATTGGATCGATGTTTCATAGACGATTGTGGGTGACTATACCAGGGTCAGAACCACGTGTACCTAAAACTGATGACAATCCATTTAAAGCTATCACACTGACTACTGTACTTACATTCCAAAAAGCAAGACTAATATCTGATACAGAAAGCAACATGATTACAAATCAAACAGATCAGATCGAAGCTCTGCAGTCCTGCTGCACCAATCAGAAATCGAGTTGAACCATGGAACAACTGACGAGAGAAAAGGACTCCACAAATGTTATTTGAAAACTATGTTCATTGGGATTAGGGCGTCGCTTACTAGGTAAGAATTTATTGCCCAGAGGACTGTTAAGATTCAATGACATTGCTGTGTGTCTGGAGTTCCATGTGGGCCAGAGCAGGTGTGGATGCCAGTTTCCTTCCCTAAAGGACATCAGTGAACCAAATCGATTTCTCCCACAATTAGCAATTGATTCATGTTCTTCATTAACTCTTAATCCCAAACATTTATTAGATTTGAATTCCATCATGTACTGTAACAGGATTCAAACTCAGGTCACCAGAACATTACTGGGGTGAGCAAGGCCAATAACCTGCACATTTTTGGATTGTGGGAGGGAACACATCAGCAGAAATATCACTTGGCTATTGCTTTAACATTCCACGAAAAAATGGAAACTTCCTGCACATCAGTGTAAAAGACAATGATGCAGTCTATACGCCATCCTCAGCCAGAAGTGTTGCTTGGATGATCCCCACAGAAGCACAGATGCCCGACTTCAAACAATTCGATTCGTTGCACGTAACATTAAGAAACAGCTGAACACAGCAGATACGACAAAGGGAATGGACCATGACACCATTCCTGCAATAGAACTAAAGACTTGTGCTGCACAACAAGCCGTGTCTCTGTGGACGCTGTTTCATTCCAGCTCCAACTCTGACATTTCCCTGGCAACGCGGAAAATTACACAAAAGTGTCCTGACCCTAAGAGGAGAATAATTACAATCTGACCAATTACCATACCCTCAGTCCCATCACGATAATCAAATTGGTGGGAATTCCTTTGACGGAGCTGTAGACCAGCACAGAAATAACGTGCACAGTGCTGTGTCCGATAGGTCCCCATGTGGAGACGGTGTTGCTGTGAAAATGTCACTGGATTACTAATCCAGATTAGAATAATGCTCTGGCAGCTGGTGGAAATTAGAAGGAATTAATAAAATATTGAGATCTAAAATCTGTTGCCAGTAATATTGACCTTGAAGTGCATGTCCATTGTCAACGTAAATTTCCTTCCCCAATGTACATTCAGGAAGTGAATCTCCCGTACTTTCCTGGTCGAGCCAAAAAGCGACTCCAGACTCACAGAAATGTGCAAAACTCTTCAATCGTCTCTGAAGCGGCCGTGCAAGTCCGTTATATCAAACTTCTCCGAGGTCTTAATGGATAAAAATGAGATAACACCCGGCACTAGCCTCTGCATCGGAAAAGGGAATAGGAGCACAGTCCTGTCGACACTGCAGAGACCTCCTTCCTTACATCTGAGAGTTTATGACTATATTAACAGAGCTCTCCCACAGACTGCACAGAAACATCACGAAATGAGTGGGCCTTTCAACACATTGAGCCTTCCCTACTCTAGGTTTTGACTAAACAACTCTTCAATTAACTTTTCCCTAACACTATATACTGTATATCCTTTGAAGTGATCATATATCAGAAAAATATGAAGTAGGAACTTTGGTCCGTCAATTTTGCTCTCCCATACAATATAACAATGGCTGATCCTGTATCTCCACACCAAAATCCTGCTGCAACTTCACCCCTTTAGTGTCTAGAAATCCTTATTTATATTCAGTGCCTTAGTTTCCACAGTCATATGTGAGACAGAATTCCCCAGGTTCACCAGTCTGCGAGTGCAGACATTTATTCTCATCTCAATGCAGAGTGGCTTGTCTGTACCTAATACTGTGACCCTTGTTTTAAGCGGCCCAGCCAGTGGATTTATCATGCCCGCTGACAATCTGTTTCACCCTGTCAGATTTTTATATATTTCACTGAGATCTCCAACCATTTTCCTAAACTCCATGGAATACAGGCCCAGTCGCCTCAAACTCTGCTCCCACAACAAGCCTGTCATCCCAGAGATCAGTTTGGTCATCCTTCACTGCACTCCCTCAATGTCAGGTTTGTGCTCTATTAGGTAAGGAGGCCAATACTGCACACAGTATTGCACAATGTTTCAGATGGGGGCTCACCAAGGGCCTGTGTAGCTGCAGTAAGACACACCTGGGCTCAAATCCCCCGGAAATGAAGGTCAGCATACTATTTATCTTACTACCTGCTTTCTGTTGCAGCAGTATTGCTTTCTGTGACTGGTGTACAAGGAGATCGAGATCCTTTTCAATGATACAGCTCCCCACTTGGTGGGTCTATGTATACTGGTCAGTGTGCCAACATCAATCCCAGTATTGACTTCTGGCTTCAGAACTCACTGCCCTGCATGGACCTTGGAGTTTGGTGAAAAAGTCAACAAAAGTATACACATAAGTAACTTCATGCAGCAACTTCTTTACATTAATTCCTTTTGAAATGCCAACCTGTCCGTCTATTTTTCCTACCAAATTGCTCAATGATACGTTTATCCACATTGTTCTTCATCTGTCACGTATTTTACCATTTCGTCCACTTGTCTCAATCACCTTGAAACGTTTTTATATCCTCCTGATCCACTCACAATCTCAGTTTGGTACCATCAACAGATTTGGAAATATTACATTTAATAACCATGAACAAATGTTTGATCTGTTTTCTGAATAGATGGGGCCCAAACATCAATTCCTGGATTATCCCGCTAGTCATTGCTTTCGACTGCCAAATATATGGAACGGTTTATGCTGATTCTCTCTTCCATGTCACCTCTCCTAATCTCAACACATGCCAGTATATTAGATCTAGCTATTACACATTGTTATGGGCCAGGACAGACCCCCTCAAATCATTTCAAGGAAGTAGCACAGACACAACTTGTGCTCGTTGACTGAAGCAAGTGTAAGGCGGATATTCCAGGAGTGATGCAGCTGGTCAAATCATTTAGTTTTAAACGAAACAGAATGTCTTTGCAAGATTACTGAGTGAGACGCAAACAGAAGAAGATACAATACAGAATAACCTATCCGAAAACCCAACAGATTATCCCAACTTAATGTTGGTGTTCCAAGTACTTGATATAATCTCCATAATTCCAGAGATTACAAACCTCTGGGTGAAGAGGTTCCTTCTCAATGCAATCCTAAATCTACTCTCTCTATTATTGAGGTCATTCCCTCTTGTCCTCGCTTCACCTGCCAGTGGAAATATCCTGTCTACTTCCATCGTTTCTACTACCTGCATAATTTTATATGTTTCTATGAGATCATCCCATTGTTCTTCTAAATTCCAATGAATATAGTTCCAGTCTGCAAAATAACACTTCATAAGCCAACCCTCTCACCTATGGAATCACCCGAATAAACCACCTCTGCACCCCCTCCAGTGCCAATATAGCCTTCCTGAAGTAAGGAGATCAAAACTGTATGCAGTACTACAGGTGTGGCCTCATCAGCACCCTGGACAGCTGCAACATAACGTCCCTGCTTATAACCTCAATACTTTTAGCAATGAAGCGCAACATTCCATTTGCTTTCCTCAGTAATTGCTGTACTTGCAGACCAACCTTCTGTGATTCATGCACACGGACATGCAGGTCCCTCTGTATTTCAGCATGCTGCAATGTTTTACTATTCAAGTAATAATCCTTTTTAGTGGCACTCCCAACAAAATGGATGAGATCATCTTTATCAACATTGTATTCCATCTGCCAGACCTTTACCCACTCACTCAAAGTATCTATGTTCATCCACGAGGTCTCACAGTCCTCTGCATGCTTTGCTATGAAACGCATCTTCGTGTCATCTGCAAACCTTGACACACTACACGTTCTCTCCAACTCCAAATCATCTATATAAATTGTGAATAATTGTGGCCCCAACACCGATCACAGAGGCACACCACTAGGTATTGATTGCCAGCCAGAATATCACTCACTTACACTTACAATTTGTTTCCTATAGTCCAGCAATCCTTTATCTATGCTGATACTTAACCCGTAACACCATGCACCTTTTTCTTATGCAGCATCGTCTTGTGCGTCAACTTGTTGAAGACCTTTTGGAAAACTAGGCACACCATAGCCACTGGGGCCTTGTTGTTCACCTTGCTCATACTGTCTCCAAAGATTTCCAAAAGACTTGTCAAACATGACCTGTTCTTCATGAACACATGTTGCATCTGCGCAATGGGACGATTTCTATCGAAATGCCTTGCTATTTCTTCCTTGATAATGCACTCAAGCAGTTTCCCCACTACACAGGAAAAGCTAACTGGTCTATAATTCCCCATACTTTGTTTACCTCACTTTTTAAACAGTGGTGTCACATTTGTTGTTTTCCAATCTGTTGGAACTGTCCTGGAGTTCAGCAAATTTTATCAAATTGCCACAATTGCATTTACTATTTCTCCCGCTATCTCTTCTAGAACCCTGGTATGCATTCCATCAGGGCCAGGAGACTTGCCTACCATCAACTCTGTTAGCTTGCGCAACACTATCTCTTCCATAATAATGAATGTTTCCAAGGTCCTCACCTATCTCCGTCTCTTTGGCAATTACTAGCATGCTATTAGTGTTCTCCACTATGATGACAGATACAAAACACCTGTTCAATGCCTTGGCTATTTCGTCATATCCTATAACTAAATGTCCATTCCCATCCTCTAAGGACCAACATGCACTTGAGTCATGCTTTTTCATTTTATACATTTATGGCATATACCATCATCTATCTATCTTTATATTCTGTACTTGTTTTTTTTTTCTCTCTCGTGTTCATTCATACTTTTTTTTATAGTTCATTTTGTGGCAATCTGTTGATCTTTAATGTTTTCCCCAATCTTGTAGGTTTCTGCTGTTCTTGACCAGTTCGCATTCCTTCTCTTTCAATTTGATAGCGTCCCTTACTTCCTTAGGCGCAATTGACAGATTACCCATTTTCTTAGAGTCTTTCCTTTTCACTGGAATATACTTTTGCCACGGAAATTAAAAATTTCCTTTGAAAATTCTCCACTGATTGTCAACTCTCCCATCATGAAGTATTTGCTTCGAGGTGACTTTAGCCAACTCCTCCCTCATTCTATTGTAGTCTCCCTTGCTGAAGCACAGCAACCTGGTATTGCATTTTATCTTCACACTCTCCATCTGTATTCTAAAGTCAACCATACTGTGATCACTGCTTCACGATGATGTGAATATTTATTCTGGTCTCATTGTACATGACCAGACCTAAAATATCTTGCTCCTCATTATGCGTGCTTTTATTTTAGACTTGAAAGCATTCCCAAGTAGTCAAACCCAAACTTTTTGGATTTGCTGCTTTTAAGACATCCATGAAAAATAAAACAAGGCCAGAATAAACTTGTTAAAGGAGTAGCATTGTCACAACACTAGACTTGGGACTTCATCAAAAATGTTTCTGATAATCCAAGTTCACTGCATCCATTGCTGCGCCATAGTTTATTTCCCATTCAGTTTCTCAAATAGGACTGGCCTTCAATAAATCGGCAATGCCTTTATCTATGTTCATTACTTCATCATTAATGTAATTTTCAAAGTTCCCTGAAAATGCATCCTTTCTAATAGACTCTTGTATTGTCCTGATTGCTTTTTTGGTGCTAAGCAGACTCTGTTTCCCTGCCTCCTTTAGAAATACTGAGATTACATTTGCTGCTGTGAAATCTGTGAATTCAGTTCCAGAATCATCAAGCATTTGGAAGAGGATAAGCAGAGTATTCATTATTACCTTGGCCACCTCCCTTAGTAGTCAACGAGAAGATTAACAGTTCATGGGGATGAATCAGATTTCAATGAAAATAACTTTTCCAAAAGTGTTTATGTACAGATTTGATTCTATTTACTTTTTTCTCAGTGCACTGAGAAGTGCTTGGAGTTTACTTTTTGAAACGTTTTCTTTTGTGAAGGCAGAAAAGAAGTGGTTGCTTCATAGTCCTGCAATTTTCCTGTTCTCTGGTTTAAGCCTGTAAGGAACATACAGTGATCTTCTCTAACATTTCACCTTGGTATGCTCTATGTTGAGAAGCTTTTACATTTCACTCTTGTTAATGTACGCTTCATACACCCATCATTTCCTGTCTTAAGCTGCTCAGTGATTGACCTTCCATAGCCATACAATGACAGAAGCAATCTCTGTATAGTCAGAAATATGGTACAATCTACATTCGTCCACTTTCATGCATCAGGCCCATAGACCTGAGTGTTATGACACTTCAAGTGCTTGTCCACGTACCTTTTAATGGTTGTGCGATGACCGCCAACTTCCCTCTCAAAAGATGCATTCCATTCACCAACATCCTCTGAGTGAGAAACCATCCTGAAATACTCTCTAAACCTCAAACCCTTCACTTTAAAAGTGTGACTCTTTGTTCTAGACTCTCTGACTTAAAGGAAACGCTGCTGTCTATCCAACCTATCCATGCCCTTCATAATCTTACCCTTCTGAATCACGTTCCCCTCAGTCTTCTCTGCTCCAAAGCAACCAACCCCGAGCTTATCCAGCCTCTCTCCATAGCTGATACGCTCTATTCCAGGGAACATCCTGGTGAATCTCCTCTGCGCCACATTCAGTGCAATCACATCTTTCCTGTCATATGGATCCCTAAACTGCACACAATATTCCATCTTGTTAACCAAAGTGCTATGTAGCTCTTGTAATATATGCCACGATTAGTAAAGGCTATGCCTGCTGTCTCCAATTACCTCTTTACTAATCTATTACCCAGTCCCGTCACATTCCAGGATGTGTGGAGAAGCACCCTCTAAACTTGCGAGTCCGCTGCCATTTATTGAGTCCTCCACCATCTGGTTCATTCTTCCAAAGTGCATCACCTCATATTTATCAGGGTTACATTCCATCTGCCATTGATCTGCCCATCTGAAAATTCTATCTGCATCTTCCTGTAACGTAAGACGTTCCTCCGCACTGCCAACCACCCGAATAATCTATGTGTCAGACACGAACCTAATTATTACACTCATCCCATGCCCCTTCACATTCACATTTATATCATTTATGAATACCACAAATAATAAGGGACACAGCACTGACACCTACAACAACCACCTATTTTCTGCAATAGTTTCTCGAACACTGATCTGATACTCACTGGTCTGTAGTTCCTTGGTCATTCTCTACAGCCCTTCCCATAAAGGGTATTCTCCAGTCCTCGGCACCTTACCTGTGACCAGATTGTATTTAAACATTTTCATCAGTGCCTTTCATCCCTTGTCTACAACAGCAGCCTGAGATGTAACTGAGCTGGACATAGGGACGTGTCCAATTTTATATCAGCCAAAACTATAAATCCCTGTACACATCTTACATCAATCTACCCAAGAGCTTCTCAATCCATCTTCTCGAATTCTGTTTCTGCATCCTCCTTCTCCCAAGTAAAACAGACATGAAGCTCTCATATATCAATGTTCACTGGCTTCACAAACAGATTCCCGCCTTGATCTCAGGCCAAGTTTCGTCAGCAGAAAACCTTGCTATCTGAGGGATTAATGGGGAGAATGTCCATTCAGTATATGGGATCAATACATTTTCTTTCGATAAAGACATCAAAATTGTATACAATGCTCCGGGTACTGTCTAGGAGAAAGAGAGGACTGCAGATGCTAGAGATCAGAGCCGAAAAAATATGTTGCTGGAAAAGCGCAGCAAGTCAGGCAGCATCCAAGGAGCAGGAGAATCGACGTTTTGGACATAAAGCATTCCTGAAGAAGGGCTCGTGCCCGAAACATCGATTCTCCTGCTCTTTGGATGCTGCCTGACCTGATTCCCTTTACCAGCAACACATGCTTCAGCTCCAGGTACAGTCTCACCAGCACTCTGTGTAACTAGTGCAGAATGTTTTTACTGCTCGTCTGAACAAATTACTGCAGAAGCTGGAATCTGTACTGAAACTAACAAATGTTAGTCATCACATTGAGTCAGGCAGCATCCGTAAAGAGAGAGCAAGTTAATGCTTTGTGTCTAGTTGAACCTTCATCGTCTGTATTCGAATTCCCTTTAAATGAAGGCAAACGTAACTTTTACCTTCCCTGTTTGTATATGTTCCTTCCAATACCCTTTGCTTTAATGTTTTCTGCTAACTTACTGTGTGTACTCATTAAGAATCCTTCTGAATATCTGACTACATGGCATCCATTGCTTCTCTATGTTTAGGTCTACAAGATATATCTTCAAACAAAACGTTTCTAAATGATAACTTCCCTTTCATAAATGCAGAATAGTTCTCTTGAAGTTTGCTATTACTTTCTCAGTGTCCAATATCACATTCGTTATGATTGATTGCAAAAGATTACTTCCGATGGATGACAAGTAAACTGGTCTGTAGTTTTCCACTCTCACTCTTCTTCCCTTCTTAAATAGTTGGAATGCATTTATATCCTTTCAAATTGGATACGGATAAATACAGTCATCCACAATACAATCCATATGTGTATTGCTGCTTTCACTGACATTGCAGTGTGAAGTACATCTGGACTGTCAGACTTATCAATCCTCAATCCAGGTATGTTGTCATATACTACCACATCACTAGTATGAATGATTTTAGTGTTTGGTTACGAACGGCTGTGGTATTTCTGGGATATTTCTGGATCTTCGTCCGTGAAGGCAGACACAATGTAACAGTTTCATCTCCCTGTCAATTTTCTGTTCTCCACAATAAATTATCCTGTCCACACATTCACTGTGCCACATTTGGCCTTGTTTTCATTCACCTTTCAAATATGGATAAACACTTTTCGCCAGTATTTACCAAGAACAAAAAAAAAATTCCAGCACAGGAACAGGCCCTTCGGGTCTTCCAAGCCTGCACCGATCCAGATCCTCTTTCTAAACCTGTCACCTATTTTCGAAGCATCTGCATCCCTCTGCTCCCTAACCATTAATGTTTCTGTCTAGATACATATTAAATGTCGCTATCGTGACCACATCTGCCACCTCCACTAGCATGCGTTTCAGGCATCTGCCAGACTCTGTGTAAAGAACTTTCTGAACATATCTCCCATAAACCTTTTCCCTCTCATCTTGAATTCCGGATCACTAGAAATTGAGTACCCCACTCTGGGAATAAGCATCTTGCTATCCGCCCGATCTATACCTCTCATGATTTTGTAGAATCCAACCAGGTCCCCCGAGCATCCGTCAGTTTAATGAAAATAATCCTAATTTACCAAAACTCTCTTCATAGCCAGTTGCCTACAATACCAGGAAACATCCTGGTGAAACTCCTCTGCACCCTCTCCAAAGCATCCGCATCCTTTTGGTAAGGTGGCGATCAGAATTGTACGAACTATTCCAAATGTTGTCGAACTAAAGCCGTACACAACTGTAACGTGACGTGTCATCTCTTGTACACAATAGATTCCAACAGATTCCCTCCTGTGGATGACAAGTTAACTGGTCTGTATTTCGCCACTTTCCCTTTTCTTCCCTTCTTAAAATGGTGGAATGCAGGAAGCAAAGTATGCTGTATGCCTTTTTGACCACTCTATCAACCTACCCCTCAAAGGAACAATGGATCTGAACACCTAAATCTTTCTGTACATCAGTTTTGCCCACGGTTTTTTTCCATTTACCCTACAGTTCACTCTTGAATTGGATCTTCCAAAACGCATCATCTCACATTTGTCCAGATCGAACTCTATTTGCCATTTCTCTGCACAACTCTCCAATTGATCTATTTTCTGCTGCATTCTCTGACAGTCTCCTTCACTTTCTGCTACTCCACCAATCGTAGTGCCAACTGCAAACTTATTAATCAGACCACCTTCACCTTCCTTTTGCTCATTTATGTATATCATAAACAATAGCGGTCCCAGCACTAAACCCTGTGAAACACCACCCAGAATAGTTCTTCATTTTGAGAAACTCCCTTCCACAGCTACTCTCTGTCTGCTGCTGCCCAGCCTGTCCTCCATCCATTTAGCTAGCAGATCCTGGACCCCTTGCAACTTCACCTTCACCTCATCAAATACCTTACCGAAGTCTATCATATAACATCTACAGTCTTTTCCTTACTATCAATTTTCACTTCCACAAAGAAATCTATTATGTTTGCGAAGATGTGACCTCCCCGGAATAAAACCAGGGAAGGTCTTGTTTGGAGTCTGTCTGTGTTGTACTCTGGAATCAGATGGATTTTAATTCCAAGGCAGAACTTTATAAAATTCCACATTGACTGAGTGCCTACAAAATGCATGTTCTTTTAAAACAAAATTGAATGCATTTGCAAATACAAGTCTGCAAATTCAAATTCACTCCACAGTTGTATGTGTGTGTGCATGTGAGAAATGCAGAGTGAATGTACGCGGAGGTGGGGGAAGAATGAGAGAGAGTGCGTGTAAGTGTGCGTGTGAGAGAGAAAGAGCGTGTGCGTGTGCGTGTGTGAGTGTGCACATGTGCATGCAAGGGTGGCAGGTGCGTGTGTCCTCGTTAAGACACAGACAGATTTGTCAGATCCCGTTCCTGACACAGAATAACGCTCTGGTTTCAGAGCTTCCACACTCTGCATCCTCTGCTCCATTTGCTGTTCTTCTTACAGACCGAGGTACTGTAACTTCAGTCCCCATGCTCCATCCAGAGTTGGGTCACAAAATCCTCAGGTCTCCCTGAATGTCTGGGGCAGCTCACAGCACAACCTCCAGCATACTATCCCCAAAACCTCCACTAAATTTTGAATAACAGGAGTCAGTCAGATGATTTCCATAGAGTCATAGAGTCACAGAAATGTACAGCATGGAAACAGACGCTTTGGTCCAACCCGCCTTTGCCGACCAGATATGCCAACCCAATCTAGTCCAGCTGCTAGCCCATATCGCTTCAAACCCTTCCTATTCATACACTGATCCAAATGCCTCTTAAACGTTGCAATTGTACCAGCCTCCACCACTTCCTCCGGCAGTTCATTCCGTACACGTACGACACTGTGTGAAAAAGTTGCGCCTTAGGTCTCTTTCCCCTCTCACCCTAAAGCTATGCCCTCTATTTCTGGACTCCCGGGCCCCAGCGAAAATACTTTGTCTATTTACTCTCTTCATGCCGCTCATAATTTTGCAAACCTCTGTAAGGTCACCCCTCAGCCTCCGACGCAAGTTCGATGCCTGCCCCTTTACAATAATACTAGAGGGCTTCCTCGTGTTACTGACCACACTATCAGCTGAGAGGGACAAACACAGGCGTTCAGTGGACAGGCACAGACTAAGTTTCAATGACGTGAGTCAAGACGTGAATCCCTCCTGTCCAACATTGATCATTGAACTATCAACCTTTTTCCTTTCTTCCATGTGTGGGAGTAGTGCAAGAGCACTGCAGTTTGCATATATAACATGGAACATGGGACACACGGGGAAGTGAACAACAGCCCACACACACCATTTCACTGTTTCTGAGTTTCACAATGTCAGCACTCGATACATTAGGGAGCCAAACCTCAAAGCCAGGGAAAGATACGGAGGGACAGAAAAATTCACATTAAAATAGAAACAGAGAATTAAGGTAGAAATAGGCCATATTGGTGAAATATGGGGAGAGAGACAGGGCAGTGGGACTAACTGGGGAGCTCTGCAGACTATGCCAATGTATTGCTTAGTAAAATGAACTATCTGCCCAGCATGGAGAGCTGTGCAGACCGTGCCAGTGTATTGCTCAGTAAACTGGACTGTCTGTCCAGCATGGGGAGCTGTGTAGATTATTCCAGTGTATTTCAGCCTCAGTATTGGCCGGGGATGGGATGTCGTCAGAGGAACGAAATGCAATCTGTAACCAGAACAGAACACAGTGACCTCAATGCTTTAAATATTTAAACAGCAAGGGCAGTGATGCAATGAATCATGTTCACAATTGAAACTGGGCAGGTCAACAAAGAGACCCATGAGTAACACTGCCAGAAGGAGCAAGAGAGTGAATTAACAAGTCCATTGCTGCAGTTAGTAGTGGTTTGTAAAGGGAACATCTCGGTTTAGTCTCAGCAGGAACAATAACAGCGACAATGATAGTAGAGTCAATGAAAGGGCAGTATTACAGTCAATCATGATTTTAAAAAATAAAGACTGAACATTGAGACTTACCAGGGACACCAACGAAAGCCAGGATTGGATAATAAAAATATTGAATAATGTAAAGTGCATATTCGATCCGCCACGATAATGGGTTTTGATCATAATATGTAGAAAAAAACGAAACAATCCAATAAAAACTCCTGTCCATTCTTGAGACATTTCAGCTTAATGTTCTCAGATTCTGATTCATTGTTGGAACATTCCAGACACTTGTGCTCAGATTCTGATCTCTCCCCATTGCATCTCTTGAGCTGCTGATCCCTGTTAATGCTGTCGGTGGTGCTCCCACTCATACTGTGGAATAGCACATTCAACGGAACGCATTTATCATTAAAAGATGGAACCCCTCCACTGGGATAATTACAATCCATGGAGACTGACATTAATCACAGTCACTAAACAAACAGGCTCAGTTAACCCCTTCCTTACATACCTTTTACTGTCCCAATAAAAGGGAATATTTACTCGGTGTGGGTGGAATAGATGGGCGTTGCTTAGGGATGGACCATAAACCTTTCAATCTTCTTCTTTCTTCCGTGTATGTGGAAGTAGTGCAAGAACACTGCAGGACTCTTTATATTACATACAGTTTGTAAAGGAAGATAGAGATAACTGAACAGACCAGCTGCATAAGGTGACCAGTGGAGACACTTGCATAGACAATAAACCAGTGTATACTATTTATTGCCCATTGGCGTTGTGCAGTGCTGCTCCTTGTGACATAATTCAGAGCATTGAGACTGGTCAGGAACAGGAGAAGGTAATTCTGTCCCCATATGTCTGTCAGAGAGGGAAAGGAGGAGACCATCAGCCTTTCTACCCTTTTACAGATCGACAGTGGGAGGCCATAAAGCCCCTCATGTCTGTTGTAGATGGATAGGAGGAGACAATTCAGCCTCTCGGGTCTGTTGCAAATGGACAGAAGGAGGCCATTCAGCATCTCGGGTCTGTTGCAGACGGTCAGGAGGAAGCCATTAAGCCTATTGAGTCTGTTCCAGTTGGACAGAAGGAGGCCATTCTGCTTCGTGAGCCTGTTATTCAGTAACTACCACTTTAAAATATTTATGGAGAAGAATCGTCCTGACATAAATGGTAAAGTTCTAAATTGAATCAGGCCAACTTTGAACGTTTTATACGGGGGCAATTTCAAAAGCTGCTTGGGAGGAGCTCGTGGCAGGAAAGTGGTAGGCCTTCACAAATGAGATTACAGAGTCTAGAGAGAGAATGTTCAGGTTCATGAGCAATGCAAGGCTGGTCGGGAATTCTAGATGGCGAGCGGAATTGAGGTTCTGTTCAAGACAAAGACGAAAGCATATGATAGGTACAGACAGTAGGGATCGATTGAATCCATCGAGGAGTACCAGGGTTGTAGGCTAATACTCAAGAGGGAGGGTAAACTGGGGTTATAAGTTATCTTTTGAAAATAAGGTAAGGGACAATCCAAAGAATTGCTACCAATACTTTGAGGTCAAAAGAGTATCTAGGGAGAGGACAGGGCCCTTTAAACATCAGCAAAGTTACCTATGTATGGAACTACAGGAGATTGGTGAAATGCTACATCAACATTTTGCAACAGTATTTACTGTGGAGTAGGATATGGAAGGTAGAGAACTTAGGGAAATGAATAGTGATATCTTGAAAAGTGTCCATATTACAGAAGATGAGCAGCTTGCCATATTAAAATGCATTAAGGTGCATAACCCCCTCTGACCTTTTATGTGACTCTTGGATAGGCACTTGGAAGTAAGTACAATGAAGGGCACATAGTTTAGTCTGATCTTAGAGGAGGAGAATCTGCCGGCACAACATCAACAGCTCAAGGGTCTCTACTCTGCTGCACTGTTCTGTGTTCTATGACCTGATCAGGTGTACCCCAGAATCTGTTGGGAAGCTAGGGAAGCATTGTTTGATATCGAGCTGAGATATTTTTATCATGTACAGCCACAGGTAAGGTTGTGCCATTGTTTAAGAACAGTTGGTGATGAAAAGTCAGGAAACTATAGACCGGTGGGCCTGACGTCATTCGTGGGTAAGTTGTTGGAAGAGATTGTGAGGGACAGGATTTACTTGTGTTTGGAAAGGTAAATTCCAATTAGCGATAGTCAACATGACTTTGCGTGTGAGATATCTTGTCTCAATTATTTGATTTAGTTTATTGAAGAAGTGACGAATAAGATTGATGAAGGCACAAAAATAGAACTGTGGAATAGAACATGGATTTTAATAAGGCATTCAAAATGGTTCCACGTGGTAAACTGTTAAGCATGGTTTGATCGCATGGAATACAGGGAGAGTTTTGGAGATACTTCCCTCGAAGGTAAGAGATGAAGGTAATGTTGGTGCAGCATACTTTATTTGGCCTGGAGGCCTGTGACCAACAGTGTACCACAAGGATCTAATGGATTTTGTCAATTCTGTAAATGATTTCGATGTGAATATAAGTAGGAATGGTTTGTGCGTTTACAGATAACACCAAAATTGGCGAGGTGGTGGACAGTAAAGATGGTTAACTCAGAGTAAGACGGGACCCTGATAAGATGAGCCAAAGGGCCGAGGAGTGGCTGATGGAGATCATGTCAGACAAGCAGATGGTGTAACATTATTGTGAGCCAAATTGGATCAGCACTTGTAGACAGGATCCTGGTAAGTGTTTCCAAACACAGACAGCTAAATGGAAACTATAGAAACCCGGCAGTGTGGAAACAGGCCATTTGGCCCATCGAGTCCACACTGACCCTCCAGATAATATGCTGACCAACACACCCATACGTTACCCCAGTAACTATACATTTCCCTTAGACAATCCACTTAACCTGCATATCCCTGGGTACTGTGGGGAAGTTTAGCGAGGCCACTGAACCTATCCTGTGCATTTTTAGACTGTGGGAGGAAAACCAAGCACCCGAAGGAAACCCACACAAACACGGCAAGAAATTGCAAACACCGCACAGAGTGTCACCAAAGAATGGAATCGAACCCAGGTCATTGGTGTCCTAACATAGTATTGAGAGCCACTTTGCCACCGAACGACCATCAAAAGAGCAACTGATTTCTCCTGCTTTCTCTGGATCTGTCACATCAGTTGATGTCAAATTCCAGCGTGGTGCCTCGGTCAAGCCCTCCTTTAACTTCACCCCAGGATTCACATTCCAATGGACAGGGCCTTAAGCTGTGACTGACACATTGCCTGCACATCTGCCCTCACCCCTTCCCCTCCTTTCCAAATGAAGTGTTCCATTAATACTGCAGCATGCAAGATAATTGCTGATCTAAAATAAAACAAAGAGCTGTATACTCTGGAGATCGGTAAACAGTACTGTTCTGATGACGACTCCCCAGATTTGAAACATTGACTCTGCTCTCTTCTGACAAAGGATTGTGACAAAGTGACGACTGCAAATGCAGTGAATTCTAAAGTGAATTCCTGATGAAGGGTTTCTGACTGAAACATTGTCTTTCCTGCTCCTCGGATTCTGCCTGACCTGCTGTTCTCTTCGGGGGCCACACTTTTCGACTTTCTTCCTTCAGCTGCAACCAGACCCATTGAGTTTTTCCTGCATATTCTTGGGTATCTAATTTCCTGTTTATAACTTAAACAAAGATTTCCCTGCAGTATTGACTTCCATGTACATCTCCAACCAGTGTTTGCTTCTCCTTCTTGGTTCTAAGCTGCAGTCAAACTTTCTGTATAAACTGAGCACCGTGGTGCGATGAATGGTAGATTCAGCGAGATTTTTCTTGAGGCCTTTCTTGATGTGACAAAATCTCGCTGCATTTTGTTTGAAAAACGTATGGATCAGAAAGGCTGAGAAGGATAAGGGCCAAGTGCACGGATATGGAGTGAATGTGGACCGACTGTAATGGAAAGATATGTTCACAGGTTTCAGAATTCTAAATGTAGACATGTCGATAGCATCTGGCAACACAAGCCAACATTACCAGGAATGCTAGGTGAATGGGATATTTGTGTGAGTTCAGACGATGGAGAGTTTTGCATGAGGATTTGTTCTGCAACTTTGTACCTGGGAGTGGGGTCTACAGAGTCTTTGACTCGGGGCTGAATCTAACACTAATTTCTCTCAGTGTCATTTTCATTGAGTGACAGAGGTTATGTCTGTATGAGGCTGAGCTAGTTTCCTGGTGTTATCTGAATCGAACTCACCTCATTAACTATTCACCCTACCGCATGGTGTCCCTGTCATTCAATGCCAGACTGATTCTCCCACTCATCATGGATGGAGGTACTCACCATCGCCGTAAATCCCTGGATATTCCGGGATCCCTGGCACGGATGCCAAAAATAAAGGCCAGTGGGCAAATAATTGAGCTTTCTCAGTTCGGAGCTGCCCGACCCAGTTTAGGCCGAGCATGGCAGATAAGACAATTCATAATCGACAATAGACAATAGACCTAGGAGCAGTCCATTCGGCCCTTTGAGCCAGCACCAACATTCATTATGATTATGGCTGATTATCTACAATCAGTATCCTGTTCCTGCCTAATCCCCGTAACCCTTGATTCCACCATCTTTAAGAGCTCTATCCCTCCATAAGGGGTAACTACACAACGGGTTTGTCGACAGGGGCAATGATGTCCTGGTGGACGGGGTAGTAGAGAGGGCGACCATTCTCTTCTCAAAGGGAGCCACACCACCAGACCCACCAAGCTCAAGCATCCTGCTCAGTGCAGTATCTGTGGTCTGAAGAAATGTACAGCAATACAGGACAAGCATCAATAACCTTCCCCACTCTGTCATGATAAGGGACACTGTATTCTCTCTGCTCCCTCACACTCACTGTATATCTGTTATAGCACCTACCTCAGAACAAGGCTCATTCTCCAACATTCTCACTGCTGCAGTCAGCACATCCCCCTCCTCTCTCTCTCTCTCTCTCTAGCCTTTGTTATACCCCCACAAATTTATAGAATGCTCTGGAGAGTGCTGATTATGGAATATTCCAGATAACGTTCCAAACAATTCCCAGTTTCAGGGGAATGACAGTGCACCAGTGTGGAAAACATGAGGGGAACGAACAGCGTGTTTTGTTAAAATTAAAATTACATGCACACGAAATTGAAATCCATCATGAAGCCATTCCGTACTTCAAACGTGCTCTACCATTTAATAAGATCGGGAGTGATCTGACTGTCTCCTGAGCTCAATGTTACAGGAACTTTCAGTCATTCAGCCCCCGGCTTCCTGTCACTGACCAGATGACACTCAGGCATTTTTATTCGGGGTTTCCTCAAGCGTGTGTTCCTTAGGCATTTCCCAGGGGGGCGGACTCTCCTTCCAATATGGGCGGCACGGTGGTTAGCACTGCTGCCTCACAGCGCCAGAGACCTGGGATCAATTCCCGCCTCAGGTGACTGACTCTATGGAGTTTGCATGTTCTCCCCGTGTCTGCGTGGGTTTCTTCCGTGTGCTCCGGTTTCCTCCCACAGTCAAAAGATGTGCGGGTCAGGTGAATTGGCCATGAATAATTGCCCGTAGTCTTAGGTAAGGGGTAGATGTATGGTTGGGTTGCGGGTCGGTGTGGACTTGTTGGGCCGAAGGGCCTGTTTCCACACTGTAAGTAATCTAATATGTCCCATCAGCTTTCTATTTTCATGCAATAATAAGCATGCTTCACACAGACCAATCAGAAATATACTGTTATTTAATAGTTGTCGATATCTAAAGACAATTATTATTATGGTTATTTTGCTTGTGTCACCTTATTGCATTAAGCTCAGAATAGCATCTAAACATTTTTATCCTCGGCTAGTACCTGAATTGTACCTTTTTCCTTGTTATGAAAGTTTCTCTTGCCCTTTGTCTGTGATTGTTTCTGTCTGAAACAGTTACACAGGATCCCACTCAGTTGGCTGGACGGCTGGACAGCTGCTCTGTGATACAGAGGATCAGAGAGGGCAGGTGATGGTCATGTTGTTAATGTTATCGACGTCAATCAACTGTGACTAAGTACCATTCACTGGATTTAAATTCCAGTGTGATTATGATATTGGGGTCATGGCTAATGAGACTGGAGGGAGAGAACATGATAATTCCCAGTCAGAATGTTCCCAGTTAGAATGTTACTCTTTATAAATCATATTAAGATCAAATTCCAGCATACATCTCCAATGAGGAATGAGGAGAGCCAATATTAACCATACAACCAGAAGGCATAGGAGCAGAAATTTGGCCATTCAGCCCATTGAGCCTGCTCCGTTATTCAATGATGGCTGTTAAGCTTCTCAACTCCATTCTCCCGCTTTCTACTTGTAACCGTTAATCGTCATTACAATAAAGAACATATCTGTCTCACTCTTAAATATACTCAATGACCTTGCCTCGGCAGCCTTCTGTAGCAGTGAATCCCGTAGATTCACCTCTCGCTGGATGAAGAGTTTCCTCCTTATCTCTGTTCTAAAGGTCTCCTCTTTACTCTGTACCCACGGGTCCTCGTCTCTCCTACCATTGGAAATATATTTCCAATATCCACTCTGTCGAGGTCATTCGGTATTCTGTAAGTTTCAATTATAACTCCTAATATCCTTCTGAACTCTATGGAATATAGACCCAGAGCCCTCAGATATTCTTTGTATATTAAACTTTTTATAACTGGGACCAGTCTCATGAATCTCCTTGGAAAATGCTCCAGGGCCAGTACATTCTTCCTGAGATATGGGATCCAAAACCGTGCACAATAATCCAAAAGTGGTCTTACCAAAGCCTTATAGAGCTTCAGAAGTACATCCCAGCTTTTATAGTCATCCCTCTTGAAATAAATGCCATAACTGTATTTGTCCTAATAACTACTGACAACATGCAAGTTTACCTTTCGAAACTCCAGGACTAGATCTCCCTTGTATTTTTGCACTTCAGACTTCTGAACTTGCTCGCTATTCAGAAATTAGTCCATGTCTATCTTCACACTTTCCCACGTTATACTCCATCTGCCACTTCTTTGCTTACTCGCCTAACCTGTGCAAATCCTTTCTCAGGAAAAAGTGAGGACCGCAGATGCTGGAGATCAGAGTCAAGAAGTGTGGTGCCAGAAATGCACAGCCAGTCAGGCAGCATCCGAAGAACAGAAGATTCAATTTTTCAGGCATAAAGTCTTCATCAGGAATGAGGGGGGGGGAGGGGGGTGGGGGGTGTGATGGGGCTGAGCGATAAATCGGAGAGGCTAGGCTGTGAAAAAGGTAGCTGGAAGGCGATAGCTGGATGAAGGTGGGTGGTGATAGTGATAGGTCAGAATGGAAGTTGGAGTGGATAGATGAGAAGGAATATGGACAGGTAAGACAGTGCAAGAGGGTGGTGCTGAGTTGGAGGGTTAGATCTGGGATAAGGTGGTGGGAGGGGAGATGAGGAAACTGGTGAAATTGCCTTTGATATCGTGTGGTTGGAAGGTCCCAAGGTGGAAGATGATGCGTTCTTCCTCCAGACGACTGCTGGCTAGAACTTGGCAGTGGAGGAGTTGGAAAATTTACATGTCCTTGGTGCAATGGGGGGGGGGGAGTTGAAGTATTCAAGCACAGGGAAGTCGGGTTGTTCAGTGTGTGTGTCCGAGAGTGTTCCCTGAACAGTTCTGCAAGTTGATGTGCTGTCACCCCAATATAGAGGATACCAGGAGCAATGGACAGAGTGGATGAAGTGTTTGGATGCACAGGATGTTCTTTGCCTGATGTAGAAGGATCCTTTGGGGCCTTGGATGGAGGTGAAGAAGGAGGTGTTGACACAGGTTTCATACCTCTTGTAGTGGCAAAGAAGGTAGTGGAAGGTGGCTTGGTGGGGGTTGGAGAGGCGGGCGTAGACCTAACGAGGGGTTGTGAAGGGAATGTTCTTTACAGAATGCTGATAGGGGTCGGGAGGGAAGTAAATCTCAGGTGCTGGAGTCTTACTGTTGGTAAAAGAAATGTCGGAGGATGATTCGTTGTACCCTGATTTTGTTCCATTAGAAGGCAAGCACATGACGCGTTTTATCTTTGTTGTAATTGGAAGGGTGTAGTTCAAGGCCGGAGGTGCGGGAAGTTGAGGAGATGCACTCTCCTGCAGCCGAACCACCTCTTCAATGCTACCTGTCCCTCTATATATCTTTGCACTGTTTGAAAACTTAGCCAGAATGCCCTCAGTTCCTTCATGTAGATCATTAATGCACAAAGTGAAAAGTTGTGGTCCCAACATTGAGTCTTGTGGAACACCACTTGTCCCTGGCTGCTATCCTGAGAAGGACTCTTTTTTTCCAACTCTCTGCTTTCTGTCAGACTGCCATGCGACTATCCATTCTAGCACCTTGCCTCTAACACCATGGGCCCTTATCTTTCTCAATAGCCTCCTGTGTGGCACCTTGCCAAAGGATTCTTGAAGAGCAAGTGGATAACATTTATTGTTCTCCTTGGTCTAATTTGCTTGTTACTCCCTCAATGTATTCTAGCCGGGTTGTCAGGTCAGACCACCCCACGATGAAACCATGCTGACTCTGTCCTATTTTACCAAAGACCTCCAACTATTCAGAAATCCCATCCTTCACGATGGATTCCAGGTCGTCACCGTGGTTAGGCTAAGGTTAGGCTAATCAGTCCGTAATTTTCCATCTTCTGTCTAACTCCCTTATTGAATGGGGTGTCTTGTTAACAATTTTCCAGTCTCTTGGCCCTTTCCTGATGTTAGTCATTCCTGAAAGATTACCACTTATGCTTGCACGAACTCTTCAGCTATCTCAATTACAAGGCTGGGGTTTAGTCCACCTGGTCCAGGTGATTTATCCACATTCAGGCCATTCAGTTTTCTAACATGTTCTTGATGATGGCCACCATACTCAGCTCTGCCCTCTCACTATCTTCAATTTCTTGGAAATTACTCATGTCTTTCACCATGAAGACTGATGCAAAGTTCCTGGTTCATTTATTTCTTTCCCACTACTGTCTCTCCAGCATCATTTTCTAGTGGCCCATATTACTTTTACCACTCTTTCGCACTTTATATATCTAAAGAACCTCTTACAGTCTCCTTTAGATTACTGGTTCGCTTACCCCTATATTTAATCTTCTCCCCCCCTTACGTTTTTTTTGCCGTCTATTTGTCTTAGTAAGTTTTCCAATTCTCTAGTTTCTCATTGTTCTTCACCACATGATATGCTTGCTCTTTTGCTTGTATGCAATCCCTGACTTCCCTCGTCAGCCTTGGTTGCCTCATCCTCCCTGTACCATGCCTCTGTTCCTCAGCATGAATCTCTGCAGTGTCTCCTGAATTAATCTTGGAATCTCCTGCCATTGCTGTTCCCCTGTCTTTCCTCACAGACTCCTCTCCCAATCAATCCTACCCAGCTTCTCCCTTATGCCTCTGTAGTTACCTTTATTCAGCTGAAATACTTTTACCTCTGATTATATCTTCTCTCTTTCAAATTGCAGAATAAATTCAACTATATTCCGATCACTGCTTCCGACGTTTTCCTTCACCTGAAGCTCCCTTATCTAACTTGCCTCATTAAATCCAGTATCATCTGTTCCCGAATGGGTTCCACAACAAGCTGTTCCAAAAAGCCATTTCGTAGACATTCCCCAAACTCCTTTTCTTGCGAATCACCGCCAACCTGATTTTCCCATTCCACCTGAATGTTGAAACTCACTGTGGTCACTGTACTTTGCCTTTTCTATCCACCTTTTCTATCTCCTGGTGCATGTTGTCCCTCAGCTCCTGACTACTCTTTGAAACCCCGTACAAGACTCCAACTGTGGTTGTCTAACTTTTGTAGTTTCTAAATTCTTCCCAGGCTGATTCTACACCATCTGACCTTACATCATTTCTTACTATTGATTTAATTTCATTTCGTACTAATAATGGAAATACTCTCCCTCTCCCCACCCACCTATCTTTTCGATATGTCCTTGAATATCTTGATCCCCTTGCAGCCACTTCTCCGTCGTGCACATCACCTCATACCTGCAAATTTCAATCTGCGCCACAAGCTCACTTACCTTATTCCTTATGCTGCATGCAGTCAGTTATAACCCCTTCAGTCCTGTATTAATCATCCCTCTTCTCGTTATCATTCGTGTGACCAGTATGCTTGATGTTTGATTGTTAAACATTACCAGATGCTCTATCCTATTTGTGTCTGTGCTGGAGATTTTAATAACCTCTCCCGAGTTCTATACTCTTAACTTCTCTTTTAATTCGGCTAG
Source organism: Chiloscyllium punctatum (assembly GCF_047496795.1). Classification (NCBI taxonomy): domain Eukaryota; kingdom Metazoa; phylum Chordata; class Chondrichthyes; order Orectolobiformes; family Hemiscylliidae; genus Chiloscyllium; species Chiloscyllium punctatum. The sequence goes on along the minus strand of NC_092769.1, from coordinate 31,096,677 downwards.
TCTAATTAAACCCTATAACTGAACCCCCACCCCGCACACACACACACACACACATACACACTCCGAATCAGTTTAAAGCTCTGTCTACAGTCCTAGTAAGTTTTGACTCAGACTCTGGTCCCAGCACTGTTCAGATGAAGACTGTCCCATCAGAACAGGTTCTTTCTTCTTCAGTAATAAAATGTGTTTATTCAATACAAAATGTAAGGCCAAAGAAAGTTTTTTTGTACATACCTAAATATGAAAACTAAAAAGAAATAAGATTGTGAAAGTACACTTACTATGTGGAGCTATATAAATTGAAATGTGTATTACAAAACCATGGAAATGGTCGACAAACATCATCAATCATTATTTGAACCACAGCTGAGACCCTGATTTCCCCTCTGTCTGTAATCCCCCTTCCTGAGATTCTCTAGCCCTGTCTCTCACGCAGTGTCTAGATGGTTACAAGTTAATGATCTCACTGGAAACAATCTATTGGTCTATTGTATTGTGTTTAGTTGTCAGCAACTCAGCTCTGTGATGTCATTGGCGATAAATGATCTGGGGTGACAGCCAGTATCAGCATGGTATTCAAAGGGTATGGCACCAGACAAAGGGCTTACAGTCTGGAGAGTTTCGAAATAAAGTTCAGTGTTTTTCTCCTCATGTCATCTCCTGATCGAACTTCACACTCATCTGACACTCCTGGCTCTCACTCAATCGGTCGCTCCGTTTTCTATCCACTTTGTTTATCTCACTTCACTTGCTTTCTCTCTGTTTCTTTCTCCCTCTCCCTCTCAGTCTATCTCCGATCATTCTCTTTATTTTCAAGTTGTCAAGTTGGAGAGCTCGTGGATGCACGGTGGGCTGAATGGCCTCCTTTTGTGCTATATTAATTCTCTGACCCACAATAAGCACTTTAGGTGCCTGGAGAGACACGCTGGTCCAGTGAAGGACACAGTGGACAATTAACCATTGTCTCCTCCTGTTTTCTGACATGCAGCAGCATCGAAATATCTGTTCAAACAAACAGACTCCTCACATTAAAATCAGCACACTTCAGACTGCCAGGTCCATTGCGTTCAGTACCCTCTGCCTGTTTGCAGTTGGTCTTAGCTGTGCTGGCATTAATCTCCAACTCCCCCTCTGTCACTGTGCTTGTGGACATACTGCTGTGGTTTCCTACACCCCTCCCGCCGGCCCCCACCACCACCCATCGCCGCCACACACTAGTTTAAACCCTCCTAAGGGACAATAGCAAACCTGCCTGCCAGGAGACTGCTGCCAGTTCAGGTCTGTCCTGTCCTTATTGTGCAGGTCCAATGATCCACATCCCGACGATTGCTGCCAATTCAGGTCCATCCCGTCCTTATTGTGTATATCCTACCGACTCGGGAATCCTAATGATCCACATATCAGAAGTGCTGCCAGCTAAGCTACCAGCTCTTTGGCTGTTTATTTAACTGTGCTACCTTCCTATTTCTAATCTCTCTCGCACGTGACATATTCTAGTGTCTCCAAAATTCAAATATCCTTGCAACATAACTCCTGCTGGGCTCTTTCTTTAAAGTGGACAGACTTGATAATAAGTGTAATTTCAGGAAAGTTAAGTCCACTGAATCAGTCCAATGACTAGAGGAACTGATATCTATCACTGCCACTAAACCTGTTTGACAAGTTATACATATGGACCATATATTTGCAGATGGACAAGTATAAACAGAAGACTAGAAAACGTCAGAGCAAAAAATACAGTAGATGGTAGAAACCCGAGGCAAACACAGAGACATACTGTGGAGATATGAAAGAGTCAATGTTCCCAATGCAAACACGGGAAGATTTTACACAATCCACATAGACAGGGTCCAGAGATTGGAACTGAACCCGAGTCCCTAGCATTTTGAAGCAGCATTGCTGCGTCACCATGCTGCCCAGTGATGGATAATTGGAGATCGTATAGTTAGAGAGAGCTACTGTTCCCTGTCACTGTGATTGAGAGTCCTGAAGGTTGTGTTGCCTACCTGGTGCTTGGTTTTGGGTTATGTCATCTGGGCTGCAGAAGAATTGGAGTGGGCGGGGAATGATCCAGTGGTCTTGTTCGTGTAGGTACCAACGGCTGGACAAATGACAATAAGAAGAGCGACCGGTAACACAGGATTGAACTATTATATCGGAATGCATACAACATAAGGAATAAGGTAAACACGCTTGTGACTCATTCACAAATTGGCAGGTACGAGATGGTGGGCATTACAGTGACATAACTGCAAGAAGATTGGGATTAGGAGCTGAATATGCAAGGATACTGGAAATGATAGGCAGGTGGGCAGAGAGATAGAGTTGTTTCATTATTAAGAATTGAATTGAATCAATAATCAATAATAAGAAATGAAGTAAGGTCAGATGGTATAGAATCTGTGTCAGTAGAATTGAGGAATCAAAAAGGTGAAAAAATGCAGTTGGAGTTATGTACAGGGAGCTGGGGTGCAAGATAAACTAGGAGCTAGAAAGATCTGTAGGAAAAATAAAGTTACAGTGATCCTGTGGGATTTCATTATGCAGGTGGACTGGGAATTCAGGTAGGTTGTGGTTCGCAAGAAAAGGAATTTGTTGAGTATCTATGAGATGGCTTTTTGGAGCAGCTTGTACAGGCGAACTAGATGAGGGAGCTTAAGGTGAAGGAAATCATAGGAGCAATGATCATAATATGATTGAACTTACTCTGCAATTTCAGATGGGCAAGTTAGAATCAGACGCAATGGTATTACCGCTGAATAAAGGCAATCACAGAGACATGAGGGAGGAGCTGGGTATAATTGGCTGGGAGACGGGCCCAGCAGGAAAGACAGTGCAACAGCAATGGCAGGAGATGTTTGGAGTAATTTAGGATACAGCAGAGATTTGTCCTGAGGAAAAAGAGACTTGTAAAGGGAGAATGAGGCAACCATAGCTGACAAGGGAACTCAGGTATAGCATAAAAGCAAAAGAGAAAGGATAGAATATGTCAAAGTGCAGAGGGAAACCTGAGGATTGGGAAGCTTACAAAGATAAAACAGAGGGCAAACAAAATAAAATAAGGAGGGAGATTATTAATTCTGGCGTAATATAAAGGAAGACTGGAACAGTTTCTTTCGATATATAAAGAGCCGCAAAAGTGAACATTGGACTGCTGGAAAATTATACTGAAGAGATAACAGTGGGGAACGAGAAAATGGCCAAGGAACTCAATAATTGCTTTGCATCAGCCGTAACGATGGAAGACACGAGTAATACATGAAACATTCAAGAGATTGAGGGGCCAGAGCTGCGTATGATGGCCACCACCATGGAGAACATGCAAGAAAACTTTAAATGGCGTGAAGGTGGTTAAATAACCTTGACCACATGGACTACATGTCAATGCTGAAGAAAGAATAGAGCGATCATGTTGACCTTTCAGGAATCACTAGAGTAATGAAAAATCTCAGAACACTGGAAAGCCACTAATGTGACACCCTTCTTTAACAAGGGAGTAAGGAAAAAGACAAAAAATCCACAATGAATAGATTAACTTCGGTCGTGGGTAAGATCTTGGAATCCATTGTGAAGGATGAGATTTCTGA